>NC_053044.1:14375875-14684214 GCF_003473485.1 Medicago truncatula | reverse complement strand
TGAATTTTTTTTTTAGATTTTGTAGTTTATTGAATGTAACCGTTCAAACTCTTATGGATCTGCACTGTTTCGTCCTTGTTGATACTTTTTAAGGCAGAAAGATTCGGTTTCAGTGTTACCTGAGATTTTGATTGGAGATTTCAACGGAGATCTTCGGAAAACTTCGTCTTGTTGCTTTATCGCTTTGAAACCAAAAATAAATCGATGTTTTCCACTGGTTTGCTTCCTTTATCTTCTTCGCCGGTTTGAATCTCTAATTCCTTCCCTCTTCTTCTTTACTTTGATCTCTGTGATCGGTGCTTGAGTCTGCCGTCAACAATGGCGGATTCGCGCCTTGAATTGCAGAGGTAAAGGTTCAATGATGATGATTCTGTGTGAATCTCTGAGAACAGCAACGAATTCTATTGCAATTGGCTTTGATTTGTGGTTCTGGAAATTTAGGGTTCTATGAATGTTCTTGGTGATTTCTCTGTGATTTTCTGTTTTGATCTAACTGAATGGAGAGAGAAAGTTGAGATTCGTTTTTTGTGATGTGTCAATGATTCTGTGGATCTGTGCAGAATAAAGCTATTTATAGACTGCCATGTGTATTCCTGGACCAATGAAATGGTGACACCTGTTATTGGACTTGGTTGGCTCGGCCTTGTGCAAATTTGTGATTTAAGGACCTTTCTGCAAAAAAGTGAAATTGAGGACTAAACTGCAATATAAAAAAAGGACTAAAAAGTAATTTTAAGAATTTTTGGACTAAAATGCAATTCTGGAAACTATTTGAGGGACGAGAATGTAATAAAAATAAAATTGAATTAAAAATTGGTAAATTGAACAAAACGTAAAGCAAAACAAAAAAATAAAATCAACAAAAGGACTAAAACGAACCAATAACTGACATGAGGTATTTTAAAATACCTCCCTGTCGAAATTTTGATAGGAACAAAATGCCCCTAGGGACTAAACTGACCCAAACTGACTCAAATGCAATTTTTGAAATGATTTTTAAACAAAGACTCAACAATGATTTGTACAGACAAGTTGAAAAGACTCAGAGGCAAACACAGGGACTAAAATGGGTTCCACTGCAGGAAATGACCAAAATACCCTTTTGTATGATTTTTGAAATAAAATGCAAGAAAAAGTAATGTGATGTTTCAGAGAGCTCTTAAATGACTTATAATGCAAGAAAAGACACTTTGAATAATTTTATGCAAGAAAATCGAGCTTGAACGTACTTTGAGACAGAGACAGTAAAATATGCAGATGAAAAGAGAGTAAAGATTCAGAGTAAAACAACAGCGAATTGACAAATATCAGTGTTTAAAAAAGAAATTTGAACGAGTATTTTTAGGTCCAAAATCAGGGTATAACAGCTGCCCCTATTTAAGTTTCTTTGTCTGGAGGGTTAAGAGACGGAGTCTTTGGCTTGACGGGACGAAGATACTTAAATATTAACATTTGCACTGTGTTTGGACGTAAAAATACGCTTGCACATTTTCAATTATCATGAGTGCCATGCAACATTTGGATTATGAATGCGAGACAAACGAGAGTTGGAACTAACAAAAGATGTCGTATCCATTGCGGGATTGGTAGACATTGGCAAGATAACAGATAACAGAATAGGTAGGGGACTAGGAACAAATTGACGGGTACAAGCTGCTCTTGGATTGAGCTGGGCACTTGACCGGGAATAAAAGCAGACAAACAGGTGCGAGTTGTTCTTGGATTCGAACTGGTCACTCGACCGGGGACATGGAAAGGGTAGACAGGTACGAGTTGTTCTTGATGCGAACTGGTCACTCGACTGAAAGCAAAGGCCAATAGACAGGTGCGAGCTTGTTCTTGGATGCGAACTGGTTACTCCACCGGAGACAAAGACAAATAGATAGGTGCAAGCTGCTCTTGGATTGAGCTAGCCACTTGACCGAACAGAAACAGATAGACAGGTACAAGCTGTTCTTGGACTTGAACTAGCCACTTGACCAAAATCATAAACACATAGACAGGTGCAAGCTGTTCTTGGATTTGAACTGGTAACTCGACCGATAACATTGAAAAGTAAACGGGTGCAAGTCGTTCTTGGATGCGAACTGGTAACTCGACCGGAAACTTAAACAAATAGGCAGGTTCAAGCTGCTCTTGGATTGAGCTAGCCACTTGACCAAACAGAAACAGATTCACTGGGGATTGGTTTTTTTTTTTGGGTTTTTTTTTTTTTTTGACAAAATATAGATTGAGATTAACTTGACGTCGATTTGATTTGAAAGGTAGAAATTGACCAATATTATTGGCTCACAAGGTTTTGACAGAGAACCTGACATGAGTATTGAATTGAGACTGATGTTGACATTAGAAATGCAATATGCATGGATGATATAACAGTTTCATCAAATGCATGGGCACGTAATATGCATGATTATGCATGTATGAATGCTTGTTATGCATGACTGTTGGCAGTTTGTATACACAGTTCCGCAGAGACAGGCAAGACACTGGAGTATTGGGCACGTAGTGGCTCGTGCTATATTACACATTCCTGGAAATCCTCTTTGGAGATAACGTCGTTGGGAGACGTATCGGAACCATGGCTGAGGGCAGGTAGCTATGCGATTTGCTGGGGATAGAATCTCGGAAGACCCTACTAGGAATAATGCCGTCATTACCGGGCATTTCAGTGCCGAGTGTATCGTGGATGTCGCATCTGTGGTCAATGCTTTTTGGATGTTATTTTCTCAATTTCATTCATTTTTTTTTTTTTGTATCCCATTTTTGCCTGGATCGCCCTTTCGGGTTTTCGATCCACCGGGGAAATAAATTCTTTTCAATGCCCCAGTTTTGCCTGAATTGCCCTTTCGGGTTGTTAATCCAGCGGGGTGCTCATTTTTGCCTAAGCCGCCCTTCCGGGTTTTCAACTTAGCGAGCCTATTCATTTTCATGCATTTTCATTCTGTTTTTTCATTCTTGCCATTGACCACAGACTATCCTGGAGGAGAACCTGCTTGTAACATATATTGAAATAGACACCAACATACACTCGCTCATGCACGTTCGTTTGAATGTACCCTGTTGCTCAGGTTTGCTTTCAAAAACTTTTTCAAATTTCAAGATGTTTGTTTCAAGCATTTGTCATTATTAAAAAATAGAAGGAAAATGTTTTTGTACATAACTTTGAAAGTAAAAAAGAAACTAGAGTTTCAAACAAAAGCACAGGCTCAAATTGATGTATAAGAGTGGTGGTCAGCCGAATGCGTGACTTCACGGATTTGCAAAGCTTGGAAAATGGTAATTTTATTGGTTGGTGGTACATTGAACACAGCAATCATTACATTTCCTAGAAACTTTGAATTCGCAAGCATAGGAGCTTCTGATGAAGATAGTCATTAACAGTTGCAGATGCCCTAAGGGGACAGTGGTTGGCCAGATATAGTTATTTGCCTCTTGTTTCAATCTCATTTTTGCATGAACCGCCCTTCCGGGTTTTCGGCTCATCGAGACGCTCATTCTTGCCTGAGTTGCGTACAATCTCAGCGAGCTTTTTCATATATTTTTTTTGTCCCTTATTTTTGCCTGGACCGCCCTTTCGGGTTTTCGATCCACCGGGAAGCGCATTTTTGCCTAGGCCGCCCTTTCGGGTTTTCGACCTACCACGCTGTTCTTTTCATATTTCTAGGCAAAGTATTTCTTGACTATATCGGCATTCACAGGATTTGGAAGTTCTACACCATCCATGTGTGTAAGGATTAAAGCACCACCGGAGAAGGCCTTCTTGACAACATAAGGACCTTCATAGTTAGGCGTCCACTTGCCCCTTGGGTCGGGTTGCTGGCTTATCCTCCTTTTCAATACAAGTTCCCCCATCTTGAATTCTCGAGGATGGACTTTCTTGTCAAAGGCAGTCTTCATTCTTGCTTGATATGACTGTCCACGAGCCATGGCATCCATACGTTTTTCCTCAATCAAATTCAACTGATCATACCGGCTTTGGCACCATTCAGCTTCGGATAACTTTGCTTCTATGATCACACGGAGAGATGGGATCTCCACCTCTAAAGGAAGAACTGCTTCCATACCATATACAAGAGAGAAAGGGGTTGCCCCGGTTGAACTGCGCACTGTAGTACGGTAGCCATGCAGAGCATAGGGTAACATCTCATGCCAGTCCTTGTAAGTGGTTACCATCTTCTGGACAATCCTCTTGATATTCTTGTTGGCGGCCTCAACAGCACCATTCATCTGAGGTCTATAGGGAGAAGAGTTATGATGCTCAATTTTGAATTCTTCACAAAGAGCTTGCACCACATTGTTGTTCAGGTTGGTACCATTGTCGGTAATGATCTTGCTGGGAACACCATATCGACAGATGATGTTGTTCTTGATGAACTTAGCTACCACTTGCTTGGTCACATTGGTATAAGATGCTGCTTCAACCCACTTGGTGAAGTAGTCAATTGCCACTAAGATGAAACGATGACCATTTGAAGCCTTTGGTTCAATTCTTCCAATCATGTCGATGCCCCACATTGAAAACGGCCATGGGGATGAAATAACATTGAGAGCGTGCGGAGGCACATGAATCTTATCAGCATAGATTTGACATTTGTGGCACTTTCTGGCGTGCTGGTAGCAATCATGCTCCATGGTCATCCAGTAGTAACCTGCTTGTAACAACTTCCTTGACATAGTATGCCCTGTAGCATGGGTCCCGAAGGTACCGTCGTGTACATCATGCATTAACTGCTCCGCTTCGTGTTCATCAACACATCTTAACAATACCATGTCATAGTTTCTCTTGTACTGAATATCTCCATCTAACAGGAATCTACTGGCCAATCTTCTCAGAGTCTTCTTGTCTTTGTTGGAAGCACCCGTCGGATACTCTCGGCTTAACAAGAACTGTTTGATGTCGTGGTACCAGGGTTTATTGTCAACCACATTTTCACCAGCCTGATCGATCACATCCCCAATAGCGAACACATGCGAAGGTCTTTCAAGGCGTTGCACTTTGATTATTGGCACATCATTCCAATGGTTTACTCGAAACATGGAGGATAGAGTAGCAAGAGCATCAGCCATTTGGTTCTCCTCTCGAGGGATATGGTGCAGCTCAACCTTTGTAAAATATGTCAGCAAACGTCTCGTATAATCACGATAAGGAATCAGCTTGGCATGGTGGGTCTCCCATTCACCCTTTATTTGGTTGATGACGAGCGCAGAATCTCCATAGATGTCGAGGTGTTTGATTCTCATGTCAATTGCTTCCTCAATCCCAAAGATACATGCTTCATACTCGGCCATATTGTTTGTACATTCGAACAGAATCCGGGCGGTAAAAGGGATGTGATGCCCCTGCGGGGATACAATGACTGCCCCAATTCCTTTACCATAAGCATTGACAGCACCATCAAAGACTAAACCCCACTTGCTATTGGGATCTGGACCTTCACCAATCAACGGTTCTTCACAGTCTTTTGATTTTACATACATGATCTCTTCATCGGGGAAATCGAACTCAATTGGTTGATAATCATCAAGAGGTTGGTAGGCAAGATGATCGGCAAGAATGCTACCTTTGATTGCCTTTTGAGTTTTGAACACAATATCATATTCAGACAAAAGCATCTGCCAGCGTGCAATCTTCCCAGTAACAGCAGCTTTCTCAAAAATATACTTTATCGGATCCATTCTGGATATCAACCAAGTTGTATGATTCACCAATTAATGACGCAGGCGTTTAGCGGCCCAGGCCAGAGCACAACAAGTCTTCTCAAGCATTGTATACCGAGTTTCACAATCGGTGAACTTCTTGCTTAGATAGTAGATAGCATGTTCTTTCTTTCCAGTCTCATCTTGTTGACCAAGTACGCATCCCATGGATTCATCAAATACTGCCAAATACATAATCAAAGGCCTTCCTTCCACGGGTGGGACAAGGATAGGTGGTTCCAGCAGGTAATTCTTGATGCTATCAAAAGCTTCTTGGCATTCATCATTCCATACAATAGGCTGATTCTTCCTCAGTAGCTTGAAGATCGGCCCGCAGGTTGCGGTCATGTGAGATATAAATCGGGAGATGTAATTCAATCGTCCGAGGAAACCTCTGACTTGCTTCTCGGTCTGTGGAGCTGGCATTTCTCGGATGGCCCAGACTTTATCAGGATCGACTTCAATGCCCTTTTGGCTGACAATGAAGCCTAATAACTTTCCGGATCTGACGCCGAACGTACATTTTTTAGGGTTCAATCGAAGCTTGTACTTTCTCAACCTTTCGAACATCTTTGTCAATTATTCAACATGTTGCTCTTCATCTGTTGACTTTACAATCATGTCGTCCACATATACCTCGACTTCTTTGTGAATCATGTCATGAAATAGAGTAGTCATCCCTCTTTGGTAGGTAGCACCAGCATTTATTAGGCCGAACGGCATCACTTTGTAGCAGAAAGTACCCCATGGAGTGATAAAAGACGTTTTTTCTCTATTTTCAGGGGACATTTTGATCTGATTGTAACCGGAGAAACCATCCATGAAGGAGAACACCTTGGACTGAGCAGTATTGTCAACAAGCACATCAATATGAGGTAATGGGAAGTTGTCTTTTGGACTGGCTTTGTTCAGGTCTCTGAAGTCAACACACATCCGGACTTTACCATCCTTCTTTGGCACAGGTACAATATTGGCAACCCATTCAGGGTACTCAACTGTCATGAGGAAACCCGCATCAATCTGTTTTTGAACCTCGCTCTTAATCTTGAGAGCCATATCTGGATGAGTCCTTCTCAATTTCTGCCTGACAGGAGGACATTCAGGCTTTGTGGGGATCCGATGCTCCACAATCTTAGGATCTAGACCTGGCATATCTTCATACGACAATGCAAAAATATCCGGATATTCCCAGAGGAGCTGGATGATCTTCTTTTTAACCCCTTCCTCTAGAGCAGCACCGATCTTGATTTCTCGCTAGTTCTCCTCGGTACCTATGTTGATGAGCTCAATCTCTTCCTGGTGAGGCTGAATGGCTTTTTTTCTTGCTCAAGCAGTCGAGTGATCTCATATGGTACGTCATCACCCTCCTCATCTTCGGCTTCGTACACCGGGAATTCAAAATTCGGAGGGAACGCAGGGTTACTGTGCCCAATGGGTTTGTTATAGTTCAATCTGCGTAAAAATGGTTGGATGTTTTTTAGAAAGAGGTTTTTTATGCAGATTTTTGAAATTAATAAGAAAATACAGATATTTTGGTTTTTATGGCATTACCATTATTTCCAAGGAAAAAGCACTAAAAATAGCAGTCGTGAAAGAAACGACAATTTTTATTAACAACGGCGATGCCGAAACAAACATGCCCTTACAGAAAATATCACTCTCGCTTCAAGCAGAGCGAGAGGATTGTTATTTTGAAAAACAAGATACTTAAGCAACAAGGCATATTACTCAGAAACATGCATGATTGAGGGAATGTCGATGGCATCCCAATCTCTCGCAATGCCTCCTGGTTGTTTCTTCCAAATACAGGCCTAGGGCCAAATCCAGTTGTTTCTTCGGTGATTGCGTTGACAAACCCAGCACTGTAGAATGTTCCGGTGGAAACTCCTGAAGTTGGGGAAAAGCCAAGACCTTCCTTATGCTTGTTCTCACAAAGTTGTTTAACTTGCCCCAGCCGGCAGCTTGACCTTCTTGGACGGCTCTCTGTGCATCCTTCAAAGAAGCCATAGCAGCTCCATCCCTTTTGGGCTCTGCAGACCTTGCTTCTATGCAAGAGAAAGATGATAGCTGGCTAACCAGGTATGCTTCCTCTCCATGAATTGTAACAAGCTTTCCGCTCTTTGCTAACTTCAACTTCTGGTGCAGGGTAGAGGTCACCGCCCCAGCGTCATGTATCCACGGTCTTCCCAAGAGACAGCTATAAGAGGCATTGATATCCATGACCTGGAACGTGATCAGAAAGGTTTCGGGACCAATAGTTATCGGCAAGTCTATCTCCCCGAGAACGCTCTTACGGGTTCCATCAAAGGCTTTAACCAGAAAAGTGCTCCTCCTCAAGGGAGTTCCCCGATAACTCAGCTGATCCAGCGTTGACTTAGGCATCACGTTCAAAGATGAGCCAGTGTCCACTAACACATTTGATAGCATGTCGGACTTGCAATTCACGGAGATATGCAAGGCCAGATTATGATGCTTTCCTGCTTCAGGCAATTCATCTTCACTAAACCACAGATTGCTGCCGGCGGTAATAAAGTGATCCACAGTGACCTCGTGATCCACATAAGCTTGCTCCAATACTTTCAAAAGGGTATCTCTGTGAGCAGCGGAACTCAGGAGTAGAGACAAAATGGATATCTTCGACGGGGTTTGCAACAGCTGATCCACAATCTTGTAATCACTTCTTTTGATCAACCTCAAAATCTCGTCCAGATTAGAATCCTCTATAGACTGGCCTGGTTGGCTCGCGTCTCTGGTAACAGGAGAAACATCAGTTGGGGTTGCTTTGTCAATGGGTGGTATGGTAGGCGTAGCTGCCTTCTTTTGAAACAACGGTGGACAGACTCTTCCGCTTCTCAGGGCTGCTGAAGTTCCTTCGGCGATGTTGCTCATCATGGCCAAGGACACCAGAGGCACTTCTACTCCGTTCTCAATCATGGTAGCATTGTATTTGTAAGGGATAGCCTTATCTGAAGTATAAGGTACCGGTCCGGGCAACCTTATCACTAGAGGCTCAGCATTCTCCTTCAAAGGCATACTCTTGACAGGAGGATCATGAAAAACTGGCACAATCACACAGACATCACTGACAGTCAAAAAATTATCATTCATCAAGCTCTGGATGTCATCTTGAACAGTATAGCAACCCAAAGGATTACGAAGGCATCCTAGGCAACTGGCATGATCATGGCTAAACAGAGAAGCTTTGCACAGCTTGATGTGTAGAGGCACCAGAGGAGTTGCGACATTACGGACATCAAGTCTAGGAGCTTCCTCACATACTTCAATCATGTTCAGAACGGCATGATTTGGAAGAGGATTGTCGAGGACATGCGGGACATTATTCTCAAAAGTTAGCTTTCCTTGATCAATGAGCTTCTTCACGATATACTTCAAAGCATACCACCCTTCGACATCATGACCCAGGGCGCCTTGATGGAAATCACATTTGAGGTCGGACCTGAACCTGGGAGGCAACGGATCAGGTGGGGGCTTGCCCTGTCTGGTTGTGCAGTGCCCTCTGAGGAGTAGAGTCGGAAGCAACTCGGCATACAGCATTGGTATCGGAGGGAAGGTAGGTCTAGCTTGTTGATGTTGTTGTTGTTGTTGAACCGGCAACTGTTGTTTCATCTGTTGAGCAATTGCATTAACGGGTACCTGAGGCTGACCCGGTGGCAAAGGATACTGATGATAGAATGGTGGAAAGAAAGGATGCTGAGAGTACGGCGCATGTGGGTACGACGGAGGCATTTGGGCAGCATTAATAGGAGCAACAGTAGCCATGGATTGACCGGCCCCGGCAGATACCATCCCTACTTCCGTTTCTTTCTTCTTGTGGTGTCCGTTACCATACCTCTTTGATGCATTCACGGAGGATTCAGCCTTCTCGAATACAATGATTCCTTCTCTGACGGCTTGTTCCAGACGAGTCCCCATGGTGACCATCTCCGAGAAGTTATTCGGGGCAGCGACGATCATTCTCTCAACATAATCCTTTTTCAAAGTCTTTAGGAATGTCTGGGTCATCTCTTCTTCATCAAGAGCGGGAATAATGCGGGCAGCTGCCCCTCTCCATCTTTGTGCATATTCGCGGAATAATGCGGGAATAATGCGGGCATCCACCTTTGGTACCAAGCAGAGATCATGAGTCTTAAAAGAGTCCCCGTTCCCTCGGTTAGCTTTGATTTCATGACGGAGTTCTTTAGCAAGTTCCTCCATCCTTTCTTCCATGGTTTTGATCACGGGGATGTTTCCATGATCTGTGTTGATGTTAACACCTTGAGATATGGCATGCACAAGAGGCTCAGTGACAGTTGTCGTTGTCTGAGGCAAAGTAGTATTGATGGAGACAGCGTTTGTTGCAGGAATCGGACCATTGTTAGCAGTACCAGAAGTGCCTGCTGCAGTACTAGGAGTAAAAAACGGTGGAAGTCCATACGGAAACCCAGTTGGCATAACGAAGCGAGCGTCAGTAGATGCAGTTGGGATCACACTTGTAGTTATAGGGATAGCTACGGCTATAGGAATAGCTATGGCTGATTGTTCCTGGGCGGCTAGCAGAGCAGTCATGGTATCATTGGCCTTAGCCAATTCTTCCCTCAGAGAAGCTAACTCGGTACGGAGCTGAGCATTTTCTTCTTCCATAGCTACCAAATTCTTCTTTCTGTAGAGTCTAGTCCGATGTATTCTGTCAGGTTCGTAAAATTTCCGAGCACGAGCCACCTTTCAATCTGTGGCAGAAGAACCAGGAGGCAGTGAGCACTTGGAAACCTTTTGTGACTTGATGAATGATGCACATGATGCATGATATGTACAAATGCAAATGCAAAAAAAGTTTCTTTTTTTGGTCATCGAAGGATTTTTAGACAAATTAGGAACTTTGTAAACAATATCTAAACAAGCAAAGCAAAACGAAGTGTTTACAAGGCGAATCCCTTTGAAATACTAAGCCAAGGGAAGACTTTGAAATATAAACAAATAAAACTCTCAAGCATAGGAAGTGGTGGGATGATCCTCAGACTCAGACTCCGAATCCGAACCGCAGTATCTAGCATAGAAGTTGCGTCGTCCTCTAGCTCTCTTGGAGTCCCGCATAAGTAACTCATCTTTTTCTTCAAGTTCCCTTCGGACCTTAACCAATTCCTTCTTCAACATCAGGTTCTCATGAGTCTTCTGCTCATCCTTGCCATCCAAAGTCATGATTAGATTCTCAGCTTCATTGTATCGGGCTTTCCACATCTGTTTCTCACGACTCTCCATGGCTAGATGCTCCTGATACATTCCCTGAGTTGTGGGAGGTAGAGGTAAAGGTATAGATGGAGCAGATGCAGACACATATCTCATAGCAGGGTAAGGCATACCAATCTCTTCAGCTCGATTTATTACCCACTGAGTATAGGCCTCATGAGCAATACCGGATCTCACACCCAAATGCTTCACACTCTTCCTACGGACCTTAGACCAAGCCTCTATGAAAGCCTCCCTTTGTCCGGTGGGGGCGTTCGAATAGTAGAAAAACTCCGGAGATGTAGCAAACTGTCTCATAGCAAGCTCAGGATTGTAGTTGATTCCCCCACGGGTACCAAGAAGAGGTACATTGAGAAAATCTCCACAACCGGTAATAATTTCCTTAACCTGAGCGGCGGGAGTGATCCAGACCACCTCGTTAGGAGAGAGAGCCATAATCCGCTGTGAGTAGGACCAATTCTCCGAGTTGTCATGGAAAGAGCTCGGAAGGTGAGAAATAAACCACCTATATAGGAGAGGCACGCAGCAAAGGATATACCCACGACCTTTGAGAGTCCGGTCATGGATAGCATGGTATGTGTTAGCTAGCAAGGTAGGAACCGGATTCTTGGAATGGAAGATCTCAATAGCATTCATATCCACAAAGTTGTCGAGATTCGGAAAGAGAATGAGCCCATAGATAAGCAATGCAAGAATAGCCTCGAGCGTGTCCTGACAAGTAGTTTTGAGATTAGCCTGTTCAAGTGGATACTTCGAAGTGAACCCTCGGATGTGAGACTTGGTAGTAAGATGATTGGAGACATCGGAAGTCTTGAGATAGAGATCCTTAGCAATAACCAAAGGAGTAAGAGAAGTCCTGGGACCGGTGAAAGGCGTCTTCTCGGCTATAGGTGAATCCAATAAGTAGGAATAAGCCTCAAAAGTAGGGACCAACTGGAAATCCGGGAAAGTGAAGCAACGAAAACTCGGGTCATAGAATTGCACTAGAGTGTGCACTAGCTTCTCTTCAACATTAGTCCGGAGAATAGTAAGCAAACCACCATATCGGAGTCGGAAACCTGTTTGATTCTTAACCTTGAGTGCCAAATCTCTCAAACTAACCAAATCAACCTCCTTGAGCTTGTAGGATTTAGTCTTCTTCATACCTGTAATGTTTACAAAGTTTTTAATTTGTCCAATCCTTCGATGAATGCATGAGAAAAATTTATGTATGAATGCATGTATGCATGATTGTTTTTCAATTACAGAGAAAACATGGAGGGTTGAGATTAAAGTCGAGGAGCCACGGGCGGACACGGTGCCCGGTAAACTAAGGCTTAGGATAATAGTAACCAAGGTTCTAATCAAGTTCCCAAACTGCAACCTCTCTTACGTATATCATGGTAGCACGGGACAACGTCCGTTCCATGTTTATTCGCAAGAAGGTCTAGCTTGAGTGTAGTATCGCATGACGACTAAAACTCGAGACAACACTCGGTTTAGCCACCGCACTACGTCCTAAAAAGGCCAGGGAGGGTTTGGTAACTACGGTTCATAGCATCGTCGAACAATTGAAAGCAAAGTGCCTAAGCATGACAACACACGCCGACAATATTACTTCCAAAATGCCTCAGCTATGTGAGATTGATCGCATAACCCAATACACGAGGCAACCCTCGGATCGAATTGTCGATTATATCTCTACCTATTCATAAGTTCACTCAGCCCGGGTATAGGACTTTTGATATTCTCACCCCACACGTCAAATGAAGATAAACAAGTATTCACATATGTAAACAATAAAACAAAGCGTAAATATAAACTAAGGAAAACTAGGCGTGACCCGCTTAAAAAAAGTCCCCAGTGAAGTCGCCATTTCTGTTATCGCGATTTTCGGGTGTCAAGTCATTAATCAGGCTTGAACCTTTCAATCTTTGATATTCTCTATTTTTTCTTGGGAAGGGCAAAATTGAGAAAACCCTTAGAAATTCTAAGTTCGGGGGTCGTTTTCGCTACAGGAAGGTGTTAGGCACCCGGAACGATTATGGTATTCCATAAGAACCGTTCTCCTAAGTTTCTTTCTACGCTTTATTTTTATTGCTTACTTATTAAAAAAAGAAGTTTTATTTGAGTGAAGAATGGGGGGAGAGAAGATGATTGAGATTTTATTTTTACTTGGCTTGGAGGAGTTTTAACTCATTGCCTACGTACCCTTTTAAGGGATCAAAACCAAACGTAGTTCATTCTCGAAAATTGTTTTTGTTTTTGTCGGTTGATTTTAAGTTTGAAAAGAAAAAAGAGGAATTTTGAAGAATGGAGATGAGAGGCCTCAAGGGCGTGAGATTTGGAAAATGTGATGGGGAATTAGTTATTTTGCAAAATAAAGTCTAAGTATGATTAAAATTCATTAAGATTTTTACTTAAGAAAATAAAAGGAAAATGAGGAGTTTTGACTCCTATTTTGGAAAAAGGTTTTCAAGTGAGGTTATTCACATTTTTTGGGAAAATGATTTTTGTCTAAGCGTTGTAAAACCTAAGCATACATCTAAACATACATTCCCTAATCATGCATCTAGAATATCCATGTGGGGTGTGTGCATGTGTCGGTGCTTGTGTCGGTGTACATCACTTATAGTGTCCATAGTCCTTTACATCGAGTCCTAAATACATGCTATGGTCTTGCAAGGATTTAAAAGATGAATTTAAACTAGCCTAAAATATTACATAACCATTGGAAATACAAAAAAAAAGAAGAATTGCAAGAAATAAAACCTAATCTAATAGAAATGAGAATGATGTGGTGAGATGCTATGAGATGAGTGAAACATGAGTCAACAATGTTAGCAAAACAAGATGAAAAATATAACATGAGTGATAGGAAAAAGTAATCAATTGAATATGAAATAGAATGGTGAAGAAATGGTGAAAATAACCAAGACATATTGAGAAGAAAAGTTGCTTGATCCAGGGAGGGAAACCCTAGATCCAACGCTCAGGATTGAAGGGATTGGACCGGTCTTGAACCGGTCCGGTTCAGTTGTCTATATATACATGTTCACACCGGTTTTTTCATTTTGACAAGTTCTTTCTCTCTCTTCTCTCAATCTAGTGAGAGAAGCTCTCACCTCTCTCTTCTTCCCTCTCGCCGGATTCTGGAAAAATGGTGGAAGATCTTCATCTTCTCCGGTGAAGCTTGTTCCTCCGGCGTGGTGGCCGGCCGCCCAAGGGCGGCGACGCCGCCGCCGGAGCTGATCGAACTTCTCCGTTTTCAAAATTTTTTATATTTTCAGATATCCTTTTTTGTCCTGAACACGAATATGGCACTAGATTTTGCATGCAAGGTTTGAATCAACGTAGATCTGAATTTTGTGTTTGCGGTTTTGAATTTTTTTTTTAGATTTTGTAATTTTTTGAATGTAACCGTTCAAACTCTTATGGATCTGCACTGTTTCGTCCTTGTTGATACTTTTTAAGGCAGAAAGATTCGGTTTCAGTGTTACCTGAGACTTTGATTGGAGATTTCAACGGAGATCTTCGGAAAACTTCGTCTTGTTGCTTTATCGCTTTGAAACTGAAAATAAATCGATGTTTTCCACCGGTTTGCTTTCTTTATCTTCTTCGCCGGTTTGAATCTCTAATTGCTTCCCTCTTCTTCTTTACTTTGATCTCTGTGATCGGTGCTTGAGTCTGCCGTCAACAATGGCGGATTCGCGCCTTGAATTGCAGAGGTAAAGGTTCAATGATGATGATTCTGTGTGAATCTCTGAGAACAGCAACGAATTCTATTGCAATTGGCTTTGATTTGTGGTTCTGGAAATTTAGGGTTCTATGAATGTTCTTGGTGATTTCTCTGTGATTTTCTGTTTTGATCTAACTGAATGGAGAGAGAAAGCTGAGATTCGTTTTTTGTGATGTGTCAATGATTCTGTGGATCTGTGCAGAATAAAGCTATTTATAGACTGCCATGTGTATTCCTGGACCAATGAAATGGTGACACCTGTTATTGGACTTGGTTGGCTCGGCCTTGTGCAAATTTGTGATTTAAGGACCTTTCTGCAAAAAAGTGAAATTGAGGACTAAACTGCAATATAAAAAAAAGGACTAAAAAGTAATTTTAAGAATTTTTGGACTAAAATGCAATTCTGGAAACTATTTGAGGGACCAGAATGTAATAAAAATAAAATTGAATTAAAAATTGGTAAATTGAACAAAACGTAAAGCGAAACAAAAAAAATAAAATCAACAAAAGGACTAAAACGAACCAATTACTGACATGAGGTATTTTAAAATACCTCCCTGTCGAAATTTTGATAGGAAAAGACCAAAATGCCCCTAGGGACTAAACTGACCCAAACTGACTCAAATGCAATTTTTGAAATGATTTTTAAACAAAGACTCAACAATGATTTGTACAGACAAGTTGAAAAGACTCAGAGGCAAACACAGGGACTAAAATGGGTTCCACTGCAGGAAATGACCAAAATACCCTTTTGTATGATTTTTGAAATAAAATGCAAGAAAAAGTAATGCGATGTTTCAGAGAGCTCTTAAATGACTTATAATGCAGGAAAAGACACTTTGAATAATTTTATGCAAAAAAATCGAGCTTGAACGTAGTTTGAGACAGAGACAGTAAAATATGCAGATGAAAAGAGAGTAAAGATTCAGAGTAAAACAACAGCGAATCGACAAATATCAGTGTTTAAAAAAGAAATTTGAACGAGTATTTTTAGGTCCAAAATCAGGGTATAACACAAACATATTCACAACATCCAAGTTAATAGAATATAACAGCGACAAGTTTACGAATGTGACAGGCTACAAATATGACAATTAAAGTGTTTGAAATATTCACGCATCAGAATCTTTAATGTTAGCGACGTCAAAGTCATTAAGGGAATAGATCAAATTTAATTTTACAATATGAGCCAAACAAACATTGTCACAAGAAGACAACATAAAACAACGTCGCACCAACACTCAAACTCGTAAATAATAGTGTACCTTTTGGATTATAGGTACTGTGGTGCACATAGTATCATGGATAACTAGCAAGAGACCCGTACTCCGCACAGTGAAGTATGAGTTATGTGTCAAATCGCATTTGTAACGTTGTTTGCATTGAGAAATAACAAAAATAAAATCTATCTATTCTCTAATTATGATTTTTTTTTGAAGAAATCTATATACTAATATAAAAGTTAATGTCCCATGAATTTACCATTTTGCCCCTATAAGGGGCAATTTGGTAAATTACAAAATTGTTGAGTTTTTTTTTTTTTGAAGTTTGGCCTATGAATTTCCATTTTTGCCCCTAACCAAATTTTTTATTTATTTTCTAATTTTTAATAAATTTTTATTTTTTTAACTATTTTTAAATTTTTTTCTCCCAAATTCAGTTGCTTCTACATTGCCGTTGTGGGAGATTAAGGTATCGTTTGATCCGACTTTTTTCAAACTTCTCTACATTTTTAAAGAGAAGTTAGACTAAACACAATATCAATTAAGTACTTACTAAAAAAAGAACATTTTTGGAACGCATAAAATTGAATGGAATGAGCTTTGACCAGAAGCTGTTGAATGTTACTTTAAAAAACTACTTCTCGACAGTTTATTTCACAAACACCTCTTTTCAACTCACGCTGGGAATCTTTTCTTTATTTTTTAATATTATATTTCAATATATTTTTTTTTTCCATTTAACTTTATTTTTTTCAACCGTTCCATTTAATTTTTTAAGGAGGTTCCATTTAATTTTATTTTTTTTTCAAAGAAATTTTATTATCTTTTTATCACTTATATATTTAATTTCAATATCGTTTAATCATCACAACCTCACAAATATTTTTATTCATGCTGTCATTTAATGATTCTAAATATTCTTATTTCCTTTCTTCAACCTTGCGAATATACACACACACATTAACGCTTAGAGTAATATTTTATGTCTGTCTGTTTGTTTTTTTGTTACGCTAATGCATATAGTTTTTTTGGTGTTGCTTGGTTGAGTGCTACCTCACCAATTTTTTTTTAATTATTTTCCAATTTTTATATTTTTAAAAACTTTTAACTATTTTACAATTTTTATTTTTAACTATTTTTCAATTTTTTCTCCCAAATTCAGTTGCTTCTACACTGCCGTTGTGGGCGAATAAGATACCATTTGACCCGGTATTTTTTTCAACTTCTCTACATTTTTAAGGAGAAGATAGGCCAAATACAATATCAATTAAGTACTTACTAAAAAATGTACTTTTTTTAATGCATAAAATTGAATGGAATGAGATTTGGCCAAAAGTTGTTGAATGCTACTTCAAAAAAATACTTCTCGACAATTTATTTCACAAGTATCTCTTTCAATTCACGTTGGGAACCTTTTATTTTATTTTTTAATATTATATTTCAATATATTTTTTTCTTCCATTTAATTTTTTTTAACTGTTGCATTTAATTTATTTAAAGGAAGTCCCATTTAATTTTATTACCTTTTTTTCAAAGGAATTTTATTATCTTTTTATCATTTATATATTTAATTTCAATATTGTTTAATCATCACAACCTCACAAATATTTTTATTCACGCTGTCATTTGATGATATCAAATATTTTTATTTTCTTTCTTCAACCTCACAAATACATACACACACATTAGTGTTTAGAGTAATATTTTATGTGCGTCTGGTTTTTTGTTACGCTACTGCGTATAATTTTTTTGGCGTTGCATAATGCGTATGATCATTTTTATAAAATTTTGATTTTAATAAAAGTAAAATTGTAGATGTCTTTTCTTCAAAAAAGGTGTAGATGTCTTTTCTTCAAAATTGTAGAAAGAAAACATAATAAGATTTTGTCAAAGAAAACAAAGATTATGATAGCTTTGGGAGAGAAATTCCAATTAGTTAGAGTAATTTCGTAGAAGACTAACAAATAATCACAAGCTGATTTGGTTAAGAGTTAAATTATAGTTTAGTTATACTATTGTTCAAATCCAACTTAAATTAAGCCTTCATTGATTCCAAAAAAACAGCATATAATTGATAACATCATTTTATTTTACTTTAGATAAACATTAAATGCAAAAGTGTGGAGGGAAAAATTAGGTTAAAATTAGAGATAACATTTTTGCATAAATTAAATCTAGGGTTAATATAGTAAAGTCACAAGAAAAAATAGGTTAAATCTAGGGTTAATATTACGTCACGGATTAACATTTAGAAATAAGAGATGACATTTTGCATAAATTAAATTTAGGGTTAATATAGTAAAGTCACACGAAAAAATTAGGTTAAATTTAGGGTTAATATTGCGTCACGGGTTAACATTTAAAAATAAGAGATGACATTTTGTATAAATTAAATCTAGGGTTAATATAATTTGTTTAGTAAAATTAAGGAGAAAAATTAGAAGCGATTTGTTTACTTTGATTTCCCTAACAATAAACGTTAACATTTTGATTAAATTAAATAGGGTTAATACTGTAAAATTAAGCAAAGAAGTAAGGTTAAATCTAGGGCAAAATTTTGCGTTCAAGTTAACTTTAAGGAATAAGAGATTACAATAGTTGTTATGTTATTTTTTATGTAGTGCTTTAGGCTCTGTGTTGCAAAATTTTGGTTTACGCAGCTTTGATTTTCACATTTATAAAGAACAACAATTTTTCGTAATTTATAAGATTTCTCCTTCGGAGCTAAATTTTTTAAAAAATACGTTATTCAACCCGTGCTTCGCACGGGTTTATAACTAGTTGTAATTATGAAAGTTAATAGCTAGTAAATTACAATTTTGTTCCATCTTAATTTTTTGACACCGGAGCATATATTTACCATTTTGTATATTTTGTAACAGAAAATCCTATTTAGATGAAAGAATTAGCTTTCAAAAGATTGATGTGATTTTATAACAAATAATTCTTTTTATATGGTTGTATCTAAGCAACTTAAATTACTTTTTATAAAATGAATTTATTACGATAAACAAACACAAAATATATTCTGATTTATTTACTTAACAGATATCTTTTTTCTTCTTTTTTTAATTCAACTAATTTATGGCGTGGCCTAAAATTAAATAAAAAACCAATGTATACTGACACGGCCTGACAGCATGTGCCAAATCATCGTTGACTAGATCAAAATTAATCAAAATGATGAAATTTGAAATGGGGCTAAAACTTAGGGGGCAAAATTGTTATTTTTGTACTTAGGGGGTCAAAATTGCAAGTTTTTGAAAGTTGGGGGGAGTGCTCTTTAGCCTAATATATTTAGTTAAAAATTTGTATCAAATCCATCATCTTATATTGTCGTATTTTTGCATGTTTAGACAAAGGGAATATGGGTTGACATTAATTGTTCGTTCTCCTTTTTCTCTATCATGATTTGTTACACGGATTGTTTTTATATTTCGTTCCATATAAATATGAAATTTAAACATTGCAAGAATTAAAACACTAAACAAATTATAGTGCTAAATTAAAAGAACGAGTAATGAACGAGTCAAAATCACCACACCCATGTACAAGCATCATTTATTAAAATCCAGACGGATATCAAAGAAATACAATTGATCAATAGGAAATAAAGGTTGTTTTATTTAAAGTAGTAGATGCATGATAACATGCATGGTTGGTTTTTAGTTTTTGAGACATATCATTCTTAAGTAGAAATTTCCAAAGCTGTTTTCAAGTAGTCTTTTTCAATAGTGTCCGAAAATATTTTCAGACATATTATAGTTGCATGATTCTTAAGTGGCAATTTCCAAAGCCATCTTCAAGTAGTTTTTTTCATTAGAGTTAGAGGCCATCACCCGTATAGTCAATGCAGATCATTCCAAATATATTAGAGTTATGGAGTTGCCGCATGGATTCGACTCAAATATTGAACAATCCCTACCATATCTTGCACAATGCCTTGCTTCAACGTTCTTCGTCTGGATGATTACTACAAATGGCAAAGGAAGTTAAAGTTGGAACCGATACACATCTATGCATATAACGTATATATTTAGGAATGTTTGGTATTAAATTGAGCATGTAGTATACTAATTTTTCATTAATTAAGAATATTTTACGAGTTCCTAACATATAAATATATTGGTGAGAATGATGAACACAAAGTTAAAAAATATATACATACAGAATGTGGTGAGCATGAAGACAGCCAAAGTAACGAGCTTAACATATAAGTCATTGTTTGATCAAAATAAAGAATAAGCTAAAATTATTTGTTATGAACTTAGCTTAGTATTGTAACAATTTGTAGAGAGGTCTATCTATATACTAGCAGACACTATAGCTCCCTACGTTAATTATTAGGAAAAGTGAAATGGCTATGTTTAATAATTTATAGAGGGGTCCATATACTAACTGACACTATAGCTCCCTTATTAAATTGATCATGATATTTAACAATTTTGTGGTATCCTTATGAAATTAAAATTGTTTCATTCCCTTTCATCAAAAATAAATATTAACTTCCCGTACAATAATTAAGCTGCTTGATGGTGCTTCACAATGTTTATATAAAATCTCTTTTCGGCGTGTTTTCGTCTTATAACTGAAAAGCCAAGGCTCGTGTCCTATAACTGAAAACGCAAGGCTTGTGAATAATCACATTAGTTTTACCTTTTAACTAAAAAACAACCTTGTCAAAAACAATATATATATATATATATATAAACAACATTCTATCGAATATATCTAAAGACACAAATTCAAAATTATTAAAACAGAGCTTAATTCTTGGTTAGATTTTACTTATCTCTTGGTCGAACTCAAATTATCAGTGTCTTTTTCCTGTGAATTGCAGGATTGCACAAAAAAAAGAATCTTTAAATTATTGAATGTTAAAATCTTTTTTATTCTAATCCGTTACGAGTAGAGTCTACAAGGTTTGTTATAATTAAAAAATAAATAAAATTTAAGAGCATTGTATATGTTAGTTATAGTTTTTTAATTTAAATATGTATTTAGTCCCTACGAAATTACAAGCTTTCAAGTTTAGTCCCTATAAAAATTTTATTCACTTTTTGTAACAGCCCGTTTTTCCTAAAATTATTTTAATTATTTACTACATGTGTACTTATTTATCTTAGTTTGTATTTTATTTGGAATAGTGGATTTTTGGCCTAGAAGGGTATTTTAGTCATTTTTAGACTAATGGGTATTTTGATTATTTTGGAAGTAAGGGTAAATTAGTCATTTCATTAATCTAATTTTTGGTATTTTAGTGAGAATAACTATTTTGACTAAGTTACTAGTGAGTTGGGGTATTTATTTAGAGATGGTAATTATTAGGTATTTTAGCGGATTAAGTGAGTAGTAACTTTTGAGAATTAGTTAGTAAGGATGTTGAGTTCATTATGACAATTAGAAACCTAACCCAATTAAGAGATCACTATATAAGAATAATTCTTATGAGAAAACTGATGAGTCATTTATTGCTTATTTTTATATGCTATTTTGTTTAATTTTAATTAGATTTTATTTTATTTTATATTAGTATTATTTCCTTTTTAAGATAGTTTACTACAAATTGCATTTTATTTTATTTCAGGAATGAATATTGGATGGATTGAGTCTTGGAGCAAAAGAAAGGGACTTGGAGCTGATTGAATGCAAAAATACGAAGATTCGGAGACAAAATACGTCTCCCCCAAAGTCAGAAGCTTTGCACGGCCAGTGCCACCCTCCAGAGTCACTTTTGCTGCTTTTGCTTAGATTTTAAGCTACTCTATTTTAGCCCGCAGTTTCTTGTGGAACATTCCAGTAATGTAATTGCTTAGATTTTAAGTCGAATGTATGCTATAAATAGAGTAGCCATCCATCACAAATATTCATCTTTTCTTGGAATTCAATAAGTGACAATTGCTTTTCTAATAAAAGTTCTTTTCTTTTCCATTATTTTCTCGTCATTTACTTTTATGCTTTCTCTCTTCTTCCCCATGTCTACGATGAACATGAGTGAGTAGACTACTCCTTGTCTTGGGATTGTTGGATAAGTCTAAATGACATAATCCTAATCAAGCCAAGCTCTAAGCCTTAATTTTATGTAACCCTAGTTTCTTATCTAAATTCACCGCTTTAACATGGATCAACCATTATCAAACTGTGGAAACGAAAGTGGAGGGTTTGATAATTGTTTATCCATCATCTCAAATATCAATTCATAAAATGAAAGTGGAGCTTTGATATTCGAACAAGTGAATTTAGACAAGGATTGCAAAGGCAGCGAAATAGTCTTTGCAATCTTTGAGACATATAGTTTCGATCTTCAAGGGAACTAATAATAATCAAGTCAGCGAAATAGGCTTGGTTGTTAGAGGAACCAAAATCTAATAGTAATCAAGTCAGCGAAATAGGCTTGGTTGCTAGAAGAACAAAAGAGAAACTGTCTTGAGAAATTAGGTCTAACATAAAGTTATAAGCTTATAGTTTGGTTTGTGAAGGACTTGTCATTTAGATGAACCAACGATCCCAAGGCTCCTTTTATTATTATTATCTTTCAAACGCTTGAAAACTCCAACTTACAATTCTTTTCTCCTCTAATCATTATCAAAGGTTAATTGAATTAAACTACTCCCTGTCGGAACGATACTCTTTTCATACTACTTCGGTAAGACCGTGCACTTGCGGTTTTATCTCATCAAGTTTTGGCGCCGCTGCCGGGGAGTAAACTAATCTAATTAACTCTTTCTTTGTGATTAGAACTCCTTCTTCTCCCTCTTCTACTTCTTTCTTTCTTTATATTACCATTAACTTCTTGGGTTCTCGATTTCTTATGCGAAGAAGTAAAATTCTCGGAGAATTTATTCCTGAGATCGAAAGATATTTGCATAAGAAAAAGAGAGAGGCACAAAATAATATTGCTATGGCTGAACGCACTCTTAAAGAGTATGCTACTCCTTCAACGGAAGAGCCACAAGCTATTATCGTGTACCCAACGGTTGAGGGTAACAATTTCGAGATCAAGCCTGCACTACTCAATTTGGTGCAGCAAAATCAGTTTTCTGGATCACCCACTGAGGATCCAAATCTCCATATTTCTTCCTTCCATAGACTCAGTGGCACTATAAAAGAGAACCAAGAAGCCGTAAGACTTCATCTCTTTCCCTTTTCCTTAAGGGATAGAGATAGCGCTTGGTTCCATTCCCTAGAAGTCGGTTCCATCACTTCATGGGATCAAATGAGGCGAGCATTCCTTGCCCGATTCTTTCCCCCTTCTAAAACCGCCAAACTAAGAGACCAAATCACGTGGTTCAACCGAAAAGATGGGGAGTCTCTCTATGATGCGTGGGAGAGTTTCAAGGAAATGCTTAGACTTTGTCCCCACCATGGTTTAGAAAAGTGGCTCATAGTCCACACTTTTTATGATGGCCTAACATATACCACTAAGATGTCTGTTGATGCAGCTGCAGGTGGAGCACTAATGAATAAGAACTACACGGAGGCTTATGCTTTGATTGAAGACATGGCTCTGAATCACTACCAATGGACCAACGAAAGAGCCATTACCGCCTCTACTCCATCCAAAAAGGAGGCAGGTATGTACGAGGTCTCCGATTATGATCACCTCGCTGCTAAGGTTGATGCCTTAACTAAAAAATTTGAAAAACTTAATGTTAATGTTGTCACACCTTCTGCTACATCTCTTCCTTGTGAAATCTGTGGTATATTTGGTCATATTGGTGTTGATTGTCAGTTAGGTAGTGCTACTAACAGTATTGAGCAATTAAATTATGCTCAATACAACCAAGGAACGAGGCCAAATCAAAACTTTTACAAAATCCCTCAAGGTTCCTATGGGCAAGTAGCACCACCTGGCTATACAAACAACCAGAGGGTGGCTCAGAAATCTAGTTTGGAAGTTCTGTTGGAAAATTGCATGATGAATCAGAATAAACAACTCCAAGAACTAAAAAGCCAAACAGGATTTCTGAACGACTCTCTCTCCAAACTCACTACCAAGGTTGATTCTATCGCCACACACACTAAAATTCTCGAAACCCAAATCTCCCAAGTGGCCACCTCTTCTCAAACACCAGGTGTAACGCCCACTTTCGTTAATTGTTAATTTAATCGAGTTTAGGCGATTATATTATATTTATATAATATATGCATGATTTTGGTATGAATTAAATGATTTACGACTATATTGATGGTTTGGTTGATATTGAGATAAGTTATGAGTTTTGGAAGATTTGATAAGATTAAGGGACTTATTTTATTGTTAAATAAAATAAAGATTTGAAAATAATATAAAATATTTAGTTGAGGGCTGTTTTGATATTTTAGATAGTTTTGGGGGAGGAAGTGAGATAAGATAAGTAATTAAGAGGAGATATAAAAGAGTTAGACCTAGTTTGAGAAAAACTATTGTACGTGAAAACTTTTGGAAAATGGAGAAAAGCTTAGAAGGGAGAAACCAAGAGGGAGAGCTGCGATTTTCTGCAAATTAAGGTAAGGGTGAGACTAATAACTCAGTATTGTTAATTGAATGTAATTCTGATGATTAGTTAGCAAGAATTATGATTGAATTGGAGAAAACGAAAACTAGGTCAAATCCCTAGAATTGATGATTAAACGGTAGGAATTGATTAAATTGGTGTAGAAAGTGTTCCTGGACCTTAGATAATGTTTAGGACAAACTTTGGAATCAATACTAGGCTTAGAACCCTAAGAATCGTCGTATTTTTGTGAAAATAGGAAGCCTGGCCGTAGCGACATTCATCGCTCGCCACGGCGAGCTATGAACCTCGCCTCGCGAGTGATGATCTTCATCGCTCGCCATGCGATCCTTTCCCTTCGCCTCGCGAGTTCTTTTGGTATTGCTCGCCATAGCGGGCAACCTTACTCGCCATAGCGAGCTAAGGCAGAGAGCATGTTGGATTTTGTAATTTCGACTTTTTAGTTGGACCTTGAGTGCCTTTGAGTGCCTGAACATACCTAGTAATGATTAGGAATGAATGTAGGAAGAGATTAAACCCAGAACAGCATTAGTTTGGAACTTGTCTTGTACTCGCCATGGCGAGTAAGAATTCTCGCCTCGCGAGCACTTCCAGGTTGGAGTGTAATGAGTGCTTGTGCGATCTGTGTCGCACGTTTGGATCAAGAGTGAACCCCCTTATGATAATGAGACCTAATGATGACGTTTAATGCAGTCTGTTAAGCTGTTAAGATATGTTGATATTAATTGAGCATGAATTAATGTATTAATCATTATGTAAGATATAATGAAATATTATGATGCTATTGAATTGCAATTGATATATTGATATCATCCGTTGTTGTGACTTGACTGTGCTGCTGCTGTTGTTTAACTAAGTGCATAATGTCTATATATGATGAAATGATGACGTTTAGCTCCAAATTATTGGATGCATATTGATATGTTGATTACGGTGATTTGGTTTTAAGAGTCCATGCATTAGCATTCATTGAGCTTAGTCCTCACCACGATTATTAGGAGCTTTGTCCTCCGCACGATTTATTAGGAGCTTTGTCCTCCGCACGATTAAAGTATATTAATACTTATGATGACGATTGGTACCACATGCATATAAGGAGTCTAAGAGCATTGTCGCATTGTCATGTCTAATATGTTATGTTGTTGATGACGATTGAATATGTGATTACGTGATAAATGTTTATCTGATATGCAAAGTTGTTTAAGATTAATGTGATGTTAATTATGATTCGAATTAGTTTGATTAACATTATTTTGTTATGAAATCTCACCCCTTTTGCTTGAAAATGTTGCCCTTCGTATGGGTCACTTGCAGGTGATCGTGCTTAGTGTGTAGTTTCCGTCGTGAGTGGCCTTGCCTTCACTGTGTCGTCTAGGTCGCTCTGATACGTAACGGGATGGGGCTATATGTTATGCATGCTTCGTTCCATTACGTGAATAATATGCTATTTGTGATATTGAACTAACTCTTTTGAGATTACTCTGATGGGGCCTGCGTGGCAAAACATTTTATGATTATGATATAATTTCCGCTGCAATGTTTAAGATATTTGGTTAAATTATTATTTAACTGTTTTGGTTTATGTTATATGTGATATCCCGTTGTTTATGAGGCTTACTCTAATAAATAATTTAAGAAATTTGTATATTGGGAAAACGGGGTGTTACAATTGGTATCAGAGCAGGTCGGTCCGTCTGGTCAATTAGAAGAGTCGTGTCGAGTCATAGTAATATTTATATTACTATCTTATGTTGTTTTTGCTACTTTTGTAGAATATCAGAATGGCTGGAAGGAATGATGCTGCGTTAACTGCTGCTCTACAAGCTGTTGCCCAAGCTGTGGGACAACAACCTAACGCGAATGCTGGTGCGAATGCTGAGACTAGGATGTTGGAGACTTTCATGAAGAAGAACCCTCCAACTTTCAAAGGAAGATATGACCCTGATGGAGCCCAGACGTGGCTTAAAGAGATTGAGAGGATTTTCCGTGTTATGCAGTGCACTGAAGATCAGAAAGTGCGGTTTGGTACTCATCAGCTAGCTGAGGAAGCTGATGATTGGTGGGTTAGTCTTCAACCTACTCTTGAGCAAGAAGGAGCTGTTGTGACTTGGGCTGTGTTCAGGAGAGAGTTCCTGAGAAGATACTTTCCGGAAGATGTTCGCGGGAAGAAGGAGATTGAATTCCTTGAGCTGAAGCAAGGAAACATGTCTGTGACTGAGTATGCTGCCAAGTTTGTTGAGTTGGCGAAGTTTTACCCGCACTATACTGCTGAGAATGCTGAGTTCTCGAGATGCATCAAGTTCGAGAATGTTTTGAGGCCCGACATCAAGAGGGCGATTGGATACCAACAGCTTAGAGTTTTTCCAGATTTGGTCAATAGCTGTAGGATCTATGAAGAGGATACCAAGGCTCACTATAAGATTGTGAACGAAAGGAAGGGCAAGGGACAACAGAGTCGTCCTAAGCCGTATAGTTCCCCTGCTGATAAAGGGAAACAGAGAATGGTCGATGATAGGCGGCCTAAGAAGAAGGATGCTACTGAAATTGTGTGTTTCAATTGTGGTGGGAAAGGCCACAAAAGCAATGTCTATCCTGAAGAGATCAAGAAGTGTGTCCGGTGTGGCAAGAAGGGTCATATTGTGGCTGATTGCAAGCGTGAGGACATTGTGTGTTTTAACTGCAATGGAGAGGGTCACATTAGTTCACAGTGTACTCAGCCTAAGAGGGCGCCGACTACTGGTAGGGTCTTTGCTTTGACTGGTACTCAGACGGAGAACGAGGATCGCTTGATCAGAGGTACTTGTTATATTAATAATACTCCTTTAGTTGCTATTATTGATACTGGTGCTACGCATTACGTTATTGCTTTCGATTGTGTTTCTACTTTGGGTCTTGATTTGTCTGATATGAATGGAGAGATGGTTGTCTAAACTCCAGCTAAGGGTTCGGTGACTACTTCTCTCGTATGTTTGAAATGTCATTTGTCTATGTTTGGTCGTGATTTTGAAATGGATTTAGTTTGTCTACCTCTGAGCGGTATGGATGTGATTCTGGGTATGAACTGGTTAGAGTATAACCACGTTCTTATTAATTGTTTTAGCAAGTCAGAGCATTTCTCTTCCGTCGAAGAGGAGAGTGGTGCAGAGTTTTTATCTACTAAGCAGCTGAAGCAACTGGAACGCGATGGTATCTTGATGTTTTCGTTAATGGCTACCTTATCTATTGAGAATCAAGCAGTGATTGATAAGCTACAAGTGGTGTGTGAATTTCCTGAAGTTTTTCCAAACGAGATTCCTGATGTACCTCCAGAGAGAGAAGTTGAGTTTTCTATTGATCTAGTCCCTGGAACAGTTGTCGATGGCACCTTATCGTATGTCTGCTTCCGAATTATCTGAGTTGAAGAAACAGTTGGAAGATTTGCTTGAGAAGAAATTTGTTAGACCAAGTGTTTCACCTTGGGGAGCGCCGGTTTTGCTAGTAAAGAAGAAAGATGGTAGTATGAGGTTATGTATTGATTATCGACAGTTGAACAAGGTAACTATCAAGAATAGGTATCCACTTCCGAGAATTGATGATTTGATGGATCAGTTAGTGGGTGCACGTGTTTTCAGCAAGATTGATTTGAGGTCAGATTATCACCAGATTAAAGTAAAAGATGAGGATATGCAGAAGACGGCTTTCAGAACGCGTTATGGTCACTATGAATATAAAGTTATGCCTTTTGGTGTTACCAATGCACCTGGAGTGTTTATGGAGTATATGAATCGCATCTTCCATGCATTTTTGGATCGGTTCGTAGTTGTATTCATCGATGATATTTTGATTTACTCCAAGACTGAAGAAGAACATGCTGAGCATCTGAAGATTGTCTTGCAAGTGTTGAAAGTTAAGAAACTTTATGCCAAGTTGTCCAAGTGTGAATTCTGGTTGAAAGAAGTGAGTTTTCTTGGCCATGTTATTTCTGGTGATGGTATTGCAGTGGATCCGTCTAAAATTGAAGCGGTATCGCAATGGGAGACTCCTAAGTCCGTTACAGAGATTAGAAGCTTCTTGGGTTTAGCTGGTTACTATAGAAGGTTTATTGAAGGGCTTTCCAAGATAGCTCTTCCGCTAACGCAGTTGACTTGTAAAGGTAAAACTTTTGTGTGGGACATCCAATGTGAGAACAGTTTCGGTGAATTGAAGAAGCGTCTGACGACTGCTCCAGTGTTGATTCTACCGAAGTCAGATGAACCTTTTGTGGTGTATTGTGATGCGTCCAAGTTGGGTTTAGGAGATGTGCTTATGCAAGAAGGTAAAGTGGTAGCTTATGCTTCAAGACAGTTGAGACTTCATGAGAAGAATTATCCTACGCATGACCTCAAGTTGGCGGCCGTAGTCTTTGTATTGAAGATATGGAGACATTACTTGTATGGTTCGAGATTTGAGGTGTTTAGTGATCACAAGAGTTTGAAGTATTTGTTCGATCAGAAGGAATTGAATATGAGACAGCGTAGATGGCTAGAATTGCTGAAAGATTATGACTTTGGTTTGAATTATCATCCAGGTAAAGCTAATGTTGTTGCAGATGCCTTGAGTAGGAAGACATTGCATATGTCCGCTTTGACGGTTAGAGAGTTCGAGTTACTTGAATAGTTCAGAGATATGAGTTTGGTTTGCGAATGGTCACCTCAGAGTGTGAAACTGGGTATGCTGAAGATTGATAGTGAATTTCTAAAAAGTATCAAGGAAGCACAGAAAGTTGATGTAAAGTTTGTGGACTTGTTGGTTGCTAGAGATCAGACTGAAGACAGTGATTTTAAAATCGATGATCAAGGTGTGTTGAGATTCCGAGGGAGAATTTGTATTCCAAACAATGAGGAGATTAAGAAGATGATTCTTGAAGAGAGTCATAGAAGTAGCTTGAGTATTCATCCGGGAGCTACAAAGATGTATCATGATTTAAAGAAGATTTTCTGGTGGTCAGGTTTGAAACGAGATGTGGCACAGTTTGTGTATTCCTGTTTAGTTTGTCAGAAGTCGAAAGTCGTGCATCAGAAACCTGCCGGAATGATGGTACCTTTAGATGTGCCAGAATGGAAATGGGATAGTATATCAATGGATTTTGTGACGAGTTTTTCGAATACTCCCAGAGGGAACGACGCAATTTGGGTTATTGTTGATAGATTGACGAAGTCGGCTCATTTTCTACCGATTAATATTAGTTTCCCTGTTGCCCAGTTGGCAGAGATTTATATCAAGGAGATTGTGAAGTTGCATGGTGTTCCTTCGAGCATTGTATCAGATAGAGATCCAAGATTTACTTCTAGATTTTGGAAAAGTTTGCAAGAGGCTTTGGGTTCAAAGTTGAGATTGAGTTCGGCGTATCATCAACAGACAGATGGTCAGTCGGAGAGGACAATTCAGTCGCTAGAGGATTTGTTGAGGATTTGTGTTCTTGAGCAAGGAGGAACTTGGGATAGTCATCTTCCGTTGATCGAGTTCACATACAATAATAGTTATCATTCTAGTATTGGAATGGCACCTTTCGAGGCTTTATATGGTCGGAGATGCAGAACTCCGTTGTGCTGGTTTGAGTCAGGTGAAAGAGTGGTCTTAGGACCGGAGATTGTTCAGCAAACTACTGAGAAAGTTCAGATGATTCAAGAGAAAATGAAAGCGTCGCAGAGTCGACAAAAGAGTTATCATGATAAGCGTAGAAAAGATCTTGAGTTTCAGGAAGGAGACCACGTATTTTTGAGAGTCACTCCTATGACTGGTGTAGGACGTGCATTGAAGTCAAAGAAGTTGACCCCGAAGTTCATTGGTCCGTATCAGATATTGGAAAGAGTTGGAACGGTGGCTTATCGAGTGGGTTTACCACCGCATCTTTCGAATTTGCACAACATTTTCCATGTGTCGCAACTTCGGAAGTATGTTCCAGATCCATCTCATGTAATCTAGAGTGACGATGTGCAAGTTAGAGACAACCTTACGGTAGAGACTTTACCGGTGAGGATTGATGATCGTAAAGTGTAGACGTTGAGAGGCAAGGAGATACCTCTCGTGAGAGTCGTTTGGACGGGAGCGACTTATGAATGCTTGACGTGGGAGCTTGAGAGTAAGATGCTGGAGTCTTATCCAGAGTTGTTTGCTTGAGGTAAATTTTCGAGGACGAAAATCTTTTAAGTGGGGGAGAGTTGTAACGCCCACTTTCGTTAATTGTTTATTTAATCGAGTTTAGGCGACTATATTATATTTATATAATATATGCATGATTTTGGTATGAATTGAATGATTTACGACTATATTGATGGTTTGGTTGATATTGAGATAAGTTATGAGTTTTGGAAGATTTGATAAGATTAAGGGACTTATTTTATTGTTAAATAAAATAAAGATTTGAAAATAATATAAAATATTTAGTTGAGGGCTGTTTTGATATTTTAGATAGTTTTGGGGGAGGAAGTGAGATAAGATAAGTAATTAAGAGGAGATATAAAAGAGTTAGACCTAGTTTTAGAAAAACTATTGTACGTGAAAACTTTTGGAAAAGGGAGAAAAGTTAGAAGGGAGAAACCAAGAGGGAGAGCTGCGATTTTCTGCAAATTAAGGTATGGGTGAGACTAATAACTCAGTATTGTTAATTGAATGTAATTCTGATGATTAGTTAGCAAGAATTATGATTGAATTGGAGAAAACGAAAACTAGGTCAAATCCCTAGAATTGATGATTAAACGGTAGGAATTGATTAAATTGGTGTAGAAAGTGTTCCTGGACCTTAGATAATGTTTAGGACAAACTTTGGAATCAATACTAGGCTTAGAACCCTGGGAATCGTCGGATTTTTGTGAAAATAGGAAGCCTAGCCGTCGCGACATTCACCGCTCGCCACGGCGAGCTATGAACCTCGCCTCGCGAATGATGATCTTCATCGCTCGCCATGCGAGCCTTTCCCTTCGCCTCGCGAGTTCTTTCGGTATTGCTCGCCATAGCGAGCACCCTTACTCGCCATAGCGAGCTAAGGCAGAGAGCATGTTGGATTTTGTAATTTTGACTTTTTAGTTGGACCTTGAGTGCCTTTGAGTGCCTGAACATACCTAGTAATGATTAGGGATGAATGTAGGACAAGATTAAACCCAGAACATCATTAGTTTGGAACTTGTCTTGTACTCGCCATGGCGAGTAAGAATTCTCGCCTCGCGAGCACTTCCAGGTTGGAGTGTAATGAGTGCTTGTGCGATCTGTGTCGCACGTTTGGATCAAGAGTGAACCCCCTTATGATAATGAGACCTAATGATGAAGTTTAATGCAGTCTGCTAAGCTTTTAAGATATGTTGATATAAATTGAGCATGAATTAATGTATTAATCATTATGTAAGATATAATGAAATATTATGATGCTATTGAATTGCAATTGATATATTGATATCATCCGTTGTTGTGACTTGACTGTGCTGCTGCTGTTGTTTAACTAAGTGCATAATGTCTATATATGATGAAATGATGACGTTTAGCTCCAAATTATTGGATGCATATTGATATGTTGATTAAGGTGATTTGTTGTTAAAAGTCCATGCATTAGCATTCATTGAGCTTAGTCCTCACCACGATTATTAGGAGCTTTGTCCTCCGCACGATTTATTAGGAGCTTTGTCCTCCGCACGATTAAAGTATATTAATACTTATGATGACGATTGGTACCACATGCATATAAGGAGTCTTAAGAGTATTGTCGCATTGTCATGTCTAATATGCTATGTTGTTGATGACGATTGAATATGTGATTACGTGATAAATGTTTATCTGATATGCAAAGTTGTTTAAGATTAATGTGATGTTAATTATGATTCGAATTACTTTGATTAACATTATTTTGTCATGAAATCTCACCCCTTATGCTTGAAAATGTTGCCCTTCATATGGGTAACTTGCAGGTGATCGTGCTTAGTGTGCAGTTTCCGTCGTGAGTGGCCTTGCCTTCACTGTGTCGTCTAGGTCGCTCTGATACGTAACAGGATGGGGCTATATGTTATGCATGCTTCGTTCTATTACGTGAATAATATGCTATTTGTGATATTGAACTAACTCTTTTGAGATTACTTTGATGGGGCCTGCGTGCCAAAACATTTTATGATTATGATATAATTTCCGCTGCAATGTTTAAGATATTTGGTTAAATTATTATTTAACTGTTTTGGTTTATGTTATATGTGATATCCCGTTGTTTATGCGGCTTACTCTGTTAAATAATTTAAGAAATTTGTATATTGGGGAAACGGGGTGTTACACCAGGAGTCTTTCCCGGTCAACCTGAAACAAACCCCAAAGCTCATGTCAATGCTATTTCTCTTGGGGGTAGTAAGTTAGAAGAGACCGTTGGTAAAGCCAAAAGTGTCAACGGAGAGAGTGTTAAGCTTCTAGGTGAGAAGGATGCGATAGAGAAACCACTTGACGAGAACAAAGCCCTTTCCCCATTAAGGCTCGTTAAGCTTAACTTGGAGGCTCAATTTAATAAATTCTTAAACATACTTAAAAAGATTTGCATTCAGATTCCCTTTACTGAAGCTTTGTCTCGTATGCCTCTATATGCCATGTTTTTAAAAGACATTTTTTCAAAGAAAAAGGCTATAGAGCAAAATGAGACAATAGCTTTGACAAGAGAAAAAAGTGAAATCATCAAGAAGCCACCTCGAAAGCTTAGAGATCCAGGAAGTTTTACCATCCCTTGTATGATAGGGAGTGAAACCTTAAACCGAGCCTTATGTGATTTAGGAGCTAGTAGATCACAAACTTAAGAGGTAGAGAGAGAAAGTAGATCACAAACTTGGAGAAGAGGAAAGAAGGGGAAGCTTGAGAAGGCTTGAGGTTTGAAAAGCTAGGGGGAGATTGAAGCTTAAGCTAGTGGACTCAAGACCTAGAGGTAAAGGGGATAGATTCATTTCATCAATTAAGCTATAATTTCTTCTTTGTGATTATGGGTCATAAGTGATTATTGTGAATTATGATTTTTTGTGATTTTTGATGATGAATTCCGTTCTCTTAATTTGTTTGTAGTTATATGTTAAACTTCATGGAACTGATATGTTTATGTGCTTAATTTCATAGTTGTTGTTTGTGATAAGTTGTTTTGATGATTTTTGCTTAATTAAGTGTAAACCATGAATTGATGAGTGATTATTGTTGGAACAAGTTTAATTTCACTTCATAAACTGGGTTTTTGAGAGGATACCCAAAAACTGGGTTGTCTGTACTGGTGTAACTCGCAGGGCGACTTGCTCAGTGCAACAACCCATGTTTTGGGGCGTTCCGGGTACTTGGGGTTGATCAGGACTTCCCTAAATGATTATTTTGATGTATTTAACTGTTGTTATGCATTCTAAACCTTTGGAAACATCAAATGAATTGGGTTGAGATAGGTTTTGTGAATCGAATTTAAATTATTTGAAAAATGTTCAAGAACATGAGATTTTCCGAAACTCGTTTTCACAAGGGAAAAGGGTAGGGTTAGGGTTGTTTACTGTAATAATGATTTTTAAAATGGTTTTGGACGATATACATGAGCTATAACTTGGTCTTGCTTTGAAAACTGGATTTCTTTTGGAAAATGATAAAGTGAGACGAATTTAGTGAAATTTTGGAATTAATCGAAATTGGCTTGTAAAGTGGATATATATAAGCTATTGTGATTAATGTGATATGTGGATATGCTTTGTTTAGGTGTTTTAACATGTATGCTTTAAACACCTCTTAAAAAAGATTGGCTTGTCAGATTATGATCTAAAGCCACATGATGTTGTGCTCTCTAACAGTCCCGTTCCTAGAGTTTTACGGGCCTTAGGCATAATATGAAAAAAGGGCCCTTACATAATGCATCATAGTTTTTTTAGCTCATTGTTGTGTTTTTTTGCTTTTCATTTCGTTTTTTTATTTTGCTTTTCACTACAAAATAAATGATTTTTTTAGACAACATCTGAAAATAAATTAAATATTCTATATACAATTAAAATAGAATTTGCTTTGTTACGAAAATTATCCCAATTTCTTGGATAATAAATATCGTCGATATTTTTAATATCAATGAAGTACATTATTAGGAGCAAAGGACCCAAAAAAATATCACCAATTTCTTCAATAATAAATTTTTGAGCATATTATCAAGAAAAGCCAAATTTTTTTAAAGGAGGGTGTATATAGAAAATTTTGTGTTACAGGGGATATATATAACAAATCTCACTAAAAGAGCCAATAATACTAACAGATGTCAGCCCATTCCTTTATCATGTCAAAGTTTGGGCCTTTGATGAGAATTTTTTTATATATACCCCCCGAAATCCAAATATTTCTATATACACCCCCTTACCTTAAAAAAAAAAAAAGTTTGGGCCCCCTACCGGCATGTGCCCTAGGCCGTCGCACTTGCGGCCTATGCCCTAGGGCCGGCCCTGCTCTCTAACTACGAAGGGAAATATGGGAGTTCTTTTGGAGCTATCAATGTTGACTTAGTGGTGGGAACTACGAAAAGAGAAACATTATTCTTGGTTGTTGCTTCAAAATCTAACTACAATCTTCTACTAGGAAGGGAGTGGATACATGGTGTTGGGGCTGTTCCTTCAACCATGCATCAAAGACTTACCCTTTGGAAGGAAGACGGTGTGTTAAAGAACATTGAAGCCGACCAAAGTTATTTCATTGTTGAGGTTCACAATATCACCAAGAAAACTTTTGAGAAACAATTGGCAAGAATTGCGCCATGTGCTGTCTCTGAACTTGGTTATGAAAACCATGACAACTTCCTTTGGTCAATGAAACTTCATCCAAAAGATGGATTCATCTGGAAAAAGGAACTTGTAGGCGAAAGCAATGTACTCAGGACCAAAGCCTCTATGTATGTAAAAGCCCCTGTTTAGGGACATCCTGAGATTGGAGTCTCACCAACTAGGTGGGAAGATAATGATGTTAATGATGACTGATCCCAATATTTGGAACAAGATCACGGCTTATGTAGCCAAAAATAGTGAAAAAGTGGCTTTAGAGGCCGAAATCGAACAGGAAGAGTTGATAAAAAATGCTAATGATGATTTTCAATATAGTTCAGTTGAAAACCAAAGGTTAGGCTGCATCTACGATGATGAACCTTTAGGTTTCGAGAAATATCCAATGGGGTCAGCCCAAAGAATGAAGGCGCAGGATCCTTTGGAAGAATTTGATCTGGGTGATGGTTCATTAAAATGAACAACAAACATTAGTACCAAGATTGACAAAGACTTTTAAAGTTCAGATCATCGAACTGTTGAAGAAATACAAAGACTATTTTGCTTGGGATTATATTGAAATGTTAGGTTTGAGTCGAGAGATGGTGGAACTCTAATTACTAATTCAACCTGACAAAAAACTAGTGAAACAAACTCCAAGAAGATTTGCACCACAAATCCAGTCGAAGATCAAAGAAGAAATAGAGAGGCTGTTGAAATGCTGCTTCATCAGAATTGCAAGGTATGTAGATTGGTTAGCTAATATAGTTCATGTTGTTAAGAAAAATGAGATTCTCAGAGTCTGTATGGATTTTAGAGACTTGAACTTAGCTACTCCTAAGGATGAATACCCTATGCCAGTGGCAGAAATGCTAGTCGATTCAGCAGTAGGTTTTGAAGATTTAAGGGTTAATTATGTTTTAGGTCCCTATAAATAGGCGTGTTTCCAACATTAGTCCCTACTTAAATTTTATTAAATTTTTGGTCTCCGACGTTTTTTTCCGTTAGCAAAATAAGTCCTCGCTGTTAATTGTTGCTGATTGAGCAAACGGAAGCACACGTGGATGCCACATCTGACTTTTTTTTGTTGGGTTAAATATGTTTTAGTCCCTATAAAATTGACGCATTTTAAGTTTAGTCCTTACTTAATTTTAATAGTTGTTTTAGTCCTTACAAAAATACTATGCATTCAATTTAGTCTCTGCTCAATTCAAATTTGTTTAATTTATTCTTAAACTCTTAAGTTTTTTAACAATTTTTTGTAGACGTGTTAAGAACATTACTAAAAGTTCTGCCGCAAAATTTGATTTATATATCCATATTTTATTACTTTTATTGTTTTCAAAAATTCATATTTAATTCGTTTCATGTAAAAAAAATTTAAATTTTATTAATTGAACCTTTCATAGTGTTCTAAACTTGTCTAAAAAAATTCATTCAAAAATTTAAGAGTTTAAGGATAATTAAACAAACTTTGTTTTAGTAGGGACTAAAATTAGAAGTAATTTTTTTTGTAGGGACTAAAAAAACCTACTAAAACTAGTTATGATAGTATTTTCATCATGAAAAGATATTTTTTACTAGTAATTATTCCAAAAAAAACTATCAATTGGCCAACAAAACCACTCATGCCCGACAATGCAAAAGAAGTCATCGATAAGATAGTGAAAATCGTGAATATTTTTGGCATTGGGATAGCCATTCCGCCTATTTCGTCAAGATAAAGAAGACGTAGCCTATCATAACAAAAGATGTTGAAACGACATAGATTATTTGAGTAGAATAATTCCATATTAATTCGAACCAACCCATATGATCCCATATCATGCAAAACTAGTGGCAGTATACAAGATGCCTACAGATCAACCAAAGAATAATGCTTAACACATCTACAAAAAATTATTAAAAAACTTAAGAGTTTAAGCATAAATTAAACAAATTTGAATTGAGGAATGATAAATCCTGAGTGCATAGTATTTTTGTAAGTATTTTTGTAAGGACTAAAACAACTATTAAAATTAAGTAAGGACTAAACTTAAAATGACTCACTTTTATAGGGACTAAAAACATATTTAACCCAACAAAAAAAGTCATATGTGGCATCTACGTGTGCTTCACCGTTTGCTCAATCAGCAACAATTAACAGCGATGACCTATTTCGCTAACGGAAAAAAACGTTGGGGACCAAAAATTTAATAAAATTTAAGTAGGGACTAATGTTAGAAACGCGCTTATTTATAGGGACCTAAAACATAATTAACCGAAAATATTTAAGCATGCTAGATGGTTATTCTGGTTATAATCAAATATATATTGCTGAAGAATATGTTTTCAAAAACAGCTATGAATGGTTAGTAATGGTTAGTAATGCCTTCTGGATTAAAAAATGTTGGTGCTTGCTATCGAAGAGCAATGAATTCTATGTTCAATGATTTTATAGGAATGTTTATGCAGGTTTACATCGATGACATTGTTGTTAAATCATCTGCCGAGAAGGATCATTTTGATCACATTCAACAATCGTTTGAAAGAATTAGAAAATATGGATTGAAAATGAATCCATTAAAATTTGCATTTGGTGTACGTGCAGGTGATTTCTTAGGTTTTATTGTTCATAAAAAAGGCATTGAGATGAATCAGAACAAAACAAAAGCGGTTTTGGAGACAAAGCCACCTTCCACAAAGAAAGAACTTCAATTTTTGTTGGGAAAAATCAATTTGAAGCTTTCTCGCCATTGCTTCGACTGAAGAAAGAAGATGTTTTCAAATGGGAACCATAACATCAAAAAGCTTTCGATGACATTAAGGCTTATCTAATAAACCCACCTATTCGATTACCTCCTCTTAGGGATAAGGTGATGAAATTGTATATAGCTGCTTCAGATAATACTATAGGAAGTATGCTAGCTCAAGAGGATGAAAATGGCGTAGAAAAAGCCATTTATTATCTTAGTAGGGTAATAAATGATGCTGAAACAAGGTACCATCAAGTGAAAAGTTGTGCCTTTGTTTATATTTCTCTTGTATCAAACTTAAGCAATATATATATCCTATTGATATTTATGTTTATTCTCATTTTAACATAATCAAGCATATGTTGTCGAAACCAATACTACACAGTAGGGTTGGTAAATGGGCTTTGATATACCAAATTGTCTTGCCACTAAATTCGGCTGAGAGCCAAATGGACCACAAGAATCTGAAGTGGTGTTAGTGCCTTCCCTACTATAGAGGAAAGTGGGAGTCAAATAGGCTTTCCAAATGGCGTTGGTTTCTTCTTGGTGTTCAGCTTCTTTGGCAGGAAATTCTTTAATGAACCATTCTGGTCCACACGTCTTTGTCGAGAAGGTGTGAAGACGTCACAATCCATAAACATTTTAAAATCTTCTGAGAAAAGTCTTTGGCTAGTTTTGGTTTTTTTTATATCAAAACAATGCGAGACCAATCCCTTTAGTGCATTTTCTATCATATGCCGCTTCGAAGTCTCTAGGCAGAAAAGCAGTGCAATCAGCTTCGACTTAAAAGTGGCTAAGAGCCACAATTGGAACAACTAGATTGGACTAGGGATAATTAGACTCTCAACTTGGTCTCTCATGTTAGCTACCCCATCATTTAGGCACTCATACAAGGAACCTAAGATAAGTTTGCTAAGACAAATTTTTTTCCCTTCATGTAATTGGTAGGCTAAGGTTCTGTAGTGTTTTGCTACATGGTTAGATCTGGTGCAAAAAACATACATAAATAACCAATAGGTCAAAATGGCTATGTGTTCGTTGCCTGAAACTTCCTTGTCATCAGGTTTGTAATGGTCTCTGATATAATGACCACAAGTGGCTTTATTGAAGTCAAAAGTAATGACTGACTCACAAGTGGTTGGGTCGAAAGTTTCTCCAGTAGGTTTCAGACTTGTGATAGTTGCAACATCTAGCAAAGTATGCGTAAGCATGCCACATTTCAAATGCAAACTACTGGTCGAACTATCCGATAAGTGCAATGCAACTAATAGCATATGTTTTTGCTACCTATGGCCTTGCCTCGACAGCTGAATGAGATTACAGATTCCTAAATCTTTCTAGAAACTGCCTTTATGTTTCTCTATCCTATCAAGCCATGCGATGTAGTCTTCGACTTTATCGACTCTTGGGGCTAACCTAAAAACCCTAGTATCTAAAAACTTAAGATTGTAGGGCTCGTCAAGGTTTCTAATATAGATAAAAGGTGAATTCGCTTTATCATAAGGAAATAATGTTGCGTTTTCTTGACTATTATCTTTTTCAATGGGTCCTAAATACGCATGAGATGAATTATAAGAGGGAATCAATACATGGGTCCTAAATCTTCTTTTGATTGAGATTTTAAAGGATTAAGAGAAAGCGATAAACTTTCGCGATGAGGGAGGAGAAGGAAAGGACAAGGTTCAAAAAGTGAACTGAAAAGGTAAGAGGAAAAGGTTAAGCCTTTTTATAACCTCAGATTGCCAACAAGTGTGAACATCTTGGGTTGACAGTTATTAAAAAATAAACTGAAATGGTAGTTCCAAGGTTTTGGAACGTGGCCTACTAAGTGGGATTTGATGACATCATAAAAGGGTTTTATAACTGCCTTTAGATACTGATGTTGGTGATGTCATCTATTTTGACCAAAACAAAATGAAATCAACAGGATTCAAAAACGTCCTTTTCTTTCTCTATCTGGAGATATAGACGAAAAAGACATTTTGAGGGGCAATTTGTTAGCCTGTATTTTCGACAGGCTACAATAAATGTAGTCAACGAGGTTTGACTCAGGTTTTGGAGAGAATTAAAAAGAGTTTTATTCACTAGGCTGATTGAATTTATAGACTTAAAGAGAGTTGGGGCTAGATGAAGGAGTTGTGTAGCGGTTAGTATCGAAGGATATCATTTGAAGTTCAATTCAAATGTGTCTATAGTTAGTTACTAGCAATTACATTCGAACGTTTCTGTGTAGGTAGTTACTTAGTATAAATAGTATTTTTTCATAGGAAAAAAGGTGATAATTCAATCATACAAAAAACTTACACTCAAACTATCCGTCTTAGATCTTCCGCCCACGCTGCCGCACGGGCCATATATGTCTAACAATATAATGAATAGATATATATATAAAATATACGTAAATGAAATTGTCTACTCTATGAATGAATTAAGGACATATACGTAATGTAACAATATCAGCCACAAAAGCATTGAACAAAAAATTGAAGATGGAGTAAGCAATAGTAGTTAACAAAAATTAGCATTCTCGATTGCTACATATTAGACACAAAAACGTTGAACAAAAATTGAAGATGGAGTAAGCAATAGTAGTTATCAGCATTCTATATTGCTACATACAAATGAAATGCAGTAAGAATTAAATAGAGCAACTTCTTAATAATCCTTGCCAACATATATAATGTATACATAATTGCCTTCCAATGAACCTAAAAAGAATAAAAAAGAGGCATACAACTTCAGATATCGGATTGTGTGTAAGAAAATCAGAACACAGTTAAAATTAGTTAGAAAATGAAACCTTAATAATACAGTCATATTAATGCAATCACCATTTTCGTCGGTCATCAAAATTTTAAGCCCACTTCTTGATGTAACTCTTGAGATTGCAACATATAGTTGACCATGGGAGAATACCGACTGCATGGAAGATATCTTCCTCTAGGGATAAGCAATGCCACTATACCGCTTGAAGCAACGGTCAACACAATTTGCCCTCTTGAGCACAATGCAGATGACATCGCTCTCCATATATAAGTTTTACCTGTCAGATAAATTTAATACACTTTCAACATGTTTTAAACAAATATTCAACGTTTGCAAGCTATAAGAATTTATAACTTGAACCGGAAAAAATAAACCTCCCCACTAATAGTACTGCATTATATAAATATGTTGAACTACCGACAATTTATTTTTGTCTCTCGTACCCACATACTCATATACTTCCTTGTTTGTTTTCAAACATGCAAATAAGCAGTATTATTGATTATAATGTCATGGTGTTTGGTTGTGATAGTAAAAGAAACAAAGATAATGCAGTACAACTGAAGCTCTTAAAAATTCGTTTAATCATTTTCAAATGACTACTGACGTCACTAATAAACTACATTATCACTACTAAATAACGATCGATATTTAGAAAAAAGAAGAAAAAAACTCTAAATTACGACATTCCTGAATCTCGACCAAAATCTGTCCTTTATTCTGTGAGAGTATGATTAACGAGAACTCTATTGAACTACATTATTTCTACTCCCTCTGTTCCTTTTTAAGTGTCACTTTTGGAGAAATTTTTTGTTCCTATTTAACTGTCACTTCCAAAGTTCAATGCAACATTAAATGTTGTTTTACCAATATTATCCTTAGTTATTTATTGTGGAGAGAGAAATATATGAAATGGATATTAAATGAATAAGGTCATTATAGTAAAAGTATAGCTTATTGCATCAAAAGTAGTATCAATTATTGATTATCTTGGTTTGTGTAAAATGTCAAAATGTGACAATTAAAAAGGAACGAATGTAGTATCAAACAACAAACAATAAATAGAAAAAACTCTAAATTGCAGAATTATTGAACGATATCAGATTGTTGAAAAAACTAATTGATTATTATGTCTGATTGATACATGAACAACATATAACTCTCATAGCCAGCAATGTTTATATATGAAGCAAGCTATTATTTGTCCTTCGATTCATATTTGAACAAAAAAAAAACTGTTGGAATCATGTATTCACTATATTTTCGCAATACTTCATGTTTTATATGTTATTAAGTATATGGCAGTGTCAGGCGTCCAAATCATACAGAATGAACAACTAAACATCAAAACATAAATAAAGGTTTTTCCATTCAAACTAGTTTATGACAACAAAAGTGCAAATGACTCTTAATCTAACATCCATGAAAAGGAAACATTACATCCAAAAAACGTTGCTAACATCCACAAAAGGGAAACATTGCTGAATAAAACAATCTGACAGTACTAGAATGATTCAGATACAACCACTAAAAAAAAACTCAAAACATTCTCCTCAAATAGTAAACAGACACTTCCATGACAAAATTAGAGACACATTGATAATCCTTGTTGGAAAACTGTTACTTTTAAAATCATTGATCGAAATATTTAGAATAGAATGTTTTCAAGATTTTAAACAAAAGCATTATAAAGCTTATTAACAAAAGAACCAGAACACTTTCTTATCACACAACACAAACTAAACAATAAAATCACGAAGCCAAGTAGGCGGAGTAATAAAGGAAGAATCAATGACCTTGGTTTTTGTTTCGCATTTCACATCAAGTTGCTGGACACGAAGCGACAATCCACCAGCAATCTGGTAACCAAGACACCAAGGCAAACAATGGCATCCAGGTTCCAAAATATCGGCAAATTTCCAAAGTGCTCTTTGATAGCAACATTGGACTGATCAACTTGAACGCATCCTAGTGCCTGACTCATCTTTCACATCAACTTGAACGCATTCTAGATTATACTTTATAATAATTTACATTTTGCATCCATCAATATGTTTAAACTTTTGGAATTTACATGGATGAATATACCGAGATAGTAAAACCCATTACCATAAAGATACTCTTAGCATCGAAGAACTCTAGCTAAGGAATCCAACTGAAAATAGTTTTGTAATTGTACGCTCACTCATTTTGCGTTCACTTCTTCTGCCTCAAATTATAATACAGAGAGAGCGTGAAAGGAGCGACAAAAATGAAAAGAAATTTCGACAAACACATTCTCACTTCTTTCAAAGAAAACCATAAATAAAATTAAAACAAAAACAAAAAAACTACATAAGAACCTATGATCATCTCAAGATTTCAAATTGAGTTGGGAGATGAGTCTCAGATGAAAGAGAGACCAAAAGATAAAGCATGGGAAACATATTGGTTTTGAATGAATTACCATTATATTCATGGAAACTTACTTTTTGTAATTCATCAAATCAACACTAATGAGTGTTTACCATTTGAATCAGAGGAAGAAGACAGTGTTGTGTCGAGATAAGAGACAGTTGCGGCTGAAAGACACGAGTATGACGAATTGGTAAGAAAGAGTGGTGATGATGCGGAGCTCGCTACGGTTTTAACGGTGGGAGTCAGAGAGAAAAGTCAGAGGGCTGAAGAAAAGCAACGAAAGCAGTGATTGAGAGAGGAGAATAGCAACGGTTGAGTGAGAAGAACGAAAATGAGAGAGAAGATCGGAGATTCTGATTTGAGCAAGAAGAAAGTGTTGGTCTGAATCAGAGACGGCTGTGGCGGAGATGAAATGGCCACAGGTGTTGGTAGGGATGCGGCGGAGGTCAGCTAGATTATGGTGGCAGAGGCAAACCATAATTTGTTTAGAATAGAGACATGATTGGAACGTGGTGGCAGATGAAAAAGAGACATGTATTAAGTGGTGTGTATTTGTCGTTGGAAAAATAAATGCATTGTAACTTACAAAACAACTAATTTCAAAGAAGGCTTATCAGTCGTTGATTTCAATTGACATTGAAATCAACGGTCAGCATCGTTTTGGAGCCAAAATCTTCAAGATTAGGGTTGTGCAATTAGGCTAACAATGTATGTTAGGATTGGATATAAGTAAGATTTCAGAGAGAAACGAGTAACAAGTCTCGATGTATGAATCTGTGTACCAATTTACATTCAATTTATGCAATTTAAGTTTATTCCTTTAAATTCCTAGAAATTTACTTGTTCCTTTCAAGCAATTTACTTTAATCCTCTCAAGATAATCTCGACTGAATTCAATCTTTGTTGGATTCGATGGTTATATTCATATTTCTGTACAAAAATATCAAGAACATTCATCATTTTCTGGAAAATAACAAACACAATATGTCTTAAGATTTACTGGTTGATCTTGCAAGTAACCATTTGTAAACCAGCAGTTAATTATGGAAAATCAAGGTAAACAGTGCCCTACCTATTTAGGAAACTTCCAACGGCCTTATCACTTCTATAGTCACCAAAAGATAAATAAACGTGACATTTAGATTACGTACTATCCAACAACGAATATTCACATACGGGATTCGAAGAATCCTAACTGCTGCATACTTTTCTACCAACCAAATCAGGTAAATTGGTTGTGTTGCAAACAGATAAACAACGAGTATATCATATCACAAAATTGAACTTTTTTTTAAACAAGCCCATGAAATCAAACTTAGCAACAAAGTTCCCATTAAAAAATGGATTTTCATTTAAAATGTCTTTTCTGTAAAAAATTCTTTGTAACACTCTAATCGTTGTGTTATTTATTTTTGATTTATGTGGAGTCTATATATATATATATATATATATATATATATATATATGATTTTTGGTGATTTATGTGGTGTGTTTATTTTATTATATGGTTTATTTTAATAATAATTAGAATAAGTGAGAAATATTAGTTATTTTGGTGTTTGGGGAGTTAATAGAATTTATTAAAATTAATGGGGAGTTAAGTGAAAATGATGGGAGTTAAGTAAGAGGGAAGTTAGGAAATAGGTGTCAGAAGCAGTTTTACGTGAAAACCAACCTTTGGGAGAAGAGGGAGAGAAGAGCAAGTTAGAGCCAAGGAATCATTTTTGCTGCACATTTCTTCTGCAATTTCTAAGGTAAGGGTGAGGTTTGCTTCAGTAGTATAGTTATTAAATTCTGATTTTGTGTTTAACAGAGTTTTGGTGAGGATTGGGGATTTTGGGGTTTTGTGAGGAAATGATGATTTTGAGGTATAGATTGTTGTCCTGATGTTAAAAATAGGTTATGAGTGTATACAACAAGTTAATTCACATCTGTAAACCAATTTGGGGAGTGAATTGAAGAAAAATGGGATTTTGGGGAAAAACCAGTTTTCTGCCCGTACAGAAGTTCATCGCTCGCCTCGCGAGTAGCTTGTGCTCGCCTCGCGAGTGAGCAACTTCATGGCTCGCCTCGCGAGCAGACCAACTCGCCATGGCGAGCAAGCCAGATCAAAACTTGATTTTCAAATTGTTGTTATAAGATGTTTTGGGGATGGTTTAATGTACCTAAATGATTTTAATGATGACTGGAGCAAGTTTTAGGTTAAAAAGATGAATAGGGAGCTTAGAATTGAGGTTTGAGTGAGAAAAATGTCAAATTCCCGAGAGCACCTATTTTTCACTCGCCTCGAGTTCGCCTTGAACTCGCCATGGCGAGCAACCAGTTTTGGGAACTCGCCATAGTGAGCAGATGTGCTCGCGAGGCGAGCTACCCAGCTTTGTGTGCTATTTTGCTTGCATGAATGGTAGTGATTGAATGTTGTTGTTTTAAGCATAGTTATATTTAATTGTGCATATTTCTGGATGGTTGGATCTCTAATTGATGTTGTTGCTGATGACTGTGATGTATGCTAAAGTTATTGAATCATACATGTTGTTTAAAATGGAGTCATATGGAGTATGTATGCATGGTCAAGTTGTATGTAGATATACACAAGTAGGTCCATTGCATATGCATAAACAGCGGAGAGGACTCATGTCCTGGAGCACTAGTTGTTCACAGCGGTGAGGGCTTCGGTCCTGATGAATGCTTTAACCATTCAAAAGCGGTGAGGGCCTCGATCCTGATTGGTACCACATGCACATTTGCATAGTTGAGGAGTCTTAGTGGTGTCGTCATGTCATGCATGAGTCTTAGTTGTTGGTTGTAGTTTCCACATTGATGATGATGATGATGATGTTATTGATGAATATATATATTTGTATACATATTGTGATGGGTGGATTTTGATGATGTTGTTGTTGCTTGTGAATTATTTATTTATATTTACAAGATGATGTATTTGATGTTATAGGGTGTTAGATTCAATTGAAGATTTTAATATCTATATTTTATTGTTGTGAATCTCACCCCTTCTGTTTGAAAATGTTGCCCTTCCTATGGGTAACTTGCAGGTGATCCTGAGTAGTTGGTGGTGGCTCAAGAGTCGTGTCTAGGGCTCTGATACGTGGGATGGGATTTATTGTTATGAATTGTTTTCTTTCCTATGTATCAATTTTGGAATTTGATGTTATGGCCCTATGATGATCGAATTTGTTGTTAGGCTTTATGCTAAGTTATTATTTGGAGGTTTTAAATAGTTGTTGATGGTTGATAATAATCCGCTGCAAGTTTAATGATGTTGAAAGTTGTTTAATTAAATAGTTTCATATGCTATTTAAGAAAATTTGAAATGTAATGTAGCATGCCCGTTTGTGGAATTACTCTGATGTTGAATTAATTATTATTATTTAATTGCTTTTGGGTAATGGGGTGTTACAATTGGTATCAGAGCAGGTTGGTCCGTCCGGCCAAGTAGTAGAGTCGTGTTGAGCCACCTAGGATAGAGTGTCAACTTTAATGTTGCTTTTTGTTGTTTTTCTAAGTTGTTGTTTCTCATGTAGAACTTTGAGATGACTGGAAGTAGTGATGCTGCTCTTCTTGCAGCAATTGAGGCTGTAGCTCAAGCTGTTCAACAGCAACCTAAGGCTGAGACTGGTAGTGATGGAACCTGAATGTTGGAAACTTTCTTGAGAAATCATCCACCAACGTTCAAGGGTAGATATGATCCTGACGGTGCTCAGAAATGGCTGAAGGAGATTGAAAGGATTTTCAGGGTCATGCAGTGTTCTGAGACACATAAGGTGCGGTTTGGGACGCACATGTTAGCGGAAGAGGCTGACGACTGGTGGGTGAGTTTGTTGCCTGTGCTGGAACAGGATGATGCTATGGTAACTTGGGCTATGTTCAGGAAAGAGTTTCTGAGCGGGTATTTTCCGGAGGATGTCAGAGGTAAGAAAGAAATCGAGTTTCTAGAGTTGAAACAGGGTGACATGTCCGTCACGGAGTATACTGCAAAGTTTGTGGAACTTGCTAAGTTCTACCCTCATTACAGTGTGGAGACAACTGAGTTCTCCAGGTGTATCAAATTTGAAAATGGGTTGAGAGCTGACATTAAGAGAGCTATTGGGTATCAGCAGATCAGATTCTTCTCTGAGTTGGTAAACAGTTGCAGGATTTACGAAGAAGACACCAAAGCTCATTACAAGATAATGAGTGAGAGGAGGGGCAAGGGACAGCAGAGTCGTCCTAAGCCTTACAGTGCTCCTGCTGACAAAGGAAAGCAGAAGATGAATGATGATAGGAGACCCAAGAGGAGAGATGCTCCTGCTGAGATTGTTTGTTACAAGTGTGGTGAGAAAGGCCACAAGAGCAATGTTTGTGGTAGAGATGAGAGGAAGTGCTTCAGGTGTGGTCATAAGGGACACAATTTAGCTGAATGTAAGCGTGGGGACATTGTCCACTACAACTGAAATGGAGAGGCTCATATCAGTTCGTAGTGTACTGAGCCGAAGAAGGCTAGAACCGGAGGGAAAGTGTTTGCGTTGACTGGTACGCAGACTACTAATGAGGACCGACTTATCAGAGGTACTTGTTCCTTTAATAGTACTCCTTTAATTGCTATTATAGATACTGGTGCTACTCATTGTTTCATTCTTTTAGAAAGTGCATATAAGTTGGGTTTGATTGTATCTGATATGAAAGGAGAAATGGTTGTTGAAACTCCAGCTAAGGGTTCAGTAACTACTTCTCTTGTTTGTTTGGGGTGTCATATATCAATGTTTGGTAGGGCTTTTGTGGTTGATTTAGTTTGTTTGCCGTTGTTGGGTATGGATGTTATTTTCGGGATGAATTGGTTAGAGTATAACCGAGTTCATATCAACTGCTTTAGTAAGACGGTGCATTTTTCTTCTGCTGAAGAAGAAGGTGAAGTTGAGCTTTTGTCTACAAAACAGATGAAACAGTTTGAACGGGACGGGATTCTGATGTATTCTTTAATGGAACAATTGTTGTTGGAAAATCAAGCTGTGATTGACGGGTTACCGGTTGTGAATGAGTTCCTAGAAGTGTTTCCAGATGAGATTCCTGATGTGCCACCAGAAAGAGAAGTTGAATTTTCAATTGACCTTGTTCCAGGAACGAAGCCGGTGTCGATGGCACCATACCGTATGTCAGCTTCTGAGTTAGCTGAATTGAAGAAACAGTTGGAGGACTTGTTAGATAAGAAATTTGTAAGACCCAGTGTTTCACCTTGGGGAGCACCGGTGTTGTTGGTTAAGAAGAAGGATGGTAGTATGAGACTGTGCATTGATTACCGTCAGTTGAACAAGGTTACGATAAAGAACAGGTATCCGCTTCCTAGGATTGACGACTTGATGGATCAGTTGGTTGGTGCTAAGATTTTTAGTAAGATTGACTTGAGGTCTGGTTACCATCAGATTAAGGTGAAGGATGAGGATATACAGAAGACGGCCTTTAGGACACGATATGGTCATTACGAGTACAAAGTGATGCCTTTCGGTGTTACTAACGCGCCTGGTGTGTTCATGGAGTATATGAACCGAATTTTCCATGCTTTTCTGGATAAGTTTTTTGTGGTGTTTATTGATGATATCTTAATTTATTCTAAGAATGAAGAGGAGCATGCAGAGCATCTGAGAATTGTATTGCAAGTTTTGAAAGAAAAGAGGTTGTATGCGAAGTTGTCAAAATGCGAGTTCTCGTTAAGCGAAGTGAGCTTTCTGGGTCACATTATTTCTGTTAGTGGTAGTGCAGTGGACCCTTCGAAGGTTGATGCAGTATCACAATGGGAGACTCTGAAGTCAGTAACTAAGATCAGAAGTTTTCTGGGTTGGGCTGGTTATTACCGCAGGTTCATAGAAGGGTTTTCAAAATTGGCACTTCCGTTGACTCAGTTGACCTGTAAGTGTAAGTCTTTTGTGTGGGATGCTCAGTGTGAGAGTAGTTTCAATGAGTTGAAGTGAAGATTGACGACTGCTCCTGTGTTGATTTTGCCTAAACCACCTCATGAGCCTAAAAATCCATTAACACAAGGTTTTGTCAAATCCAAGTTAGATGACCAATTTAGAATTTTAATCGATATACTTCCAAACAAATTGCCATCTAAACTTAAGAATCTAGAAAGTTTTCTCATACCTTGTGTCATAGGATCCAAAAGCATTGAGAAAGCCATGTGTGATTTGGGAGAGAATGCCAGGTTGACGCCACCATCCCTTTGGGAAAGATTGGGTATAGGGTAGAGAAACCTCTTGAACGTTAAGCTAATGACTATAAAGAAGCGCTTCGTGGGAGGCAACCCACGCATTTAACTGCTTTTGTTTTGTTGTGTTTTGTTTTTATTTGTTTTGTAGGTAATTGTCCGACTATGATTCAAGAAAAAGAAAATTTTTGAAGTCCCGGTCTCCAGAACCTTGGCATGGCCCGTGCTCACACTGGCACGGCCGTGCCAGACCTTGCCCTTCCCAAACCAGGCCAAACTCCAAGAACTTCGCACGGCCCGTGCCAACCTCAGCACGGCCGTGCCTGACCTCAGGTAAGGTTAAACCTCATTTTCCTTCATCTTCTTCCCTCATTCTTCAAACCAAACCCCTCTCATCCCTCCTACTTCTCTCTAAAACCTCCATAAACCACAAAAACCATTCCAACCACAACCCTTCATTCAAAAACAACTTTCATCCACCCAATTCAAAAATCATCCAAATTCGTAGCCCCCATTAACCTCACCCAAAAACCCTCAAATTCATTACCAATTTCCACAACCCAACCCCTCCAACTCACTTAAACCTTCTCCCCATCACTAAACCAACCCTTTCCACCAAAAACATTCACTAACCCCAACCTTCACCACAACCACACCAAGTCCAACCAAGGTCAAGGCTATGGCTTTCAAAAGAAGTGGAAAAGAAGTTGCAACATCTTCAAGCGGACCTTCCCCAAAGAAGCAAGTACCGGCAAATACTCATGGCATAATATTCAAGGACACCAAGCAAAAGGATAGGTATAAAAATCTCATCTATAAACCTTTACATCCTTGCAGGTACCCTGATAATTATGACTTGGTTACATTAGGCCTTAGTGACAATGTGTTTAAATTTCTAAGACGATTAGGGTGGATTGCTATGTTAAGACCTATGCGGGGTTATGAAAATTTCACCTATGAGTTTTTAAGTTCTGTCATTTTTACAAAGGATAGGATGAATTTTGATAACCCTAATCATAGAATCTCTTTCCGGCTTATGAACATTGATTACGAGATGTCTCTCCAACACTTTTGTGATGAGATGAGCTTCGCTAACACGGGGTTCATCCACGACTCTTGGGATCAAAGTCTTAAGCCGGTTGACTATCAACCCGCCACCTTTTGGGAACATATCACCAACCTTAGGCAATTTAACACACGTTCAAACAAAGCTAGCCATATTCACAACCCGGTGCTTAGGTACCTTCAAAGGGTAATGACTTGCACTATTTGGGGTAGGACCGAATTGAGGAACACTAGGACGGATGAACTCTTCATGTCGTGGGCCATGCTTAACAACCACCTCGTTAACACATGCTTTTACTTGCTTGATTACCTTTCCCATGACGGTAATAGGTTTGATAGTACGGGAGAGATAGTTGTGGGTGGTATCATCACATACATAGCTAGGCAATTGGGAGTGGGTGAGGACCAAGGGATTACCAAAATTGAGGAAAACAATAGGCTTAACATAAAGACCCTTATCTTTATGAACTTCATTAAGCCCCATCCACCCATGTCCTATGCACTCAAACTCAATGTGCCTATTTTGATTATACTTTCTAACCCATCTCGGACTAACACCGAGGTGGAAGAAAATTTGTTGTATGTTGTTGATGATCCACAGGTACATGAAGAACACGATAATGAAGGCGAGGAAGATGCACATTTGCACCAAGAAGAGGAAGGTGCACAATTGTACCATGATGAGGAGCACCATGACCATGATGCCGGATAAACAAATGAAAATGCAAGATGGGCATGGATGCATACCGAGGACTAGAGGATAAGCACCAAGCAACTAAGGCAAGGTGTTGAATTGTCGGGACTAAGGAATTATGTCCTAAGGGGCAACCGCATATCCGAAGAAAATAACCAAATACTTCGGAACATGATGCACCATTTTCACCTCCAAGGTCCTACCTATAGAACTCAATGAAAAATGTGAGCTTTCCTCTTCCTCTCTTCTCTTACTACTCCTCCTCCTCCTTCTTCTTCTTCTTCTTCTTCTTCTTCATTTCTCTTATTTTGAATCATTGAGGACAATGCTTCTCCTAAGTGTGGGGGAGCCTAATAAAGTGTCTTTAGTCGTAGTGTTTCCAAACTCCCTTGAACTTTATTCTTTTGTTTTGTTTTATTGTAAAAGGCATGGTTAAGTAGCTAATTTTTATTGAAAATATCATGACACAAAAATTTTCATTGTCTCCTCTTATTTTGTTGATTCTTGTACATGAAAGCAAACTCTTGTGTTCTAAGTCTTCTTGATATACCCACATCTTGTTTTAAAGTGAATAAAATTCTCCAATGAGAAAAACACAAAAGTTGCTTCCCTTGAGTAAATGTATGAATAGGTATTTTAAGGAAACACGTTTTAATCTTAGTGGTGCATTAACCTTTAAAGATTCTCAAAGTGCCAGTAGTATAAGTTAGTATAAGGGAGTTCATAAAAAGCCAAAAGCCAAATAAATTCCAAAGATCTCATCATTGAATCTAGATTGGGGAAGGAGGTAGGCCCTCTGACTTCCTACGTGAAGATGATTGATGTAACACCCCATTCCCGAATATACTTTACTTAAATAAATAAATAAACATACATCAGAGTCATAAAATCCACATGGGCATGTCACACTTCATTTTCAAATTTCTGAAATAGAATATATATATAAAAAATCTATTTATAAAATATCCAAAGAAAATCGTCGTTTAATATGCAGCGGAATATTATCATTGAAACGTCAACAACTAATTAAAACTCCAACAATATCTTGGCATAAAAGCCTCAACCAGAATAATTCATCAATCGTAGGGCTACAACATCATTAACCAAAATTTGATACATAGAATGAAATAAAACAATAAAATCCCATCCCACGTATCAGAGCCCTAGACACTTTGAGCCACCACCTACTACTCAGGATCACCTGCAAGTTACCCATAGGAAGGGCAACATTTTCAAGCAGAAGGGGTGAGATTCTCAATCAATAAAAATAATATATAAAAACATCAATTGAAAATCTAACACCTTACAATATCAAAGATTATTCATTAAGCATAATTATTTATCATCAACAACAGTCATTCATAATAGAATCCAATCAACAAAATGCAACTCATGTTATGACACGACGTCCCCATCTAGAACTCCTCAATAAATGCAAATATGCATGTGGTACCGTAATCCAGGGCCGTGACCCACACCGCTGTCGAATGGTTAAAGCATTCTCAACAGGACCTAAGTCCTCACCGCTCCACACCGCTTTGAACAACTAGTGTTCCACCGCTTTGAACGACGAGGCGTTCCAGAGCCGAAGCTCTCCCACTTGATGTTTATGCAACTACCCAACCAGTGTATATCTACATACAACTCTACTATCACATATATATTAATATGACTCATCACTCCTCTTAATGCAACATGTTCATTCACTTAGTTCACACATTTCAACATCTCCAAAAATTCATAGAAATCAACCAAACCATTCATCATTATGTTTAAGGTAGGATTAGATACCTAAACAAGAGTTATACAAGCTAAGGAAACGCATAAGAAGTACAAAAGGGGTCTCCTAGCTCACAAGCAGGGTTCAGAAAAGGCTGACTAAGGTTCACTTCGCTTAAGCGACGGCCAGTTCGCTTAAGCGACCAGCTTACAGTAGGCTCTGGGCTCAGTTCGCTTACGGGTCGCTCACGGTTCGCTTGAGCGAACTTTGGACAGAATCAAAAATGGTTTTTCGCTCACAGGGTCGCTTACCATTCGCTTGAGCGAATTCTTGGCAGAACCAAACTTAATTTTCGCTTACCAGTTCGCTCACGGTTCGCTTAAGCGAACGGGTAAAATCGCATTCTGGGCAGCTTGCTTGAATGCTCGCTTAAGCGACGGATGCTTCGCTTAAGCGACCATTCGTCTGGACAGTGCAAAACCTACGGTTTCAGACCACTTCTCACTCCAAAAACTCCATTTCAATCCCCTGATTACCCAAAATGTTTTCCAACAGATGTTTACAGGTCCTATATGCAACTAGGCATCATAAAGAAACACAATTCAACCAACAACAACAACAATTACAGAATCATTCTACCATCATTCAAATAATCATCAATTCATACAAATTCATCAAAAATTCAATCAATAAGTGGATTGCGGCAACAACATGGATTAAGCTTTCATTCTTAACGTTAAATTCAGAGAAAACTAACATCATCTTTACTCATTCCATCAGAACCATCATCAAACCCTAATTTTCATATTATTTTCCAAAACTATTCAATTAGGTCAATTTCAGAAATTATAGATTATGATTATTGAGAGATAGTCTCACCCTTACCTTAGAATTGCGAAGACAAAGAAACACAGCAATCGATTCTCTAGTTCTTCTCTCTTGGTCTTCTCTCCTAGCCTTAGCTTTTCTCCTCCCCAACTTGTTTTCACGTTAAACAGTTTTTCTCCCTTTTTCTTTCCTTATTCCCTCAAAGTGTAACTTCCCTTATTTCATTAAACCCCTCCTAATTACTATTAATTTCCAATTAATCCCTAACCTCCTAAAATAATCCCTTTTCTCTTATTATCCTATTTATATTAAATAAATTATATAAATAAATTCCACACATCACTTAAATCATATATAATACTTTAAAAACAACACACAAAAGACCTTAAATAATTCTAGAATAAATAAAACACTACTAGGGCGTTACAATTGATATCTTAAGAAAAAAACTTTAAAAAGCATCATTGAATCTAGATTGGGGAAGGAGGTAGGCCCTCCGACTTCCTACGCGAAGATGATGTTTTAAGGGATACCATTGGATCTAGATTGGGGAAGGGGTAGGCCCTCCGACCTCCTACGTGAAGATGTTGTTCCTTAAATAAAGAACTTAAAATGTGCAAATGGCAATGAACAAAGATCCTCAAATACTTCCATCTCTCTTATATGAATTATAGAAGGAATCTTTCTTGGTTGGTTTAGTGCTAGGATTAGACCATGTTTCCTCATAATGCCTATCTTATACAGGAGCAAGAAAAGGGTTGGACTTCACACACACACTCACTTGAAACTTGATCGTTGGGTTGAATAAAAATTACAAGAAATGCTTGAGTTTGTGATTAGTGTACATTTGGGATTTAAGCCCTTGAGGAGACATGTGCTTTAATTGAAATTGTCATTTGATATAACTGTTAGTGCTACTATGTTTATGCCTTTTGCTTGAGGACAAGCAAAGATTCAAGTGTGGGGGAGTTTGATGAGTCATTTATATACTATTTTAATATGCTTTTTAGTTTAGTTTTATTTAGATTTTATATAATTTTATATTAGTATTATTTCCTTTTTAGGATAGTTTACTTTAAATTGCAATTTATTATATTTCAGGAAAGAATATTGGATGGATTGAATCTTGGAGCAAAAGAAAGGGATTTGGAGCCGATTGGACACGAAAATATGAAGATTGAGAGACAAAATACGTCTCCCACAAGTCAGAAGTCTGGCACGGCCCGTGCTAGCCTTGGCACGGCCGTGCCACCCTCCAGAACACCTTTTGCTGCTTTTGCTTGGATTCTGAGCTATTCTATTTTAGTGCGCAATCTCTCGTGGAATATTCTTAGAATATACTTGCTTAGATTTTAAGTCAAATGTGTGCTATAAATAGAGTAGCTAGCCATCACAATTATTCATCTTTTCTTGGAATGCAATATGTGACAATTGTTTTCTAATAAAAGTTCATTTACTTTATTGTTATTTACTTTTATGCTTTCTCTCTTCTTCTCCTTGTCTACGATGAACGTCAGTGAGTAGACTTCTCTTGTCTTGGGATTGTTGGATAAGTCTAATGACATAATCCTAATCAAACCAAGCTTTAAACCTTAATCTTATGTAACCCTAATTCCTTATCTAAATTCACCGCTTTAACATGGATCAACCATTATCAAACTGTGGAAACGAAAGTGGAGGGTTTGATAATTGTTTATCCATCATCTCAAATATCAATTCATAAAACGAAAGTGGAGCTTTGATATTCGAACAAGTGAATTTAGACAAAGATTGCAAAGTCAGCGAAATAGGCTTTGCAATCTTTGAGACATATAGTTTCGATCTTTAAGGGAACTAATAATGATCAAGTCAGCGAAATAGGCTTGGTCGTTAAAGGAACCAAAATCTAATAGTAATCAAGTCAGCGAAATAGGCTTGATTGCTAGAGGAACAAAAGAGAAACTATCTTGAGAAATTAGGTCTAACATAAGGTTATAAGTTTAATAGTTTGGTTTGTGAAGGACTTGTCATTAGGATGAACCAATGATTCCAAGGCTTTTATCTTTTCTTTTATTTTCTTATAATTAAAAATCCAAACTTTTAACCTTTGAAACTTTCATCTAATCATTATTAAAAGTTAATTGAATTCATAACTCCCTGTCGGAACGATACTCATATTTTACTACTTCGGTAAGACCGTGCACTTGCGGTTTTATCTCATCAATGGTGAAAGAATTTGAATTGTTGGAACAGTTTAGAGACCTGAGTCTTGTCTGTGAATTGTCATCTCAGAGTATACAGTTGGGGATGCTGAAGATTGATAGTAATTTCTTGAACAGTATCCGAGAAGCTCAGAAAATAGATTTGAAATTTGTTGATTTGATGACTATTGGTAGTGACACTGAGGATAGTGACTTTAAGGTTGATGATCAGGGTGTGCTGAGGTTCAAAGGAAGAGTTTGTATTCCTGATCATGATGATTTGAAGAAGTTGATTCTTGAGGAGAGTCACAAGAGTAGGTTGAGTATTCACCCGGGGGCTACAAAGATGTACCATGATCTGAAGAAACTGTTTTGGTGGTCCGGTTTGAAAAGAAATGTTGCTCAATTTGTGTATGCTTGTTTGATTTGTCAGAAGTCCAAGGTTGAGCATCAGAAGCCTGCAGGGTTGTTGACACCGTTGGATGTACCGGAGTGGAAGTGGGACAGTATCTCTATGGATTTCGTGACGAGTTTACCGAACACTCCGAGAGGGCATGACGCTGTTTGGGTTGTTGTCGACCGGTTGACGAAGTCGGCACACTTCATTCCTATCAATATCAGTTATCCGGTAGCACAGTTGGCAGAGATTTATGTTCATAGTATTGTGAAGCTGCACGGTGTATCGTCAAGTATTGTGTCGGATAGGGATCTGAGGTTCACTTCTAGGTTCTGGAAGAGTTTACAGGACGCTTTGGGTTCGAAGTTGAGGTTGAGTTCGGCTTATCATCCTCAAACAGATGGTCAGTCGGAGAGGACGATTCAATCATTGGAAGATTTGTTGAGGGTGTGTGTACTTGAGCAAGGTGGAGCTTGGGATAGTCACCTGCCATTGATTGAGTTCACTTATAACAACAGCTATCACTCGAGTATTGGGATGGTACCGTTCGAAGCCTTGTATGGTCGGAGGTGTAGGACTCCTTTATGTTGGTTTGAGTCAGGTGAAAATGTTGTGTTGGGACCAGATTTGGTTCATGAGACTACTGAGAAAGTTAGGTTGATAAGGGAAAAGATGAAAGCTTCGCAGAGTCGACAGAAGAGTTACCATGACAAGTGAAGAAAGGCTCTTGAGTTTCAGGAGGGTGATCATGTTTTTCTGAGGGTCACTCCTTTGACGGGTGTTGGACGTGCGTTGAAGTCGAGGAAGTTGACTCCTAAGTTCATCGGTCCGTATCAGATTTCAGAGAGGGTGGGAACAGTGGCTTATAGAGCTGGTTTGCCACCACATCTTTCGAACTTGCATGATGTGTTTCATGTGTCACAGCTTCGGAAGTATGTGGCGGATCTTTCGCATGTGATTCCAAGGGATGATGTACAGGTTAGAGACAACCTGACAGTTGAGACTATGCCATTGAGGATTGATGATCGTAAGGTGAAGTCCTTGAGAGGTAAAGAGATACCTCTTGTGAGATTCGTTTGGGGTGGAGCGACTGGTGAAAGTTTGACTTGGGAGCTGGAGAGTAAGATGCGGGAGTCGTACCCGGAGTTGTTTGTTTGAGGTAAGATTTCGAGGACGAAATTCTGTAATTTGGGGAGAGTTGTAACACTCTAATCGTTGTGTTATTTATTTTTGATTTATGTGGAGTCTATATATATATATATATATATATATATATGATTTTTGGTGATTTATGTGGTGTGTTTATTTTATTATATGGTTTATTTTAATAATAATTAGAATAAGTGAGAAATATTATTTATTTTGGTGTTTGGGGAGTTAATAGAATTTATTAAAATTAATGGGGAGTTAAGTGAAAATGATGGGAGTTAAGTAAGAGGGAAGTTAGGAAATAGATGTCAGAAGCAGTTTTACGTGAAAACCAACCTTTGGGAGAAGAGGGAGAGAAGAGCAAGTTAGAGCCAAGGAATCATTTTGCTGCACATTTCTTCTGCAATTTCTAAGGTAAGGGTGAGGTTTGCTTCAGTAGTATAGTTATTAAATTCTGATTTTGTGTTTAACAGAGTTTTGGTGAGGATTGGGGATTTTGGGGTTTTGTGAGGAAATGATGATTTTGAGGTATAGATTGTTGTCCTGATGTTAAAAATAGGTTCTGAGTGTATACAGCAAGTTAATTCACATCTGTAAACCAATTTGGGGAGTGAATTGAAGAAAAATGGGATTTTGGGGAAAAACCAGTTTTCTGCCCGTACAAAAGTTCATCGCTCGCCTCGCGAGTAGCTTGTGCTCGCCTCGCGAGTGAGCAACTTCATGGCTCGCCTCACGAGCAGACCAACTTGCCATGGCGAGCAAGCCAGATCAAAACTTGATTTTCAAATTGTTGTTATAAGATGTTTTGGGGATGGTTTAATATACCTAAATGATTTTAATGATGACTGGAGCAAGTTTTAGGTTAAAAAGATGAATAGGGAGCTTAGAATTGAGGTTTGAGTGAGAAAAATGTCAAATTCCCGAGAGTACCTATTTTTTACTCGCCTTGAGTTCGCCTTGAACTCGCTATGGCGAGCAACCAGTTTTGTGAACTCGCCATAGCGAGCAGATGTGCTCGCGAGGCGAGCTACCCAGCTTTGTGTGCTGTTTTGCTTGCATGAATGGTAGTGATTGAATGTTGTTGTTTTAAGCATAGTTATATTTAATTGTGCATATTTCTGGATGGTTGGATCTCTAATTGATGTTGTTGCTGATGACTGTTATGTATGCTAAAGTTATTGAATCATACATGTTGTTTAAAATGGAGTCATATGGAGTATGTATGCATGGTCAAGTTCTATGTAGATATAAACAAGTAGGTCCATTGCATATGCATAAACAGCGGAGAGGACTCATGTCCTAGAGCACTAGTTGTTCACAGCGGTGAGGGCTTCGGTCCTGATGAATACTTTAACCATTCAAAAGCGGTGAGGGCCTCGGTCCTGTCTGGTACCACATGCACATTCACATAGTTGAGGAGTCTTAGTGGTGTGGTTATGTCATGCATGAGTCTTAGTTGTTGGTTGTAGTTTCCACATTGATGATGATGATGTTGTTGATGAATATATATTTGTATACATATTGTGATGGGTGGATTTTGATGATGTTGTTGTTGCTTGTGAATTATTTATTTATATTTACAAGATGATGTATTTGATGTTATAGGGTGTTAGATTCAATTGAAGATTTTAATATCTATATTTTATTGTTATGAATCTCACCCCTTCTGCTTGAAAATGTTACGCTTCCTATGGGTAACTTGTAGCTGATCCTGAGTAGTTGGTGGTGGCTCAAGAGTCGTGTCTAGGGCTCTGATACGTGGCATGGGATTTATTGTTATGAATTGTTTTCTTTCCTATGTATCAATTTTGGAATTTGATGTTATGGCCCTATGATGATCGAATTTGTTGTTAGGCTTTATGCTAAGATATTATTTCGAGGTTTTAAACAGTTGTTGATGGTTGATAATAATCCGCTGCAAGTTTAATGATGTTGAAAGTTGTTTAATTAAATAGTTTCATATGCTATTTAAGAAAATTTGAAATGTAGTGTAGCATGCCCGTTTGTGGAATTACTCTGATGTTGAATTAATTATTATTATTATTTAATTGTTTTTGGGTAACGGGGCGTTACATTCTTCCTTCACTTTAGGAATAATATATAATGAGTGTCATCGTAAGCTTAGCTCAGTTGGTAAAGACAATGCATAAAACAGAAATATATATATATATATATATATATATATATATATATATATATATATATATATATAGAGAGAGAGAGAGAGAGAGAGAGAGAGAGATAGAGAGAGAGAGAGAGAGAGTTAGGATCCATTGACACCAGTTGTCAACGGATTCGTTGACACCAAATCTCAACCGTTCACTACTCTTAATCCAAAGGCCAGAATTTATTCAATAAGATCATAATGTGGATACTCAACATTCAATATTTTCCTTTCCTAAAAACCCTCTTGTTTCTTAAAAGAGACCCATCTTCTTCTCAATGAGATGTTCTGCACTATGTTATCATACGAAAGAATTATTTCATGGTTAATTGTTTTTATGTTTATCCTTCACTTGAATCAAACATTAGCTAGCATGTAATTTTTTTTTCAAACATAAACCTTTTGAATCTGAACTTAACAGATCGTGTGCCACAATTCAACATCCGATCTATTTTAACGGTATTTTTTTTTTTTTTAAACTAAAAATTCATGAGGTTAATGAGATTAACATCTCTAACAATATCAAATGATAGAAACATGGTGTTAAACGGAAAATACAACAAAATTTTGTCATTATATACATTTCATGTTCATAACATAATATCACTATAAACAAAAAACTCCTACAGTATATGAATGCATGGTATTGGTACATAAACGGTGCTTCTTGTTTCAATCCAAATTTTAAATCCTTACATCCATAAAAATGTATATTCTAAAATAAATAAAAGATAAAATTTTCTCAAGCATATCACGTGAATAATTGCATATGTAAACATATTTTTTAGAACAAGTGACCAATGATATGAAAGCAAACGCAGTGGTCATTAATTTCTCATTATGAAGTTTTTTTTTTTAGAATATACATGAATTAGGAAAACCTAAAGGTTGAAGAAGACACAAAATTGGAAATAATAATAGTCACGTGAGTTACATTAATGAATTAATATGAGCCTTTGATCAAATATTAAAGAATGGTTGAGATTTGGTGTCAAGATTAATTTGACATCTTAGTGTTATTTGATCCTATCCCTATATATATATATATATATATATGAGATAGGATCAAATGACACCATGGTGTCAAAATTAGTTTGACACCAAATTTCATCCATTCATCACATTTAATTCAAAGGTTTAAAACTATCCACAAAATAATTCTCCTACACCAATTTTTCCCTTTAACATCTAATTAAGAAAAAAAGGAAAACATTTATTGTCATAAATTCATTATCAATCATTTTTTTCTCTCATTTTTTTATTATTACTTTTTTTTTTTTCATTGAGCATTGTCATATTGAACGAAGAGATTGACAAAAGAAAAGTAAGCATATAACATGTGCAGTTGTGAAAATCAACGGACAACATACACTCGTGCATTTCGTCTTTTTTACTGTTCGTAGCAACCATCGTTACCCTTTTTTATTACTTTACATTTTTTCTTCAAAAAAAAAAAAAATTGTTTTAATTTTTTTTTTAGAAGACGTTGAAGCTTACTGTTGTTGAGGTAATTAAGCTTAAACAATATGATCAGTGATAAAATAATCTAATTAGCAACAATTTTTGAGAGGTTAGATAGCAACAATGGTGAAAGAAAAAGAATCATTTTGGTCTTTTGATTGAATATGTAATTTTTTTAATGCAATTTATATAATTATCCGTGGTGATGACTGAATCCAATCAATCATAATCATGAATTTTTTTTAAGACTAAATAAGAATAATAAGTAGTAAAAATGGGGAAAAGAGGAAAGGATTGATAATGAATTTATAATAAAGATTTTTTTTTAATTAGGTGATAAAGAGAGAAATTGGTGTAGGAGAATTATACAAGGATAGCTTTAAACCTTTGGATTAAATATAATGAATGGATGAGATTTGGTGTCAAACTAATTTTGACACCATGGTATCATTTGATCCTATCCCTATATATATATAATGAGTTTAAATTCTCGTTATAGTCTCTACATAAAACACCAATTTAAATTTTAGTGGCAATCAAAGTCCGATGAAAATTTAAACTGCGGGTATATCATGTGTATTTTTTCGAAATTCAGTAAAAAAATCGTTTTGAAACTCCAACATTTTATATAACCATTTATCATCAATGGAGTACTAAAAACAACTTTTCATTGACTAAATCACGCAGAATTTAGCAAATTCTGAAATCAACAAATAACAAGTTCGAAAGCAATGTAATAGTCATCGGTAAATTAACCAAACGATTTTATAAACCAGTCTCCATCTTAAAATATAAACAAAAAGTGGTCAACAAAAATTAATGTATCAGCTTACATTGTCGTATTTTTGCTTATTCTGTGTTTACATTAGTATTTTATCGTTTTACGGCCGGCTCTATCATGATTTGTTACACGGATTAGTTTTATGTTTCGTTCCATATAAAAATGAAATTTAAACATTGCAAGAATTAAAACAGCAATCAAATTATAACGTGCAAAATTAAAAGAACGAGTAATGTACGAATCAAAATCATCTATTAAAATCCAGACAGATATCGAAGAAATACAATTGATCAATTGAAAACAAAGGTTGTTTTATTTAAAGTAGTAGATGCATGCATGATAACATGCATGGTTGGTTTTTAGTTTTTGAGACATATAATTCTTAAGTGGCAATTTCCAAAGCCATCCTCAAGTAGTCTTTTTCAATTGCGTGACTTGCATATACCTCCATCATAAGGATACCCCTGAGAGACACAAATACACTCGATGCCGCCGCATGAATTCCCCCTACGTTGTGAACAAGCCGTACCGGCGGTTGGACACAGCCTTGCTTCAATGTTCATCGTCTCGACGATTACTGCAAATTGCAAAGAAAGTTAAAGTTGGAACCAATACATATCTATGCATATAACGTATATATTTAGGAAAGTTTGGTATTAAATTGAGCATGTAGTATACTAATTTTTCATAACATATAAATATATCGGTGAGAAAGATGAGCGCAATATTAAAAAAAAATATACATACAGAATGTGGTGAGCATGAAGACAGCCAAAGTAACAAGCTTAACATAAGTCATTGTTTGATCAAAAGAAATAATAAGCTAAAATTATTTGTTATGAACTTAGCTTAGTGTTGCATTAATTCCTTGTTACATGCAACAATTTATAGAGGTCCATATACTAGCAGACACTATAGCTCCCTACGTTAATTATTAGGAAAAAAGAAATGGCTATATTTAACAATTTATAGAGAGGTCCATATACCAACTGACACTATAGCTCCCTCATGAAATTAAAATTGTTTCATTCCCTTTCATCAAAAAATAAATAAATATTCACTCTGGTACAATAGGTGACAATGTTTATATAATCTCTCTTCGGCGTGTTTTCGTCTTATAACTGAAAAGGCAAGGCTCATGTCTTATAACTGAAAAGGCAAGGCTTGTGAATAATGATATTATTTTTACCTTTTAACTAAAAAACAACCTTGTCAAACAAAAATAATATAAAAACAACATTCAACCGAATACATCTAACGACACAAATTATCAATGTCTCTTTTTCCTGTGAATTGGAGGGTTGCACAAAAAAAAATCAATAAAACCAAAAAAGATGAATTTACAAACTTATTCACAACATCCATGTTAATAAAATATAGCAGCGTATATTAAAGATAATAACTAGCAAAAATACAATTTTACCTCATCTTAATTTTTTGACACATCAACATATATTTACCATTTTGTAACAGAAAATCATATTTAGATGAAAGAGTTAGCTTTCAAAAGATTGAAGTGATTTTGTAACTAAAAAAATCTTTTTATATGGTTGTATCTAAACAACCTAAATTACTTTTTTATAAAATAATTAAATATATTTTTGGTCTCTATAAAATTCGGACCTTTTAAATTTAATACTTATTTAATTTTAATAGTTTTTTTAATTGTCAAATCATTGATTATTCGAATAATCGTATTACTGTTGAAATTCTAGATGATGAAAAAGGTAGTTGGCAACCGACAGGTTACTATGGTTATCCTAATAGGAGTAGGAGACGGGCTGCTTGGGATTTCCTTCGGCAGTTGTCTCAACGGTCCTCTCATCCTTGGTGCATTTTTGGTGATTTCAACGACATCATGGATGCGAGTGAGAAACGTGGTAGGACGAATCGTTCTAACTGGTTGATTAATGGCTTTTGTCAGGCTGTTATGGATTCTGGTTAATCTGATTTTTCAGTTGAGGGTTATCCGTTTACTTGGTTCAAGACTATAGGCACCCCTCGTGCGGTTGAAGAAAGACTAGATAATAACGTTTGGTTTGACCTCTTCCCTAGTGCCAAACTCGAAAATCTTCCTACTCCAGCATCAGATCACTACCCATTCCTCATTGTGCCCAATGTAGTTTTCGGTTTGAAAATTCTTGGAAGCATGAACCGGGTTTTGATGATATGTTGAAAGATAGTCGGTTGTTGTATAACGACGATACAGTCATTCACCGTCTCAACAGGTGTGCAGAAGATATTCATTCTTGGAGTTAGGATCATTGTAACAAATTGAAGAAAGATATTGATGATTGTCACAAAAAGCTACGCCTTTCTCGTAATAATAACCTGGTGCAAATCAAGTTCAGTTGTTGTCCTTGCGTAAACAGATGGCCAGGTTACTAATGCAAGAGGATGTATATTGGCGTCAATGGGGAAAAACTCATTGATATAAGGAAGGACACCGAAATACAAATTTTTTTCATGCCTCTGCTACTACTAGAAAAAAGGTAAATCACATTCTTTCTTTAGAAAATGATCACGGTGTCAAAGTTACTAATAATCCCGGAATGAGTAATATAATAAAGAATTACTTTTTGGATTTATTTCAAATAAAGCACATTAATATCGCACATGTGGTGGATGTTATTCGACACTCTGTAACTGACACTGATAATGCTTTACTTACTGCACCTTTCTCAAAGGAAGAATTTAGAGATGCAATTTTTTCGATGCACCCGGACAAATGTCCTGGTCCTGATGGTTATAACCCAGGGTTCTATCAACATTTCTAGTCAAATTGTATCAAAGACATTTTAAGGATTGTTGTGAGTGGTTAGAAATAGGTCAGTTCCCGGCTTCTTTGAATGCAACAAATATAGCTCTCATTCTAGAGGGTAACATTCAAACCACTATGAAGGATTGGCGCCCTATAGCTTTGTGTAATGTATTGTATAAGCTTATCTCCAAAGTGCATTTCTAATGATCAATCTGCTTTTGCTCCAAATGGTTGTGTTGCACTTAAACATGATATTAATTAGTAAGGCTTATGGCAGGATGGATTGGGATTATTTAAAGGAGGTCATGCTTAAAATGGGGTTCAATAATAAGTGGATTCATTGGATGACTATGTGTGTCGAGACATTTTATTATTCGGTTCTGGTTAATAATGAAGCGGTAGGGACTGTTATTCCGAGTCAAGGTTTGAGACAAGGGAATCCTCTTTCTCTTTATCTTTTTATTATTTGTGCGGAGGGTATTTCATCTCTTATTAGAATTGCTGAGGCCAGAGGAGACCTTAGGGGTACGAACATTTGATGAGGTGCGCCACCATTGTCTCATATACTGTTTGTTGATGATTGTTTCCTTTTCTTTAAAGCAGAAGAGCGTCAGGCTCAAGTGATGCACAATATTCTCACAATGTATGAAGCAGCCTCTGGTCAAGCATTAGTTTGCCTAAATCCGAGATATACTATAGTAGAAATGTTCATGTTTACAAAATTCAATCACTAATATTTTGGTACCGGAAAGTACTTAGATCTCCCTTCGATGATCGGGAGGGACCGTACAGCTGTATTTTCGGATATCAAGAACTGTGTCTGACATAAGATAAATTCCTGGAGCAGCGAATTCTTATCTAAAGCAGGTCATGAGGTCATGATCAAATCTGTGTTACAAGTTATACCATCGTATGTTATGAGTATTTTTCTATTACCGTCTTCTATCATTTCTACTATTGAGAAGATGATGACCTCATTTTGGTGGGGCCATGGGGGGGCCAATAATCGGGATATCCATGGATTTCCAAGGAGAAGCTATCGATGCATAGGGAAACAAGGTTGGAAATTTTAGACATAACCTGATTCTCTTGTCTCTCGTATTTACAAGGCTTGGTATTTTCCTTCTCGTAGTTACTTGACAACAAATTTAGGTCACGATCCTAGTTATGTATGGATAAGTATTTTGAAGTCGCGCTTCATAGTACGCGGTGGGGCGCGTTGGTGTGTTGGTACAGGTCACATTATATCAATATTTGATGAGCCATGGTTGTCGAATGGGTATCGTATGGTCAGAGATATTTTGGGGGCACACTTTGTGAGATATTTTTCTATGAGTAGTCTCGAAAGGCTGGAACTAGGAAGTAATTCAACAAGGTTTTAGTTCTGATATAACCGAATCTATTCTTCGAACATCGTTACTTGATCAGGTGGTGGATGATAGGTTAATATGGAAAGCTGAGAATAATGGTTTATATTCCTTCAAGAGTGCTTAAAGATTGTCTATGGAAGAATTGGTGGATGTTTCTCACCTTCGGAGGCCGGGATATGGAGACTGAAAGTGTTGCCGAAACTAAAGAATTCACTTTGGCGAATGTGTCGTGGGTGCTTACCTACCAGAGTTCGACTTCAAGATAAAAGAGTGTAATGTCCCATAAGTTTTGTGAGTTATGATAGCTAGTCCACATGAGGACTTTGCTCATATTTGTTTAGAATGTCCTTTTACTGTGCAGGTTTGGTGTACAACCAGTATTTGGAATATGGTTCATGAGGTGTTTCTTGAAAAGAAATTAGCAGCTGATGCCATATTCAAATTGCTACATCAACTTTCACAAGAATTTAGTCAACAATTTGCAATTGTCCTATTTAGCCTTTGGAAGCATAGAAATCTCAAGCTTTGGCAAAACATCACATAAACTTGTGCTCATGTTGTCGATCGAGCTTGTCACCAGGAGGATTGGTATGCAGCTAACGTTACTATTCCGGCAGCTAGTCGCAACAACACTTCAACAAATTCAGTTCGTAATGATCATATGACGACAACAACGCCGGTAAGACACAGTGGTTCAGGTACACCTCGGAATTCTTCTGCTACATCGAGTGATATGACTTCGGTCAGGTGGCAGCGGCCACAACAAGGCCGTCTGAAATGTAATGTCGATGTTTTGTTTTCGGATCGGTTAAATATAACAGGTATTGGCATATGTATCCGTGATGACGAAGGGACCTTTATGCTTGCTAAAACTGTATATATTTCTCCTATGTGTTCAGTTGTCGTAGGAGAAGCTCTAGGCTTATTCCAATCCTTACAATGGCTAAGTGACATGCAATTTGACAACGTCGATTTCACCTTGGATTCAAAGATTACAACAGATGCCTTTAACCATCGTCGAATTGATGTTACAGAATTTATCCAAGTGATTTCATCATGCTAGAGTCTCTTCAACACAAACTTCTCAAACTCTAAGGTCGAGTTTAAGAAGAGACAAGCAAATCAGGTAGCACACACCCTTGTTGGGGTTGCCACATTATCAACTAGTCCCAATATTTATTATCATGTACTTCGTTGTATAAACTCTCTTATTATTAATGAAATGCTATAAGCATACTCTTTTCCTTACAAAAATAAAAAATAATCATCAATGAATGTACTAAAACATCTTTTCGTTGACAAAATCACTCGGAATTTAGCAAATTCTAATATCAACAATTAACAAGTTAGAAAACAAAGTACTAGTCATCGCTAAATTTTTATTTTTTGATAAGCAAGGAGAGTGGACAAACATCAAGCGGCATCATCGACATCCCAACTAGGTTGGCACTCCGAGACACCTCCATGCTATGCCGCCACACTCGAAAAATTTTATTAAAAAAAGGGGAAAAATAATTACAAAAAGAGGGGGGACTAGGCCAAAACCCTCAAAAGAAAACAGCATAAAGAAAACAGAAAAAATAACAAAAACAGAAGACCTCCAAAATCAATCAAGGGAAACGATAATTCGGAAGTCCACATCTATCCCGAAAGAAGTCAAGACTCACACTCGTAGGGAGAGTGTCTAACCAAACTGCACCAGCTATGTCATGATCCATGGATGCCAATTTATCCGCGCAGCTGTTTCCTTCACGGAAGATATGAGACGAAATTACCTGAATTCCTAGTAGCCGAGCATTATGCCAACAGTTACATAACATAATAGGAACCATCGAAGGCGTAGAAAAAATTAGAATAGCAGAAGTAGAGTCACTCTCTAGCCAAATATTCCTCCATCCTTTTTGTGTTGCATGCTCAATGGCAAGAATGATGCCTAAAACCTCAGCATAAAAAACAGACTGTATACCAATATTACAATAAAAAGCACCGCGAAAGGTGCCTAAACTATCACGAAACAGCCCCCCACAGGCCGCATGCCCATCAATAACAGAACCATCTGTATTTACCTTCAGCCAAGGCGAGGAAGGCGCCTTCCATAACACCAAAATTATGTCCCTGACACTTCGGCAATTGGGAGAAACCGCAAATGAATCCAGGAAAGCAAAATCCGAATGCAAAACTTACCCTTAGAAACATTAGCAGACAAGGCAATAAAGGAATGAATACGGATTATGGCTGAATGAATAGTTGGAGTCACATCTGAAAATCTCACTGTGTTCCTAGCCCACCAGATCGTATGTATAGTGTGCAAAATCGCCGCGAGGAAGATATCCGATACTTGAGAGGAGCACCTAGCTGGCCTACAATCAAGAAGAGTTCCTACGGTAGAGGTGTTAATTGCACAGTTAAGTTTCCCTCCGAGCCATGCCCAAAGCCGAGAAGCAAAATGACAACGAAGAAACAGATGCTTTGAAGATTCAGCTGTTTTCAAGCATAAACTGCAAACCGACACCACAGTACAGCCACGAGTTCGAAGGTTTTCATCCGTGGGCATCTTGTTGTGATAGGATTTCCAAAAAATAAACGAGTGCGAAGGTGGGATAGCAGACCTCCAAATAGAGGACGCCCAAGACAAAACCGGTGCATGTGGACGCAAGAAAGAGCTTGCAAGCTTCGTGTTCATTGTTCCATCTAAAGAGTGCATCCAAACTAGCACATCCACGAGCGGGGTACGAGGTAGGACAACAGCCTCGAGGCGCTCTCTAATGTTCCCAAAATCGGAAAGCGCTGAAGGCATGTTCCAGGTTCCGATAACGATAACTTCCGACATGAAACCTTTCATAAGACCGTGAAAATCAGTATCAATACTCATCAAATCCACAAGAGGATCATCTAACCAATTATCAGTCCAGAAATTAATATTATTTCCATCTCCAACAATCCACAAAGAATTGCTCAAAACCGTGCCAATATATACTTTAATGCCCGACCAAACCGAGGATTTAAAATAGCGCATGGAGGGCCGACCATTTGAGAAATAAAGCTGCTTGAATAAACTAGACCACTGTGTTTCCTGTGCAATTAAATCCCAAGATAATTTTAGAATTAAAGCCTCATTAATCAATCGCGTAGGTCTGATATCTAACCCACCTTCATCCCACGGTTTACACATGACTTTCCACGAAACCGTGCAAACTTTTTTCGTGAGGACATCACCACTCCAAATAAATTTTTTAATCGAAGAATCGAGAAGTCGGAGCAGCCTTCTAGGCCAAAGATAAACATGTAAAGAGTAGACAAGCATGCCATGAACGATAGATTTTACAAGCTGTACCTGCCCATAATTGAGAGAATTCGTCCCTTCCAAGTTGCTAATTTACTTTTTATTCTGTCAGTAATTATTCAAAAGTGAATTACCTTTGGTTTACCTTGAAATATGGGTCAACCCAGGTATTGAAAAGGAACCGTTCCCAAAGAGAAACCCAACATAGAAGCAATCATATGTGTCCGAGAACTTGACATAGCTCCTGTGAAGAAACGACTTTTTGCATTGTTTATAATTTGACTCGAGACCTCGGAGTATCTATAAAAAATACTAAGAAGCTCCTGAATATTACTCTTGAGACCTGTACAAAAAATCATAATATCATCAGCATACATATGAGTTGGAACTATAGCCCCACGACGAACAAACATAGGAATAACCCGCCCCCTAGCTGTTGAAGCCGAGAGAGCTCGACTGAAGACCTCCTCTGCGAGACAAAACAAAAGAGGAGATAGAGGGTCTCCTTGATGCACACCACGAGAGCAAGAGAAAAAACCCACTGCCTTTCCATTCACTAAAATAGACAAACGTGCAGATTGTAATGGCAAGAATCCAATTAATGAAAAGAGTGGAAAAACCGAAATTATGCAGCACCATGATCAAAAAATTCCAATCTAACGTGTCAAATGCCTTCGAGATGTCGACCTTTAGAGCAATGTTCCCACCACACTGTTTTTTTTCTAGTGAATTGATTGCCTCAGATGCGATAATAATGCACTGATAAATGTTTCGGTCATGTACAAAGCCCCTTTGCTCAATACAAATAATCCGAGAAGTGATACAAGCGAGCCTATCTGCCATAATTTTAGTAACAATTTTGAACTTAAAAATTTGCCAGAGCTATCGGTCTGTAGTCCCCCATAGTCCTTGGTCCTGGAATTTTTGGTATCAACACAATCAAATTAGAATTAATGTTAGGGGGCAGCACCCCACCTAAGAAAAATTCTTGCACATAATGAATTACATCACTGCCAACGATGTCCCAAAAAGTCTGAAAAAAATGTCCACTAAACCCATCCGGACCTGGTGCACCATCAGCATTAAGAGCAAACACCGCCGCTCTAATTTCTTCATGAGAAGGAATACACGTCAGCATATTATTATCAACATCGGACACCAGAGAAGGAATGTTTTCATCCACCATAGTATTTTGAGCACAGTTGTTGTCCATGTTAAAAATTTCCTGAAAATAAGAAAGAATATGCAACTCTATAGCAGTGGGATCAGTGATAACATTATCACCATCCAGTAAAAGAGAAATAGACTTTGTCGCTGCTCGGATTTGAGAGACCCTATGAAAATAGGCAGTGTTGCGGTCACCACTAAGAAACTGGTGGTGATGCGCTTTCTCCTTCCATAATTCTTCCTGGACATTTAGAGCTTTTGTCAGTAACAATTGCGCCTCTAGGTCCTGTAAATAAAGAGCATCAGAAAAACCTTCAGAGTCGATTAACTGTTGTATGCGATTAACCTCATCCATAGCAAGCTTCACTTGTCTATCCACATCACCAAAAATTGTGCGGTTCCATATCTTGAAAGATTTTTCACATTATTTAATTTAGATTGTAACCTAACCATGCCATGACCTCGAACACTCTTCGACCAAGTATCAGACACCAACTGCCTACAACCTTCATGAGATATCCACGCTCTGAAAAATTTAAAGGGAGATGCATGCTTCATAGTGGAGTAAATAAGAGAAAGGAAAATAGGATGGTGATCAGATTGATGACGGACTGAAGCTGAACAATTAGAGCTACGCCAAAAATTAATCCAATCTTCTTTACAAACCGCCCTGATAGGACGAAGAGCCACATTTTCATCCCCAAATCTACCATTAGTCCAAGTATAAAAATTACCCAAAGTTGGCAGGTGATTAAGAATATTAGCATTGGTCCAGTTTAAGAAGTCTTCGCATGATAAAGGAGGAGGAAGGCGCCTGCCCCTTTTGTCTTGAGCACCCAAAATGGCATTGAAGTCTCCCATATAAAGCCACGGTCCGTGAAAATAGCCTTGTAAATGAGTGAGATCAGCCCAAAGTTGTCGATGCTTCACATAGTTAGTTCTAGCATAAATGGCGGCAATATATACAGATGATTGATAACAAGAAATCTCCAAAGCAATGCATTGATCAGACACAAAAATAACAGTGACAATTAAATCATTACCCCAAAGAGCCCATAAACTCGGAAGAAGAGGACCTCTATTATTAGTGCAATATTTAGACACGCATATGGAAGGCCAATACCAAGCAGGAATTTGAGCAAAATTAACCATTGGTTCCACCACAAAAATAAGAGAGGGTTTGTGGGATAAACAAATTTTTTTTAAACCAGTTCTAGTGTCAGAGTTACCAATACCTCTAACATTCCAAAAAAGAATATTCATTGATCACTGGAGATATTGTCACTCCGTGCACGGGATTTAGTAGGCTGCTTTGAAAGGACTTGTTGCACCTTAATTTTCTGTTTTTGATTTCTTGTAAGAATAGGTAGGGATATATAAGATGATTTAGCTGCTTCTGCTGCTGAGCGTGCATCATATTCCCGCACTCTTTCCCACAGCTCAAGACCATGTTGTATATTCTTGCTAGGGTGGACCTCTTGTCGTTGCATACCAACAACATCATGTTCCGTTGGCAAAGGTGTTGTCGTGACAGAAGGTCCAGCAATCACTGCATTAGTCTCCACAGTAGTGTTCTGTAAAACAATGATAGGATCCTCTTGCATGTCAACATGCTCATCAATGGGTGGCCTTGGAACAATCTCACGAGCACCCTTGGGACTCTCCTCCAGCTCCAGCGGGCTCACATGATCTCGCTCCACACCATTCTGAAGTGGTTCAGAAACATCATCAGTTGTGGCGTTTGCCAACGAAGTCCGAGTTATCTGTTCCACCCCGTTAGGCCGTATGTCCTCACGCCTAAGAGGGGACGAGTGTGTACCACGAACATTAGACTCCTTAGGACTCTCCACCAGCACCCTCGGACTCATACGATTGTGTTCCACATTATCCAGAAGCAAATCCGTATCCGCAGCTACGAAGGGGTTCTCCAACTCCTCCCTCGATTTCTGAGTCAACTTACTCACTTCTACCGGTTGCACGCCAACGTGCGCTATAGGGGAAACAAGCTCAAGCACTGGTATAGTAACTGGCAACTCGCGAGGAGTAATTAAATCAAATACATTATGTAGTGGAATCTGAAGTTATTAGAACTATCAAATAGAGATGTAGCCACCGAAGTTGCAACAACCGGCTCCAATTGTGAAGATGAAACCGGTAATGTCAGTGCCAATGAGACCGAAGATGTAAGTGCAGGCGTAGTAGTTGCTGAGAGCGGAACACTCTGAGAAGCAGACGGGGTAGGAACCCTTGTTCCATTTGTACCATTGGCCGATGTTGAAGCACCCACATCAATGTTAGTTTTGTTCTGCCGATGAAGTTTAGGGGCTGCCTCGGCAACAACAAGCTGTTTCCCACGATCATTCTTGTCTTTCGGTGGTTGTGGATGTAACCAACGACATGATGAGACATTGTGTCCAATTGAATAACAGTGATGACAAAATAATGGAAGCCTCTCATATTGCACCTCAACCTTGAAGGTGAAACCTTCTCTTTCGACAAGAATTTCATCATAAATTCGCTTGGAAAGGTCAATGTCGACAAGAATTCGAGCATAATGTCCAAAAGTACGGTTTCGAGTGGGTCCATCAATATCAATTGGAGTCCCAACCGCACTTGCAATTTCTTTCAACGTTCTCTCCCGCCAATACTCTTGTGGTAACTCCACCAAATGTATCCAAAGCGATACATGTGTCTACTTTTGTATCTGATACTTGAAATCCTTAGTCCACTAAGAGAATCGTAGCAAACCCGGCTTGAGGTTAATTGTGCCTACTGCCCATATTTTCCTATAATCATCCGCCGATTCAAAGAGAAAATCAAAATACCCCTTACCAAGAGGCACCATTTACCAACCAACCATTGTCTTCCATATTTTATCAGTTTTAGAACTTAAGTCCCTTGCTGAGTACGACTTATCCCCTTTGCTAAGGGTCAGACGAGCCCTTAAGGCGTGCTTGCAGTCTTCCAAGCCCTTACGGTATTCCTCTTGACAAATTTTGATGCTCAATTCATCCCCTTTAATACACGGTGAGGGAAAGGGAGTGTCATCAGATATTGTAACGCCGGTTAAAGCTGCAGCAAACGACTTCGGAGCTGAAATAGCATTCTGAAATGTTGCTGCAGGCTGCACCAAGGCTGAGACGGAGGGTGCAGCATCAGACACACACGGCCAATGACACGTGTATGACATAGGTGTACCAAAAACAATTCACCAGAACGATTTTAGTAATGATACACGCGTGACTCAACCTTTGTAATGCACAACTGCATTAGCGCGGTTGCGCGACCTCAAATTGAAAAATCAAGTTCAGGGAAGTGCTGTACAGGGCGATAATGTGAAATCAAAATTAGGGCCAATTCAGCTAGCAGTGTTGCCAAACGAAGGGAATCAAAAACAGCAGGGAACAAGCAAGGAAAACAATACAGAGGAAAAAATCAGAGATGTTTCTAATCATGGGAAACACGTTGACCAACCTTTGCAACACCAGGAGGTGTCATCACGGTTGCGCGTTCGCACTTTGAAGAAACCCAGTGATCGTAAGAATTCTGTACCGTTGCCGTAGATCCTTGCCGAAAAACTGATACCGAATCGCTAAATTAAGTTGACAGTTCGGGTGATTATTGTTTTGAGGAGACTAAACTAACTATCATGTGTTGACAATGAACTAGTACTTATATATATATATATATATATATATATATATATATATATATATATATGGGTTTTGCTATAAGCCATCCATGAAGGTGTCTTTTCGCAATCCACACCTCAAGGTGTGATTTCCACTTTTTAGTTATAATTTTGCTAAAAGACACCTTCATAAAATTAGTTGGTATCTTTTAGCAAATGCTCATAGAATAACTTGCTAAAATACACCTTCATAAAAGGTGTCTTCTAGCAATACCATATATATAAAGGTATCTTGTTTTGAAATGGGATTTTAGAATTTAAGGTTAATAGTGTTTAACCCCTCTGTAATACTGGGCACATTTGGTTTTGCTCCTTGTAAAATATTTTTTTTAGATTCCGTCCTTGTAAAATAAAGATTCTTCAGGATTGCCTCCTAACCCCTATGACTCAGCAAAATCTCTTACGTGGCGTTGATGTGGATATTTTTTTTTATTTTTTATTATTTTTTTTGGATGCCACGTGTAAAAAAACATATTACACGTCTGTTATCTCGATTTTGGGGTATCAAGTCGTTAATTAGGCTTGAACCTTTCAATCATTGATAATCTCTATTTTTTCTTGGGAAGGGTAAAATTGAGAAAAAACCCTTAGAAATTCTAAGTTCGGGGGTCGTCTTCGTTACGGGAAGGTGTTAAGCACCCGAAACGACTATAGTACTCTATAGGAACCGCTTTCCTAGCTTTATGTCTACGCTTTATTTTTAATGCTATTTATTAAAAAAGGAAGTTGTTTATGTTAAGAATGGGGGGGAGGAGTGTTTGGATTTTTATTTTATTGGACTTGGAGAGGTTTTGACCTCTTGCCTACATACCCTTTTAAGGGATCAAAATTCCATGTAGTTCTCTTTCAAAAAATGTTTTTGTGTGTTTCGATTGATTTTAAGTTTTTTTTGGAAATGGGTTTTGAAGAAAGGAAAGAAGCCGCAAAGGCATGAGAAAAAATGGTGAGTGGTTGGTTCAATTATCAAAGAAAAGAGTCTAAGTTGGAATTAAAGTTCATTTGAATTTTGTTTAAGAAAATAAAGGGAAAATGCAATGGAGTTTTGACTCCAAGGTTTATTAGGAAAAAAATTTCAAGTGATGGAATTTGCTTATTAAAAAAAGAATATTTTCCTAAGTATCACGTTCCCTAAGCATACATCTAAAGCGGTAAATCATCATACACCGTGTGTGCGTGTCGGTGCTTGTGTCGGTGTACATCATTAGAGTCCATTGTCTGTTACATTGGCCCTAGTTTACATTCTATGGTCTTGCAAGAAATTAAAAGAGAAATAAAAGCTACCTAAACTTTACATGCCATCTTTAACATAGAAATGAATAGTAAGAGACCTAAACTATAAGAAATGGAGATGAAATGATAGAATGCTTATGAGGTGAATGGAACATGAAATAGAACGGTTAGTAGAATAAGGCATAAAATGATAGGAAACAAGTATGGAAATGTTGAATGGAATGGCAAAAAAGAGAGTAATAAAGTGGTAAAATATGCCCAAAACTTGTCATAATACCTAAACATGTACATGATCTATAATTCTCTCATCATTGCAATTTTAAAGGGTTTTATTTTAAACCATAATGTAAGAATAACAAGGACACATTCAAGCCAAGAATTATGACATATTTGTAGAGATATTTTGCACTTTATTTCTTGACAAAAAAAACACACATTACTTGCAAAACAAGAAAATGAAAATTCACATCCACAAACAGTAAAACACACATATGATCAGAGACATATTCATCATGAAATTGCATATCAATCATTCATATCATATGTCAAAATTTTATAAAGAAGACATAGCAAGAAATTCACAAGTTTAGACAAAAAAAGAACAAATCAACAAGAAAACAGCATATATTTTTATCATTTTTTAACATGTAAAAATATCAAAAAAAATATTAAAAATGCATCAAGAAGCACATGGAAAATTTTAGGAATTTTTTACAAGAAAATTTGGACAAGCAGGAGGTTCACATGGCAAGAACAGTGGTGCACATAGCAAGGAAATAAGAAAAAACGTAGAAACAAACAAATTGGAAGCCCAAGCCCAAAACAAACAGATCCGGATCACACAGGAAAGCTCAGGGATCGTTGGATTGATCCAGGAGATGGAAACCTAAATCTAACGGTCTAGATTGAGGGGAAACGAATCAGAATTGGACCGGTCCGGTTCAGTTGTTTATAAAAAGGCTTAGGGACCGGTTCAATTCATTCTTCTTTCTCCTCTCTCTCTCTAACCTAAACCTAGTGAGAGAAGCTCTCACTTCTCTCTAAAAAAATTCTGAAAAAAAGTGGGAGATGAACTTCATCTTCTCCGGCGAACCTTGTTCCTCCGGCGCGGTGGCCGGCCGCCCAAGTGTGGCGGCGCCGCCGCAGGAGTGGAACAAATTTCTCCGATTTTGATTTTTTTTTTAAGATTTAGATATCCTTTTAGTTCCTAAGTTCAAATCTCCACTCGAAAACTCTAGCAAACAAGCACAAAAGCCTAGATCTACGAAATGAGTTTCAAAATTTTTCACATAACACACAAAACATTCACAGATCTACATCAAGGAACGAAAGAGACGATGATTACCTCAGTTAAATCGGAGAAAAAGAGATTCGAAACGGAAAAACTTCAAATTAGCTTCGATCTAGTTCGTTCTAAATCAGATTCACTCATTCCTTCTTTGTTCACGAACAGAATACTTTGATCTGGATCTTTTACGAACACTTCTTTATCTTCTTTCTCTTCTCTCAAACTTTGTGATCGTGCTTGAGTTCTTCACCTCCGGTGAGGAATTCGCACTTGAATTGCAGAAAAACCGATTCAATGATGATGATTCTTCGATGAATCACTGAGAACCGTGATGAATTTGTTGAATCTTGTGTTGATTTTGATTTTGGAGAATTAGGGTTTGAGCTTGTTCTTGGTGTTCTTTGTGATTCTGGATTTTGATCTAACTGAATGGAGAGAGAAGATGTGATTATGTTTGTTGAGGTGGCGTGAATTGAATGGATCTGTGTGGATTTGTGCAGTGAATGCACCTTTTATAGGCTGCCATGTGTGATTGAGACCCAATGGGAGAGGGACACCCGTTTTTGGACTTAGGGACCTCTCTGCAAAAAAGAAAAATTGAAGGACTGGACTGTAATTAAAAAATGGACTAAAATGCAATTTTTAAACTGTTTGGGACTAAAATGCAATTTTAGAAACTGTTCAGGGACTAAAATGCAATTAAAAATAAAATTGGACTAAAATTGGTAATTTGAAAAAAAACATAAAGTGAAACCAAAAATAAAATCAACAAAGGGACTAAAATGAACCAATTACAAAAATGAGGTATTTCAAAATACCTCTATGTCGAAATTTTGACAGGAAAAGACCAAAATGCCCCTAGGGACTAAAATGACTCAACCTGACTCAGATGCAATTTTTGAAATGGTTTTAAACAGAGATTCAACAGTGATTTGTACAGACAAGTTAAAAAGACTCAGAGACAGTTACAGGGAGTAAGATGGGCTCCAATGCAGGAAATGACCAAAATACCCTTTTGTATGATTTTTTGCAAATGCTTTGAAATAAAATGCAAGAAACACACTTTGGATGGTTTTATGTGCAAGAAAATCAAAGACAAAATCATGATTGAAAATAGACCGAGATGGAGACAGTAAAATATGCAGATGAAACAAAGTAAAGATTCAGAGTAAAACAACAGTAAATTGACAAATATTGGTAGTAGAAAATAAATTTGAATGAGTATTTTTAGGTCCAAAATCAGGGTATAACAGCTGCCCCTATTTAAGTTTCTTTGTCCGGAGGGTCAAGAGACGGAGTCTTTGGCTTGACGGGACGAAGACACTTAAATATCAACATTTGCACTGTTTTTGGACGTAAAAATACGCTTGCACATTTTCAAATATCATGAATGCCATGCAACATTTGGATTATGAATGCAAGACAAACGAGAGTTGGAACTAACAAAATATGTCGTATCCATTGCGGGACTGGTAGACATTATCAAGATAACATATAACAGGGTAGACAGGAAACTAGAAGCAAATTGACGGGTACAAGCTGCTCTTGGATTGAGCTGGGCACTTGACCGGGAATAAAGGAAGACAGACAGGTGCGAGTTGTTCTTGGATTTGAACTGGTCACTCGACCGGGGACATGGAAAAGTAGACAGGTACGAGTTGTTCTTGGATTCGAACTGGTCACTCGACCGAAAGCAAAGGCAAATAGACAGGTGCGAGCTTGTTCTTGGATGCGAACTGGTTACTCCACCGGAGACATAAACAAACAGACAGGTGCAAGCTGCTCTTGGATTTGAACTAGCCACTTGACCGAACAGAAACAGATAGAAAGGTACAAGCTGTTCTTGGACTTGAACTAGCCACTTGACCGAACAGAAACAAATTCACTGGGGATTAGTTTTTTTTTGACAAAATGTAGATTGAAACTGACTTGACGTCGATTTGATTTGAAAGGTAGAAATTGACCAATATCATTGGCTGACAAGATTTTGGCAGAGAACCTGACATGATTATTGAATTGAGACTGATGCTGATATTGGAAATGCAATATGTATGGATGATATAACAGTTTTATTAAATGTATGGGCACGTAGTATGCATGATTATGCATGTATGAATGCTTGTAATGCATGACTGTGGGCAGCTTGTAGACACAGTTTCGCAGAGACAGACAAGACATTGGAGTATTGGGCACGTAGTGTCTCGTGCTATATTACACATTCCCGGAAATCCTCTTTGGAGATAACGTCGTTGGGAGACGTATCAGAACCATGGTTGAGGGCAGGTAGCTATGCAACCTGCTGGGGATAGAATCTCGGAAGACTCTGCTGGGGATAATGCCGTTATCGTTGGGCATTTCAGTGCTGGGTGTACTGTGGATGTTGCATCTGTGGTCAATGCTTTTTGCATGTCATTTTCTCAATTTTTTTATTTTTGTTGCATCCAATTTTTGCCTGGATCACCCTTTCGGGTTTTCGATCCACCGGGGAAATAAATTATTTTCCTTGCCCCAATTTTGCCTGAACTGCCCTTCCGGGTTGTCAATCCAGCGGGGTGCTCATTTTTGCCTAAGTCGCCCTTTCGGGTTTTCAACTTAGCGAGCCTATTCATTTTCATGCATTTTCATTCTTGCCATTGACCACAGACTATCCTAGGGAAGAGCCTGCTTGTAGCACATATTGAAATAGACATCAACATACACTTGCTCATGCATGTTTCGTTTGAATGTACCCTGTTGCTCAGGTTTGCTTTCAAAATAGACAAAAACTTTTTCAATTTTCAAGATGTTTGTTTCAAGCATTGTCATTATCAAGATAGAAAGAAAATGTTTTTTTTTTTGTACATAGATTTGAAAGTAGAAAGAAAGTAGAGTTTCAAACAAAAGCACAGGCTCAAATTGATGTATAAGAGTGGTGGTCAGCCGAAGGCGTGACTCCACGGATTTACAAAGCTTGGAAAATGATAATTTTATTGGTTGGTGGTACATTGAACACAGTAACCACTACATTTCCTAGAAACTTTGAATTCGCAAGCACAAAAGCTTCTGATGAAGATGGTCATTAACAGCTGCAGATGCCCCAAGGGGAGGGTGGTTGGCCAGATATAGTTACTTGCCTTTTGTTTCAATCTCATTTTTGCATGAACCGCCCTTCCGGGTTTTCGACTCATCGAGACGCTCATTCTTGCCTGAGTTGCGTACAATCTCAGCGAGCTTTTCATATTTGTTTTTTGTTTGTTTTTTTTTGTCCCTTATTTTGCCTGGACCGCCCTTTCGGGTTTTCGACCTACCACGTAGTTATTTTCATGTATCTAGGCAAAGTATTTCTTGACTATATCAGCATTCACAGGATTTGGAAGTTCTACACCATCCATGTGTGTAAGAATTAAAGCACCACCGGAGAAGGCCTTCTTGACAACATAAGGACCTTCATAGTTAGGCATCCACTTGCCCCTTGGGTCCGGTTGCTGGCTTATCCTCCTTTTCAACACAAGTTCACCTTCCTTGAATTCTCGAGGATGGACTTTCTTGTCAAAGGCAGTCTTCATTCTTGCTTGATATGACTGTCCACGAGCCACGGCATCCATACGTTTTTCCTCAACCAAATTCAACTGATCATACCGGCTTTGGCACCATTCAGCCTCGGATAACTTTGCTTCCATGATCACACGGAGAGATGGGATCTCCACTTCCAAAGGAAGAACTGCTTCCATACCATATACAAGAGAGAAAGGGGTTGCCCCGGTTGAACTGCGCACTGTAGTACGGTAGCCATGCAGAGCATAGGGCAACATCTCATGCCAATCTTTGTAGGTAGTTACCATTTTCTGGACAATCTTCTTGATATTCTTGTTGGCGGCCTCAACTGCACCATTCATCTGAGGCCTATAAGGAGAAGAGTTATGATGCTCAATTTTGAATTCTTCGCAAAGAGCTTGCACCACATTGTTGTTCAGGTTAGTACCATTGTCGGTAATGATCTTACTAGGAACACCATTTCGACAGATGATGTTGTTCCTGATGAACTTGGCCACCACTTGCTTAGTTACATTGGTATAAGATGCCGCTTCAACCCATTTGGTGAAGTAGTCAATTGCCACTAAGATGAAACGATGACCGTTTGAAGCCTTCGGTTCAATTCTTCCAATCATGTCGATGCCCCACATTGAGAACGGCCATGGGGATGAAATAACACTCAGAGCGTGCGGAGGCACATGAATCTTATCAGCATAGATTTGACATTTGTGGCACTTTCTGGCGTGCTGGTAGCAATCATGCTCCATGGTCATCCAGTAGTAACCTGCTCGTAGCAACTTCCTTGACATAGTATGCCCTGTAGCATGGGTCCCGAAGGTACCGTCATGTACGTCATGCATTAACTGCTCCGCTTCGTGTCCATCAACACATCTTAACAATACCATGTCGTAGTTTCTTTTGTACAGAATATCTCCATCTAACAGGAATCTACTGGCCAATCTTCTCAGGGTCTTCTTGTCTTTGTTGGAAGCACCCGGTGGATACTCACGGCTTAGCAATAACTGCTTGATATCGCAATACCAGGGTTTATTGTCAACCACATTTTCACCGGTCTGATCGATCACATCCCTAATAGCGAACACATGCGAAGGTCTTTCAAGGCGTTGCACTTTGATTATTGGCACATCATTCCAATGGTTTACTCGAAACATGGAGGATAGAGTAGCAAGAGCATCAGCCATTTGGTTCTCATCACGAGGGATATGGTGCAACTCAACCTTTGTAAAATATGTCAGCAAACGTCTCGCGTAATCACGGTAAGGAATCAGCTTGGCATGGTGGGTCTCCCATTCACCCTTTATCTGGTTGATGACAAGTGCAGAATCTCCATAGATGTTGAGGTGTTTGATTCTCATGTCAATTGCTTCCTCGATCCCAAAGATACATGCTTCGTACTCAGCCATATTGTTTGTACATTCGAACAGAATCCGGGCGGTAAAAGGAATATGGTGCCCCTGCGGGGATACAATGACTGCCCCGATTCCTTTACCATAAGCATTGACAGCACCATCAAAGACTAGGCCCCATTTGCTATTGGGATCTGGACCTTCACCAATCAACGGTTCTTTGCAGTCTTTTGATTTCAAATACATGATCTCTTCATCGGGGAAATCGAACTTAGTCGGCTGATACTCATCGAGAGGTTGATAGGCAAGGTGATCAGCAAGGATGCTACCTTTGATTGCCTTTTGAGTTTTGAACACAATATCATATTCAGTCTCATCTTGTTGACCAAGTACGCATCCCACGGATTCATCAAACACTGACATATACATAATCAAAGGCCTTCCTTCCACGGGTGGGACAAGGATAGGTGGTTCCAGCAGGTAATTCTTGATGCTATCAAAAGCCCCTTGGCATTCATCGTTCCATACAATAGGCTAATTCTTCCTGAGTAACTTGAAGATCGGCCCGCAGGTTGCGGTCATGTGAGATATGAATCGGGAGATGTAATTCAATCGTCTGAGGAAACCTCTGACTTGTTTCTCGGTCTGCGGAGCTGGCATTTCTCGGATGGCTCGGACTTTATCAGGGTCGACTTCAATGCCCTTTTGGCTGACAATGAAGCCTAGTAACTTTCCGGATCTGACGCCGAAAGCACATTTGTTAGGGTTCAATCGAAGCTTGTACTTTCTCAACCTTTCGAACATTTTTGTCAAGTATTCGACATGTTGCTCCTCATCTTTTGACTTCACAATCATATCGTCCACATATACTTCGACTTCTTTGTGAATCATGTCATGAAACAGAGTAGTCATTCCTCTTTGGTAGGTAGCACCAGCATTTATTAGGCCGAACGACATCACTTTGTAGCGGAAAGTACCCCATGGAGTGATGAAAGACGTCTTTTCTCTATCTTCAGGGGACATTTTGATCTGATTGTAACCGGAGAAGCCATCCATGAAGGAGAACACCTTAGACTGAGCAGTATTGTCAACAAGCACATCAATATGGGGTAATGGGAAGTTGTCTTTTGGACTGGCTTTGTTCAGGTCTCTGAAGTCAACACACATCCGGACTTTTCCATCCTTCTTTGGCACAGGTACAATATTGGCAACCCATTCAGGATACTCGACTGTCATGAGAAAACCCGCATCAATTTGCTTTTGAACCTCACTCTTAATCTTGAGAGCCATATTTGGATGAGTCCTTCTCAATTTCTGCCTGACGGGAGGACATTCAGGCTTCGTTGGGATCCGATGTTCCACAATCTTAGGATCTAGACCTACCTGGCATATCTTCATACGACCTTGCAAAAATATCCGGGTATTCTCGGAGGAGCTGGATGATCTTTTTTTTAACCCTTTCCTCTAGAGCAGCACCGACCTTGATTTCTCGCTTGTTCTCTTCGGTACCTAGGTTGATAAGCTCAATCTTTTCCTGGTGAGGCTGAATGGCTTTCCTTTCTTGCTTGAGCAGTTGAGTGATCTCATACAATATATCATCACCTTCCTCATCTTCGGCTTCATACACCAGGAATTCAAAATTCGGAGGAAACGTAGGGTTACTGTGCGCAACGGGTTTATTATGGCTCAATCTGCGTAGAATGGTTGGATGATTTTTAGAAAGAGGTTTTTATGCAGATTTTTTTGAAATTAATAAGAAAATACAGTTGTTTTGGTTTTTTTCTGGCATTACCATTATTTCCAAGGAAAAAGCACTAAAAATAAAAGTCGTGAAAGAAACGACGATTTTTATTAATAACGGCGATGCCGAAACAAACACGCCCTTACAGAAAATATCACTTTCGCTTCGGGCAGAGCGAGAGGATTGTTATTTTGATAAAACGAAACTTAAGCAACAAGACACATTACTCGGAAACATGCATGATTGAAGGAATGTCGATGGCATCCCAATCTCTCGCAATGCCTCCTGGTATAACAAACACAGGCCTAGGACCAAATCCAGTCGCCTCTTTAGTAATTGCATTGACAAACCCAGCACTGTATTAACTTGCCCCAGCCGACAGCCTGTCCTTCTTGAACAGCCATCTGAGCGTGTTTTAAAGAAGCCATAGTAGCCCCAGTCTTCTTGAGCTCCGTACCTTCAATAGTCAAGCCTTGGAAGGCAGTTCCTTCAGCAGATCCTGCTTCAATGCAAGAGAAAGATGACAGCTGGCTAACCGAATATGCCTTTTCTCCATGGACTGTTAGTCATTGGCAGATCTATCTCCCCAAGAACATTCTTACGGGATCCGTCAAAGGCTTTTACTAGAAAAGTACTTCTTCTCAAAGGAGTCTCTCGATAGCTTAACTGATTCAGAGTCGATTTAGGCATCACATTCAGGGATGTGCCAGTGTCCACCAACACGTTCGATAGCATGTCAGACGTGCAATTCACATAGATATGTAAAGCCAGATTGTGATATTTTCCTGCTTCAGGCAGCTCCTCCTCACTGAACCACAGGTTATTGCAAGCAGTAACGTTCCCTACTATGTCGCCGAATCGATCCACGGTGACCTCATGATCAACATAAGCTTGTTCCAACACTTTTAACAGAGTATTCCTATGGGCTTCGGAACTTAGGAGTAGTGACAGGACGGATATCTTTGACGGGGTTTGCAGCAGCTGATCTACAATCTTGTAGTCACTTCTCTTGATTATCCTCAAAATTTCATCTAAGTTGGAATCCTCGATAGACTGGCCTGGCCGAGAAACATCTTTAGTAACAGGAGAAACATCGGTCAAAGTTGCTTTGTCAATGGGTGGGGTGGTAGGTGTAGCTGCTTTCTTTTGGAACAACGGTGGACGGAGCCTTCCGCTTCTCAGTGCTGCTGTAGTTCCTTCGGCGATGTTGCTCACCATGGCCAAGGACGCCAGAGGCACCTCTACTCCGCTCTCAATCATGGTAGCATTGTACTTGTAAGGGATAGCCTTTTCCGAAGTATAAGGTACTGGTCCGGGCAGCCTTATCACTAGAGGCTCAACATTCTCTTTCGAAGGTATGCTCTTGACGGGCGGATCATGAAAAACTGGCACAATCACACAGACATCGCTGATAGTCAAATAATTGTCGTTCATCAAGCTCTGGATTTCATTTTGAACAACGTAGCAACCCAAAGGATTACGGAAGCATTCTGGGCAACTAGCATTATCATGGTCAAACAAAGAGGCTTGGCATAACTTGATGTTTAGTGGCACCAGAGGAGTTGCAACATTACGAACATCAAGTCTGGGAGCTCCCTCATATACCTCAATCATGTTCACAACAGCGTGATTCGGAAGAGGATTGTCGAGGACATGAGGGACGTTATTCTCAAAGGTCAATTTTCCTTGGTCTATGAGCTTTTTTACAATGTACTTCAAAGCGTAGCATCCTTCGACATCATGACCCAGAGCACCTTGATGGAAATCACACTTGAGGTCAGAACGGAACCTGGGAGGCAACAGATCAGGTGGAGGCTTGCCCTGTCTGGTTGTGCAGTGCCCTCTGAGAAGTAGAGTCGGGAGTAACTCGGCATACAACATTGGTATCGGAGGAAAGGTAGGTCTAGATTGTTGCTGCTGCTGTTGTTGAGCTGGTGGCTGTTGTTGCATTTGCTGAACGACGGCATTAACGGGTACCTGAGGTTGACCCGATGGCAAAGGATACTGATGATAGAATGGTGGAAAGAAGGGATGCTGAGAGTATTGCGCATACGGGTACGACGGAGGTAACTGGGCAGCATTAATAGGGGCAACAGTAGCCATGGATTGACTGGCTCCGGCAGATACCATCCCTACTTCTGTTTCTTTCTTCTTATGATGACCGTTACCATACCTCTTTGATGCATTTACGGAGGATTCAACTTTCTCGAATACAATAATGCCTTCTCTGACAACTTCTTCTAGACGAGTCCCCATGGTGACCATCTCAGAGAAGTTATTTGGAGCAGCAATGATCATTCTTTCGACATAATCCTTTTTCAGAGTCTTCAGGAATGTCTGAGTCATCTCCTCTTCGTCAAGAGCGGGAGTGATGCGGGCAGCTGCCCCCCTCCATATCTGTGCATATGCGCGGAAGCTTTCATCTTTCTTTTGGGAGAGGGATCTGAGAAATTCCCTGTTTGGTTTCAGCCTGGTGTTGAACCCATAGTGGCTTTTGAAAGCAGCAGCCAATTCATCAAAAGTGTGAATGTCGTCTCGGCTCAAGCTGGTATACCATTCTGCAGCGTCTTCCATTAAGCTATCTTGGAAGCAGTGAATCATGAGCGAATCATTGTCTGAGTAGTTACCCATCTTTCGGACATACTTGATAATGTGGTTCTGGGGACAAGTCAGCCCATTGTATCGGTCGAACTCTGGGACCTTGAACTTCTTGGGGACGTCCACCTTTGGTACCAAGCAGAGATCATGAGTCTTAACAGGGTCCCCGTTCCCTCGGTTAGCTTTTATTTCACGACGGAGTTCTTTAGCAAGTTCCTCCATCCTTTCTTCCATGGTTCTAATCACGGGGATGCTTCCGTGATGCGCGTTGATGTTAACACCTTGAGATATGGCATGCACAATGGGCTCAGTGACAGTGGCAGTTGTCTGACGCAAGGTGGTATTGATGGAGACAGGGTTCGTCCCAGGAATCGGGCCATTGTTAGCGGTACCAGAAGTGCCTGCTGCAGTATTAGGGGTGAAAAACGGTGGAAGTCCATAAGGAAACCCAGTTGGCATAGCGAAGCGAGCATCAGTAGATGCAGTTGGGATCACACTTGTAGCTATAGGGATAGTTGTGGCTACAGGGATAGCTGTGGCTGATTGTTCCTGGGCGGCTAGCAGAGCAGTCATGGTATCATTGGCCTTAGCCAATTCTTCCCTCAGAGAAGCTAACTCGGTACGGAGCTGAACATTTTCTTCTTCCATAGCTACCAAATTCTTCTTTCTGTATGATCTAGTCTGATGGATTATGTCAGGTTCGTAGACTATTCGAGCACGAGCCACCTTTCAAACTGTGGCAGAAGAACCAGGAGGCAGTGAGCACTTGGAAACCTTTTGTGACTGATGAATGATGCATATGATGCATGATATGTACAAATGCAGATGCTAAAAGCTTTTTTTTTTGTCATCGAAGGGTTTTTCAGACAAATTAGGAACTTTGTAAACAATCAAAACGGAATTTTTATAAGGTGAATCCCTTTGAAGTACTAAGCCAAGGGAAGACTTTGAAATTTTAACAGAACAGACAAATGAAATCCTCAAGCATAGAGAGAGGTGGGATGGTCCTCGGACTCGGACTCTGAATCTGAACCGCAGTATCTAGCGTAGAAATCATGTCATCCTCTAGCTCTCTTGGAGTCCCGCATAAGCAACTCATCTTTATCTTCAAGTTCCCTTCGGACTTTAGCCAACTCCTTCTTCAACATCAGGTTTTCATGAGTTTTTTGCTCATCCTTACCATCCAAAGTCATGATTAGATTCTCAACTTCATTGTATCGGGCTTTCCACATCTGCTTCTCATGACTTTCCATGGCTAGATGCTCCTGATACATCCCCTGAGTTGTGAGAGGTAGAGGTAAAGGTATAGATGGAACAGATGCAGACACATATCTCATAGCAGGGTAGGGCATACCAATCTCTTCAGCTCGATCTATTACCTATTGAGTATAGGCCTCATGAGCAATACTGGATCTCACACCCAAATGTTTCACATTCTTCTTACGAAGTTTGGACCAAGCGTCTATGAAAGCCTCCCTTTGCCCGGTGGGGGCATTCGAATAGTAGAAGAATTCTGGAGATGTAGCGAGATTAATGGGCTTTGCCTTCATTGGGAACCCAAACTGTCTCATAGCAAGTTCAGGATTGTAGTTGATTCCCCCACGGGTACCAAGAAGAGGTACATTGAGAAAATCCCCACAACCGGTAATAATTTCCTTAACCTTAGCGGCGGGAGTGAGCCAGACCACCTCATTAGGAGTGAGGGCCATAATCCGCTGTGAGAAAGACCAATTCTCCCAGTTGTCATGGAAAGAACTCGGAAGGTGAGAAATAAACCACCTATATAGGAGAGGTACGCAACAAAAGATGTACCCACGACCTTTGAGAGTTCGATCATGGATAGCATGGTATGTGTCAGCTAGCAAAGTAGGAACCGGATTCTTGGAATGGAAGATCTCAATAGCATTCATATCCACAAAGTTGTCGAGATTCGGAAAGAGAATGAGCCCATAGATAAGTAATGCAAGAATAGCCTCGAGTGTCTCTTGACAAGTGGTTTTGAGATTAGCCCGCTCAAGTAGATACTTTGAAGTGAACCCTCGGATGTGAGACTTGGTAGTAAGATGATTGGAGACATCGGAAGTCTTGAGATAGAGGTCTTTAGCAATAACCAAAGGAGTAAGAGAAGTCCCGGGACCGGTGAAAGGCGTCTTCTCAGCTATAGGTGAATCTAACAAGTAGGAATAAGCCTCAAGAGTAGGGACTAACTGGAAATCCGGGAAAGTGAAGCAACGGAAACTCGGGTCATAGAATTGCACTAGAGTGTGCACTAGCTTTTCTTCAACATTGGTCTGGAGAATAGTAAGCAAACCACCATATCGGAGTCGGAAACCTGTTTGATTCTTAACCTTGAGTGCCAATTCTCTCAAACTAACCAAATCAACCTCCTTGAACTTGTAGGATTTAGTCTTCTTCATACCTGTAATGTTTACAAAGTTTTTAATTTGTCTAGTCCTCCGATGAATGCATGGAAAAAAAATGATGCATGAATGCTTGTATGCATGATTGTTTTTCAATTATTGGGAAAACAAGGTGGGTTGAGATTCAAGGTCAAGGAGCCACGGGTGGACACGGTGTCCGGTAAAACTAAGGCTTTGGATAATAGTAACCAAGGTTCTAATGAAGTTCCCAAACTGCAACCTCTCTTACGTATATCATGGTGGCACAGGACAACGTCCGTTCCATGATTATTCGCAAGAAGGTCTAGCTTGAGTGTAGTATCGCGTGATGACTAAAACTTGAGACAACACTCAATTTAGCCACCGCACTACGTCCTAAAAAAGGCCAAGGATGGGTTTGGTAACTACGGTTCATAGCATCGTCGAACAATTGAAAACAAAGTGCCTAAGCATGACAACACATGCCCACAACATCGCCTCCAAAATGCCTCAGCTATGTGAGATTGATCGCATAACCCAATACGTGAGGCAACCCTCGGATCGAATTGTCGATTATATCTCTAACTATTCATAAGTTCACTCAGCCCGGGTATAGTTGTAACGCCCGCTTTCGTTTAATCGTTATTTAATCGAGTTTAGGCAATTATATTATAATTATATAATATATGCGTGATTTTGTTATGTTTTGGTGATTCACGATGAATTTAGTGATTTGATTGATGACGTGGATGAGTTTTGGAGGATTTGATTATGATATGAGATTTATTTTATTGTTAAATAAAATAAAGATTTGAAAATAATATAAAATATTTAGTTGAGGGCTGTTTTGGGGGAGAAAGTGAGATAAGATAAGTTATTAGAAAGAGGTATAAATAGGGAAGACCTAATATCTTTAGAAAACCATTGTACGTGAAAACTTTTGGAAAATGGGAGAAAAGCTTAGAGAGGAGCAAGAGACCAAGAGTGCTGCGATTTTCTTCAAACAAGGTAAGGGTGAGACTAATGATTCAATAGCATTGATCGTTGTAATTCTGATGATTAATTGACAAAGTTAGGATTGATTTAGAAAAGTTTTGGAATTAGGTCAAAACCCTAAAAATTGATGACAAACGGTAAAACTTGTTTAGATTGATGTAGAAACCGTCCTTTAACCTTAGAACATGTTTAGCATGGATTATGGAATCAAAATTAGGCTTTGAACCATGTTGTGTGATGGATTTTTGAGAAAAACCCTAGTCTGCCCGTGCTTCTGTTCATCGCTCGCCACGGCGAGCGATGATCCTCGCCTCGCGAGTGATGAACTTCATCGCTCGCCACGCGAGCCCCTTACCTTCGCCTCGCGAGTTGTTTGGTGCAACTCGCCATGGCGAGCAACCCTTCCTCGCCTCGCGAGCTTAGGCAGAGTGCATGTCATATTTTGTGTTTCGACATTTTTAGCTGGACCTTGGCTGCCATAGAATGCCTGAACATACCTAGTATTGATTAGGAATGAATGTAGGATCAGAGGGAACCTAGAACAACATTAGTTTGGGAGATGAGTGGTACTCGCCATGGCGAGTAAGTACTCTCGCCTCGCGAGTACAACCAGGATGAACTTGTTTATGTGTTTATGCGATCTATGTCGCACTTGTTGATCAAGAGTGAACCCCTAACTGGTAATGAGACCTAGTGATGTCGTTTAATGCAGACTGTAGAGTTGTTTAAGTTATATTAATATTAATTGAATATGAACTATTGTATTGTATATTCATGCAAGATAAGAAGATGTGATAATGATACAAATTATGTGCTTTGATATAATGATATCATCTTGTTATGTGACCTGTTTATGCTGCTTCCGTTATTTAACTAAGTGCATAATTATATGATGAAGTTTAGCTCCAAATTATTGGATGCATGTTGATAAGTTGATTATGATGTTTTGTTCATATGTGTCCATGCATAGCATATCATTGAGCTTAGTCCTCACCACGAATATTAGGAGCTTTGTCCTCCGCACGTTTTATAGGAGCTTTGTCCTCCGCACGATTAAAGTATATTAATACTTATGATGACGATTGGTACCATATGCATATAAGGAGTCTAGGAGCATTGTCACATTGTCATGATTAAGATGCCTTGTTGATAATGAATGAATATGTGATTACGTGATAAGTGTTTATTGATTATGTTACGTTGTTCATAATGAATTGGATATATGATTACGTGATAACTGTTTAGCATTATGCAAAGTTAATAATGGAATGATTATGATGTTAATTTATGATTCGCAATTACATTGATTAATGTTATTTTATTATGAAATCTCACCCCTTCTGCTTGAAAATGTTGCCCTTCGTATGGGTAACTTGCAGGTGATCGTGCTTAGTGTGCAGTTGCCGTCGTGAGTGGCCTTGCCTTCACTGTGTCGTCTAGGTCGCTCTGATACGTAACGGGATGGGGTTTTATGCTATAACATGCTTCATTCTCTTACGTGAACTGCCATGAATATTTACTGTTTTGATTAACTCTTTTGAGATACTTGTTGGGCCTGCGTGCCAAAACGTTTCATGAATTATGGTTAAGATTTTCCGCTGCAAATGTTTAAGATATTGGTTAAATTATTATTTAACTGTTGGATTACGTTATATGTGATATCCCGTTGTTTGATGTTTACTCTGATAAATGTTATGTTTTTAAAGAAATTTTAAATATTGGGAAAACAGGGTGTTACAATTGGTATCAGAGCCTGGTTGGTCCGTCCGGTCAATTAGAGAGTCGTGTCGAGTCTTAGTAATATTTATATTACTATCTTATGTTGTTGTTGCTACTTTTGTAGAATCTCGGATATGGCTGGAAGAAACGATGCTGCGTTAGCTGCTGCTCTACAAGCTGTTGCCCAAGCTGTGGGACAACAACCTAACGTGAATGCCGGTGCGAATGCTGAAGCTAGGATGTTGGAGACGTTCATGAAGAAGAACCCTCCGACTTTCAAAGGACGTTATGACCCTGATGGAGCCCAGACGTGGCTTAAGGAGATTGAGAGGATTTTCCGGGTTATGCAGTGCACGGAGGATCAGAAAGTGCGGTTTGGTACTCATCAGCTAGCCGAGGAAGCTGATGACTGGTGGGTTGCTCTTCTGCCTACCCTTGGGCAGGAGGGAGCTGTTGTGACTTGGGCTGTTTTCAGGAGAGAGTTCATGAGAAGATACTTTCCGGAAGATGTTCGCGGGAAGAAAGAGATCGAATTCCTTGAGCTGAAGCAAGGAAATATGTCCGTGACAGAGTATGCTGCCAAGTTCGTGGAGCTGTCTAAGTTCTATCCGCACTATACTGCTGAGAATGCTGAGTTCTCGAGATGTATCAAGTTCGAGAATGGTCTGAGGCCCGACATCAAGAGGGCGATTGGGTATCAACAGCTGAGAGTTTTTCCAGATTTGGTTAACAGCTGCAGGATCTACGAAGAGGATACCAAGGCTCACTACAAGGTAGTGAATGAAAGGAAGGGCAAGGGACAGCAGAGTCGTCCTAAGCCGTACAGTGCCCCCGCTGACAAAGGTAAACAGAAGATGGTCGATGTTAGGCGGCCTAAGAAGAAGGATGCTGCAGAGATTGTGTGCTTCAATTGTGGTGAGAAAGGCCACAAGAGCAACGCCTGCCCTGAGGAAATCAAGAAGTGTGTCCGGTGTGGTAAGAAAGGTCATGTTGTAGCTGATTGCAATCGTACAGACATTGTGTGCTTTAATTGCAATGGAGAGGGTCACATTAGTTCACAGTTGTCATACCCCAATTTTTGACCCAAGATCCCACTGACACGTGTCACTTGACCCTGATCAGACTTTAACATTTCAGTGAAAAATCCGGCAGGGAGGTATTTTAAAATACCTCATAAAGTTCCGAATCGGGCCCTCTTCTCTCAGTCTTTAATTATTTATTTCCATCTTTCAAATTTTTAGTTTAAAATTCTAATTTTAATTTTAGTCCAAGATTAGATTAAATTTCTTTTATTCCCATTTTAAAATTTTTTCTTTTTTATTTTTTATTTAAAACCAAAAATGTAGAGGTTATCCTTTTATTATTTATTTTATTATTATTTTTCTTTTTTTAAGTCCCAAAATTATCCAAAGTCTCAAAAATGTCCAAAATGGTCCAGATTCATAGCAAATAACAAGAGGCACACGTTTTTTCTCTGGAGCAAATCCAAACAGGCTGTCACGGCGTGTTTCATCCTCATCCAACCCAAACAAACTCACGCCTCATCTGAAGCAGATCCAAACATGCTGTCAACAGCGCATTTCCCCTTTCTCCTCCCCCAAGCCACTGCTTTTTTGCTCATCAGCAACAAACCCTAGCCTCAACCTCACTCTATAAATAGAGACCTGCACAACACAAAGAAAAACACGAAAAAACAGAGGACGGCATCGCACAACAAACACACACGCACAGGCAACACGCAGAATCACACAACACAGAAGAAGCAGATCGGAAAAGCAGAGAAAGACAACAACAGATCCAATCGCAAGGACACAACAACAACAGAACCGATCCATACAGAGTACGAATCAAGCCGGACCGGAAACAAAAAGTGAAAAGGTAGTCTTTTTCTTCGTTTTTTTTAGATCTAGGCTTGGGAACTTATTTTCTGGAAATTGTGGGTAAAGAATCGAATAGGGAAAGGCAAACCGGTTCTAAAAAAGTATTTTTTTTTTTAAAAATAGGAGCTTTTAGCTCCGGCACGGCGCCGCCGCCACCTAGGCCGGCCCACCGCCGCGCCGGAACTCCCTCCGCCACCATTCTCTAATCGGAGAAGAAAAGAAGAAAATAGAGAAAGAAGAGAGGAAGTGAGTGAAGAGAGAGAAAGAAAGGTGGAAAATGAGAAAAAACCGGCCATACAACATATATATACTTAGGGAGAACCGGTTCTCTCCCTCAAGCCCAACGCGCCAGCTGCGCCTTTTAAGCCCATTAACCTGTTTCCACTTTCTACACACCCCCCGTCTTTTGTTACACCCCCCAGAACCTTTTATTTTACTTTTTATACGTTTTTTTACTTTTTTTTTTTCTCTCAAGTCTCGCATACGTTTTTTTTTTTTTTTTCTCCTATCCTTTAGCATTGCATCTATCTTATACTCTCATGCATATTTATTTATTTATGTCATTTATTTTATAGCAAGAGTTTTAGCATGTAAATTAGGTTTAAAATGTAAATTATTTTATTTCCGTTATTTACTTTCTCGCAGACCATAAAATGTATTAATAGGTATTTATGTAATAGTTTTAGATGCATGTGTGCGTGTGTGTATGCCTTTATCTTCTTCCTAGCTTAGGTCTTTGTGGTGGTCCAATGCCCCATGAGGTACCTACGCTTTTGCTTTCTCGCTCCGTTAGTTTTAACTTTAGTTATTATTCAAAAAAAAAAAACAAAAACATGCAAATAACAAAAATCACAAAAACATTTTCATAAACAAACCTTGATCCTAAATCAAGTGAACGTTTTCTTATTTTATTTTCTTAATCAAATATCAATCAATTTAATCATACTTTGAGTCATCTTCCTCTTAATAAAAAACACAAATCAATTCTTACTTTGCCATTTGGCTTTTCCTTTTAAAACCTTTTTCCAAAACTAAAAAAACACACCACCAATCAAACGTCAATTTCTACCCCGAACTACGAGGTTTTGATCCTTCACGGGTACGTAGGCAGAGGACCATGTCCTTCCAAACAATAAAAAATGTAGATAAATTAGGTCTCACTTTATTTTCCTCTTCATCACATTAATTCCTTCTTTTCAATAGCAAGCAAGTTATAGCACATTAAATTAAATAAAATCAAGAGGTTCCTGTAGAGTACTACGGACATAAAGGGTGCTAACACCTTCCCTTTATGTAACTAACCCCCGAACCCTAAATCTTTTCAAATAAGGGTAGTTTGAACTTTTTTCCCCTTTCCTTAATAAAATTAAATGTTCAGTCGTGAAATAATTAGTGAGTCAAAAGCTAATCAAATAGCCTTGATCTCCAAAAAATGACGCGACAGAAATGGCGACTTCACTGGGGACCCCCTAAGAGGGTTGAGCCTAACTTGGCCTTATTTAATTCTCTATGCTATAACTTGCTTAAAAAAATAAAAAAAAAAATAAAGATGGAAATAATTGTATATATCTTTTATCTTCTCTTTTCTCTCTTTCTTCCCTTCTTCTTAAATATGAGTGGTGAGATAAAGCCCTACACCCGGGCTTGAGAGAAACATAAGATAGGACGGTGGTATAACCAAAGTGCCTTTCCGAGAGTCAAGTCTCGTGTTTAGGTTCATGTGGTATAACCCCACTCAATGGAGGGATCTTGAAAATAATTTGTGTTGGCATGAATAGTCGTGTTGGCATTATATTTTCAAGTGACCGTCGAAGTTGAGGACCTTTAGTTACCCTTAACCCATCTTAGCCTTTTAGGACGTAGTGCGGTGGCTAATCAAGAGTAGTCTTGAATTAGTTGATACGCGATACTACACTCAAATGAAACTTTCCTACGGATATTATTGGATCAAGAGTAGTCTTGTAACCTGATAACATTCGGAGGTAGTTGATGACTTTGGGAACTGGATAGAACCCGTGATACAGGTACAAATAAAACCATAGTCCTTACCAAATGGGGGTTATTACCTTTAAACTCCAACATAGTGAGCTTAACCTATGCATAATCATGCATACATGCATTCATTCATAATTTCATCTTTTTTCATCAAAAATATCGAAGGACTTATACTTTTTTTGTAAATATCATAGGCATGGAAAGAAGAAATACTAGGAAGTTTACATTCAGGAAATTGGATCTAGAGAACTTAAAGAAGCTTGCATTTGAAGTAACTAGCTTGGAGAACTTTTGTGATCGTCATGGGAAATTGCTTGGTGTCCTCTAGACAAATATCGATAAGGGGTGCTTGGAGACCTTGGTACAGTTCTATGACCCTGCTTACCACTGTTTCACCTTTCCCGACTACCAGCTTATGCCTACCCTCGAAGAATACTCCCACTTAATTGGCCTACCCGTACTTGATAAGGTACCTTTTACTGGCTTAGAACCCTTTCCCAAAGCTGCCACTATTGCAAACGCCCTCCACCTCAGAACCTCTCTCATAAAAGAAAAACTCACCCTAAAAGGGAATCTCCCAAGCTTACCTACTAAATTTCTTTACCAACAAGCCTCCGATTTTTCCAAAACAAACAATGTTGAGGCCTTCTACTCTATCCTAGCTTTACTCATCTATGGCCTAGTATTGTTCCCAAATATTGATAACTATGTTGACATCCATGCCATTCAAATTTTCCTCACAAAGAACCCAGTCCCCACATTGTTAGCTGATATATATCATTCCATTCACGATCGAACCCAAGTAGGTCGTGGAGCTATCCTTGGTTGCGCACCTTTACTATACAAATGGTTTGCCTCCCACTTACCTCAGACTTATTCCTTTCAAGCCAACCTAGAAAATCTCTCCTGGCCCAAAAGAATCATGTCCCTTACCCCATCCGACATAACCTGGTACCGTGCCACTTGTAACTTCACGAACATCATTGTCAGTTGTGGAGAATACTCAAATGTACCCCTTCTCGGTACACAAGGAGGAATCAGCTACAATCCTATCCTTGCCAAACGTCAGTTCGGATGTCCAATGGAAGCTAAGCAAGATAACATCTACTTACAGGGTGAATTCTACTTCAACCATGAAGATCCCTCAAACAAGAGAGGGAGATTTGTCCAAGCATGGTATGCCATTCGCACACTCAATAGAAGCCAATTGGCGAGGAGATCAGACTCTTTACAGGGGTCTTACACTCAATGGGTCATCAATAGAGCTTCCGACCTGGTCTTACCATATCATTTGCCGAGGTACCTATCTTCAACAGCCCCAGCGCCGGCTTTACCCTTGGCCCCCGCAACTGTGGAGGAATGTCAAGAGAAGTTGGCCCGATCAGAACATGTGGGTGCTACTTGGAAAAGGAAGTATGATGAAGCTATGCTCAAGATGGAAACTATGAGTGGTGAGATAGAGCAACGAGAGCATGAGGTTCACAAGTTGAAACGACAAATAGTAAAAAAGAATGTTCAGATCCGAGCTCAGAGCACAAGGCTATCACAATTTATCAGCGCAGGGGAGCGTTGGGAGTTCTTCAAGGATGCACATTCAGATTCTGATGAATAGTCTACTTCAAAGAGCTTGAGAGTTCCCAGCTTTTCTTTTATTTTTGTTTTTAGCTTTAAGTTAGATATTTATCTTATTTTATTTTTGCAAAGTCTATCCCTTGGCTTCGTTGTTTAGAAAGGGAATTATCTCGTAGTATGTAAATTATTCATTGGAACTCTCAACTATGATATTTACAAAAATACTTTCCATAAGTCCTTCGATAAAAAAATACGTCTATATTTTTGCATAAACATCATGCATCATCCTGCATTTCATAGTCTCAAGTCAAAGTCTCACACAAACTTTCTTTTCCAGAGAAAAGGGTCAACTCGTTTCAAAAGGTGGCCCCACGTATCATCTACAAGTCAACCCGTACTCACTACACTCGAGCAAACGTAAAGAAGAAGATGGATTATCTTGAGCAGGAAAATCGGGTACTTCGTGAAGAAATGACAGTCATGCAGACTAGGATGGACGAGATGGCTGAATTAATAAAAACAATGGCGGAAGCTCAGACTCAAGCTCAGGTACAGATTCAAGCACAAGCGCAAGCATTGGCACAAGCGCAAACTCAAGCTCAGGCCCTAACAGAGGCGCAGGCCCGATCACAAGCACCTCCACTTCCTCCTCCTGTCAGAACTCAGGCCGAGGCATCTTCTTCTTGGACACTATGTGCTGACACTCCAACGCAGTCCGCTCCGCAACGTTCCACGCCTTGGTTTCCACCTTTCACTGCTGGGGAGATATTTCGTCCTATCACTTGTGAAGCTCAGATGCCCACTCACCAGTACACGGCTCAAGTACCCCTACCTGCCATGAGGGTCACTCCAGCCACCATGACCTACTCAGCACCTGTGATACATACAATTCCGCAAACTGAAGAGCCTATTTTTCATTCAGGGAATGCAGAGGCTTACGAGGGAGTAAGCGACCTACGAGAAAAGTATGATGAACTACCACGAGACATGAAAGCTCTCCATGAAAAAGGGAAATTTGGGAAGACTGCGTACGATCTCTGTTTGGTACCAAGTGTGCAGGTGCCTCACAAATTCAAGATCCCAGATTTCGAGAAATACAAAGGGAGTTCTTGTCCTGAGGAACATCTAAAAATGTATGTGAGAAGGATGCCTGCGTATGCCCAAGATGATCAGATTCTTATTTACTACTTCCAAGAAAGCTTGACCGGCCCTGCTTCAAAGTGGTACACAAACCTAGACAAAACAAGGGTTCAAACTTTCCGTGACCTTTGTGAAGCTTTTGTGGAACAGTACAGTTACAATGTAGACATGACTCCGGACCGAAGTGATCTCCAAGCCATGACTCAGGGAGATAAAGAGACGTTCAAAGAGTACGCCCAACGGTGGAGAGACACCGCTGCCCAAGTCAGCCCACGAATTGAGGAGAAAGAGATGACCAAGCTCTTCCTAAAAACTTTGAATCATTTTTATTACAAAAAGATGGTCGGGAGTACACCAAAGAGCTTCGCGGAGATGGTTGGTATGGGAGTACAGTTAGAAGAAGGAGTCCGAGAAGGACGCTTAGTAAAGAATGCAACTCCTGCCAGTGGGACCAAGAAGACCGGGAACCATTTCCCGAGGAAGAAAGAGCAAGAAGTCGGTATGGTGACTCATGGAAGGCCTCAACAAACTTATCCAGCCTATCAACACATTGCTGCCATCACGCCCACCTCTCACCCTTTTCAACAAACAAATAACCATCCTCAAATACCACAATATCCTCAAATACCACAATATCCTCAAATACCACAATATCCTCAATTCCCACAAAATCCTTCACCACAAAATACTCAACAACAAAATTTCCAACAACAACCATACCAACAACAACCATACCAACAATACCCATACCAACAATACCCTCAACAAATTTTCCAACAACAACCTTATCAACAACGCCCACAACAACCTCGACCACCAAGAATGCCGATTAACCCAATACCAGTCACCTATGCAGAATTACTTCCCGGCTTACTCAAGAAAAACCTTGTCCAAACTAGAACAGCTCCTCCTATCCCAGAAAAACTACCATCTTGGTATAGACTTGACCAAACTTGTGACTTCCATGAAGGGGGCCGTAGCCATAACATTGAAACTTGTTATGCCTTTAAAAGCACAGTGCAGAGGTTGATCAATGATGGAAAAATAACTTTCACAGACTCAGCGCCAAATATTCAAACAAACCCATTGCCGAATCATGGTGCCGCAACAGTCAACATGATCGAAGATTGTCAAAAGACTCGTCCCATTCTAAATGTTCAACATATCAGGACACCCTTGGTCCCGTTACATGCCAAGTTATGCAAAGTCGACCTTTTTGAGCATAATCATGATCTCTGTGAAATATGCCTTATGAACTCCGGAGGATGTCAGAAAGTAAGAAATGATATTCAAGGGCTTCTAGACCGAGGAGAGCTTGTGGTCGAAAGGAAGTGTGATGATGTGTGTGTAATAACTCCCGAAGGGCCTTTGGAGGTATTTTATGACAGTCGAAAGTCAACTATCACCCCTCTGGTGATCTGCTTACCGGGTCCACTACCATATGCTTCTGAAAAAGCCATTCCATACAAATACAATGCCACCATGATTGAAGAGGGTCGTGAGGTTCCAATACCGCCTTTGTCTAGTGTGGATAATATTGTTGAAGACAGTAGGGTTCTGAGAAATGGGCGCGTTGTTCCCATAGTGTTCCCAAAGAAGATTGGTGCTACAGTAAACAAGGAGGTTCGGACTAAAGATGCTGGTATCACCAAAGAAGTGGATCAACCCAATGGGGCTGGTACAAGTGCAGAGTTTGATGAGATTCTCAAGTTAATAAAAAAGAGCGAGTACAAGGTTGTTGACCAACTGATGCAGACTCCATCCAAAATATCCATAATGTCTTTATTACTAAATTCTGAGGCCCATAAAGATGCATTAATGAAGGTCTTAGAACAAGCTTTTGTGGATTATGATGTAACGGTGGGTCAGTTTGGCGGAATAGTAGGGAACATCACTGCATGCAACAACTTGAGTTTCAGTGATGAAGAGCTCCCAGCAGAAGGAAGGAACCATAATCGGGCGCTGCATATATCTGTGAACTGTAAAACCGATGCTTTGTCAAATGTGCTGGTGGATACTGGATCATCTTTGAATGTGTTGTCCAAAACAACTTATACCCAACTCGCTTACCAAGACGCACCTTTGAGATGAAGTGGGGTAATGGTGAAAGCTTTTGATGGCTCGAGGAAGGATGTCCTTGGAGAGGTGGTTCTACCTATCACAGTTGGGCCACAAGTTTTCCAAGTTAATTTTCAAGTCATGGACATTCAAGCTTCGTATAGTTGCCTACTGGGTCGACCCTGGATTCACGAGGCAGGGGCTGTCACATCCACGCTGCATCAAAAGCTGAAGTTTGTGAAGAATAGGAAGCTAGTAACTGTAAACGGTGAAGAGGCTTTATTGGTGAGTCATCTGTCATCTTTCTCTTTCATTGGGGCAGACGATGTCGAAGGGACACCTTTTCAAGGGTTTACTATAGAAGATAAGAATACCAAGAGGAATGAAGCCTCTATCTCGTCTTTAAGAGATGCTCAGAAGGTCATACAAGCAGGGGGGGTCCACAAGCTGGGGAAAGCTGATAGAGCTTCCAGAAAACAAGCACCGAGAAGGTTTGGGTTTCTTCCCATCTACTAGTTTGTCCACAGCAAAGAAAGGCACTTTCCACAGTTCGGGCTTTATCCATGCAATCATTGAAGATGATCCTGAAAGTGTGCCACGAGGTTTTATAACGCCAGGAGTATCCAGCCACAATTGGGTTGCTGTAGATGTTCCTTTTGTTGCTCACTTGTCCAAGTAATGCATTTGTCTAGTTTATGCCTTTCTTTTCAAAAAAACATCCTTTCGCCCCGCCCCAAGCGAAAGTGAACTTATCTAGGGCTTTTTATTTCAAGAAACTATCATCAATAAAATAAAAATGTCGTTTTTTTTCCGATGTTTTGTCTCATTTTCTTTTATGCTTTTCTGAAAAGTGGTAATACAAAAAACCCAACATAAATTTTCAAAAAAAATCTGCATATATCTTCTTTTCTAAAAATCATCCATCACATGTGCAGATTAGAAATCAACGAACCCGTTGAACAACATAACCCTATGATCTCTCCCAACTTTGAGTTCCCTGTGTATGAGGCGGAGGAAGAAGAAAATGAAAAGATCCCTGACGAAATCTCCCGACTACTCGAACAAGAGAGGAAGACCATTCAGCCTTATGGGGACGAACTAGAAGTGATTAACTTGGGCACCAAAGAAGACAAGAAAGAAATCAAGGTTGGGGCATCGCTCGAAACAAGTGTTAAAAAGCAAGTAATAGAGCTCCTCAAAGAATATGTTGATGTGTTTGCCTGGTCCTACCAAGATATGCCGGGTCTAGACACTGATATCGTGGTGCATCACCTACCATTGAAACCTGAGTGTCCGCCAGTCAAACAAAAGTTGAGAAGAACACGTCCTGACATGGCTCTCAAAATCAAAGAAGAGGTACAGAAACAGATCGACGCTGGTTTCCTCATCACATCAAATTACCCCCAATGGTTAGCTAACATAGTGCCTGTTCCAAAGAAAGATGGTAAGGTCAGAATGTGTGTTGACTACCGTGATTTAAACAAAGCTAGCCCGAAAGACGACTTTCCTCTACCTCATATTGACGTGTTGGTTGACAGTACTGCAAAGTCTAAAGTCTTCTCATTCATGGATGGATTCTCCGGTTATAATCAAATCAAGATGGCACCCGAAGATAGAGAGAAAACATCATTTATTACACCTTGGGGTACTTTTTGTTACAAAGTAATGCCGTTCGGTTTAATCAATGCAGGAGCTACTTATCAGAGGGGTATGACTACTCTTTTCCACGATATGATACATAAAGAGATCGAGGTCTATGTGGATGATATGATAGTCAAGTCGATTACTGAAGAAGACCATGTCAAGTATCTACAGAAGATGTTCCAGCGCCTGAGGAAGTACAAACTTCGTCTAAATCCCAACAAATGCACTTTTGGTGTCAGATCCGGAAAGCTTCTAGGCTTCATTGTCAGCCAAAAAGGCATCGAAGTAGATCCTGACAAAGTCAAAGCCATCAGAGAGATGCCTGCTCCGAGAACAGAAAAAGAAGTAAGGGGTTTTCTTGGACGACTAAATTACATCTCCCGGTTCATTTCTCATATGACTGCAACTTGTGGGCCGATATTCAAACTACTCCGCAAAGAACAAGGTATTGTGTGGACCGAAGATTGCCAGAAGGCTTTTGACAGCATAAAGAAGTACTTGCTAGAACCACCGATTCTCATCCCTCCAGTTGAAGGAAGACCTTTGATCATGTACCTAACGGTGCTAGAAAATTCCATGGGTTGTGTGGTCGGACAACAAGATGAAACCGGAAGAAAAGAGCACGCCATTTATTATTTAAGCAAGAAGTTTACTGAATGTGAATCTCACTACTCCATGCTCGAGAAGACATGTTGTGCTCTAGCCTGGGCTGCCAAACGCCTCCGTCATTATATGATTAATCACACTACTTGGCTGGTATCTAAAATGGATCCAATCAAGTACATATTTGAGAAGCCCGCTTTGACAGGAAGGATTGCACGGTGGCAGATGCTACTATCTGAATATGATATCGAGTACCGTTCCCAAAAGGCAATTAAAGGCAGTATTCTTGCTGATCACTTGGCTCACCAACCGCTTGAGGACTATCAACCTATCAAGTTTGACTTTCCTGATGAAGAGTTTATGTATCTAAAGATGAAAGATTGCGACGAGCCACTATTCGGAGAAGGTCCTGATCCAGATTCAGTGTGGGGATTGATATTTGATGGGGTTGTCAATGTATACGGCAACGGCATAGGGGCAGTACTCCTTACTCCTAAAGGTGCTCACATCCCTTTCACAGCAAGACTCCGGTTTGACTGCACGAACAACATCGCTGAATATGAAGCCTGCATCATGGGTATTGAAGAAGCCATTGATCTAAGAATCAAGAACATCGAAATATATGGAGATTCAGCTCTTGTAATCAACCAGATCAAAGGAAAATGGGAAACTCTTCACGCAGGACTAATACCTTATCGAGACTATGCAAGACGTTTACTGACCTTCTTCAACAAAGTGGAATTACATCATATCCCTCGGGATGAGAATCAGATGGCTGATGCCTTGGCTACTTTGTCTTCAATGATCAAGGTGAATCATCACAATGACGTGCCACTAATCAGTGTCAAATTCCTTGATAGACCCGCTTATGTGTTTGCCGCTGAAGCAGTTTTCGACGATAAACCTTGGTTTCATGATATTAAGGTGTTTCTCCAAACTCGAGAGTATCCTCCTGGAGCATCCAACAAAGATAAGAAGACTCTAAGAAGATTATCTAGTAATTTCTTCCTGAATGGGGACATCTTGTACAAAAGAAACTTTGACACAGTCTTGCTCAGATGTGTAGACAAATATGAAGCTGATTTATTGATACATGAAATACACGAAGGATCCTTCGGAATTCATCCTAATGGGCACACAATGGCTAAAAAGATATTGCGAGCAGGCTACTACTGGATGACAATGGAATCAGATTGCTACAAGCATACCAGAAAGTGTCACAAGTGTCAGATATACGCCGACAAGATTCATGTGCCGCCAACTACACTCAATTTACTTTCCTCTCCGTGGCCTTTCTCTATGTGGGGCATTGACATGATCGGAAGGATTGAGCCCAAAGCTTCAAATGGACACCGTTTCATCCTAGTGGCTATTGACTACTTCACTAAGTGGGTTGAGGCCGCATCGTATGCTAATGTGACCAAGCAAGTGGTGGTCAAATTTATCAAGAATCATATCATTTGTCGTTATGGCATCCCCAACCGGATCATCACCGACAACGGAACAAATCTAAACAACAAGATGATGAAAGAATTGTGTGATGATTTCAAGATCGAGCACCATAACTCTTCACCTTACAGACCTCAAATGAATGGTACTGTCGAAGCTGCAAATAAGAATATAAAGAGGATTGTCCAGAAGATGGTGGTGACTTATAAAGATTGGCACGAAATGCTTCCCTTTGCATTACATGGATATCGTACTTCTGTACGCACATCAACAGGGGCAACTCCTTTCTCCCTGGTATATGGCATGGAGGCAGTACTTCCTGTAGAAGTCGAAATTCCATCATTGAGAGTCCTAATGGAGGCTGACTTATCAGAAGCTGAATGGGTTCAGAATAGATACGACCAGTTGAATCTAATTGAAGAAAAGCGCATGACAGCCCTATGTCACGGACAATTATATCAAAAAAGGATGAAGCAGGCCTTTGACAAGAAAGTTCGTCCCCGTGAGTTTAAAGAAGGTGATCTTGTGCTCAAAAAGATTTTCTCTTTCCGACCAGACTCCCGAGGCAAGTGGGCTCCTAATTATGAAGGTCCGTATGTTGTTAAGAAAGCCTTCTCAGGTGGTGCCATGACTCTACAAACCATGGACGGTGAAGAACTTCCACAACCTGTGAACACGGATGCAGTCAAGAAATACTTTGTCTAAAAATTTTAAAGAACAGCTCGGTAAGTCGAAAACCCGAAAAGGGCGGCTTAGGCAAAAATGAGCGTCTCGGTGGACTGAAAACCCGAAAGGGCGGTCCAGGCAAAAATTAGAGACAATAAATAGAGATCGTCATCCTGATAGAGTGAAAACCCGAAAGGGCAGTCTATGCAAAAGTTAAGGATTAAAAGAAAAAGACAAAGTAACTGCATCCAGTCAGGCACAGATACACTTGGGGCATACCTGCTATCAAAAGTATTCGAGCCACAAGATAACGGGATTTCAAAGTTGTTAGAGAAGGATAGGGTTATGAAGTTCAACGTACCTTTCCCTTTTAAATTACCATTTCTTTTCAAACTTTGTAAAGAACTCCATGAAGTCATGCCATTGGCATAGCGTCATTCGATCAATAAACTTTGAGCCTTTACCTCTCTTTTGGTTCCCATTTGTTTTGTTTCACGAATTTTTCCTCTTTTATTGATGATAATATTTTGAAACAGATTTCTAAAACATTATAAAAAGCATAAACAAATAGATACAGCTTGGCACTCGGGAGTAAGAAAGGTGTAACACCCCGTTTTCCCAATATACAAATTTTATAAACAATTATCAGAGTGAAAACCATAAACGGGATATCACATAGAAACGTAATCCAAAAACAGTTAAATGATAATTTAACCTTCACAAATATCTTTAACATAGCAGCGGAAAATCAGCTAACATAAATCATAAACGTTTTTGGCACGCAGGCCCAATAAGTATCTCAAAAGAGTTTATCAAAACATAAGCAGTTCACGTAAAAGAATGAAGCATGTTATAGCATATAACCCCATCCCGTTACATATCAGAGCGACCTAGACGACACAGTGAAGGCAAGGCCAACTCACGAAGCAACTGCACACTAAGCACGATCACCTGCAAGTTACCCATACGAAGGGCAACATTTTCAAGCAGAAGGGGTGAGATTTCATAATAAAATAACATTAATCAATGTAATTGCGAATCATAATTTACATCATAATCATTCCATTATTAACTTTGCATAAATGCTAAACAGTTATCACGTAATCATATATCCAATTCATTATGAACAACGTAACATAATCAATAAACACTTATCACGTAATCATATATTCATTCATTATCAACAAGGCATCTTAATCATGACAATGTGACAATGCTCCTAGACTCCGTATATGCATGTGGTACCAATCGTCATCATAAGTATTAATATACTTTAATCGTGCGGAGGACAAAGCTCCTATAAAACGTGCGGAGGACAAAGCTCCTAATTTTCGTGGTGAGGACTAAGCTCAATGATATGCTATGCATGGACTCTTAACAACAAAACACGTAATCAACGTAATCAACATGCATCCAATAATTTGGAGCTAAACTTTATCATATACTTATGCACTTAGTTAAACAACGGAAGCAGCATAAACAAATCACATATCAAGATGATATTATTATATCAATAGCACATAATTTGCATTATTATCAAACCTTCATATCTTGCATGAATATACAATACATTAACTCATATTCAGTTAATATCAATATAACCTAAACAACTCTACAGGCTGCATTAAACGTCATCACTAGGTCTCATTACCAGTTAGGGGTTCACTCTTGATCAACAAGTGCGACACAGATCGCACAGACACTCAGGAAACTACAATCTGGTTGTACTCGCGAGGCGAGAGTTCTTACTCGCCATGGCGAGCACCACTCAACTCCCAAACTAAGCTTGTTCTGGGTTCCCTCTGATCCTACATTCATTCCTAATCAATACTAGGCAAGTTCAGGTACTCAAAGGCATCCAAGGTCCAACTAAAAAGGTCGAAACACGAAATATGACATACACTCTGCCTAAGCTCGCGAGGCGAGGAAGGTTGCTCGCCATGGCGAGTTGAACCAAACAACTCGCGAGGCGAAGGAAAGGGGCTCTCGTGGCGAGCGATGAAGTTCATCACTCGCGAGGCGAGGATCATCACTCGCTGTGGCGAGCGATGAACAGAAGCACGGGCAGACTAGGGTTTTTCTCAAAAATCCATCACACAACATGGTTCAAAGCCTAATTTTGGTTCCAGAATTCATCCTAAACATGTTCTAAGGTTATAGGACGGTTCTTACATCAATCTAAACAAGTTTTACCGTTTGATCATCAATTTTTAGGGTTTTGACCTAATTCCAAAACTTCTCTAAATCAATCCTAACTTGGTCAACTAATCATCAGAATTACAGTAATTAACATTATTGAATTATTAGTCTCACCCTTACCTGGTTATGAAGAAATCGCAGCTCTCTCTATGCTCTTCTCCCTTCTAAGCTTTTTCTCCCTTTTCCAAAAGTTTTCACGTACAATGAGTTTCTAAAATATTAGGTCTTCTCCTATTTATACCTCTTTCTAATAACTTATCTTATCTCACTTTCTCCCCCAAAACTATCTAAAATATCAAAACAGCCCTCAACTAAATATTTTTCAAATCTTTATTTTATTTAACAATAAAATAAATTCTCTAATCTTATCAATTCCTCCAAAACTCATAACCTAACACGTCATCAATCAAATCACCAAAATCACCACAATTTATCAAAACATATCAAAATCATACATATATTATATAAATATAATATAATCACCTAAACTCGATTAAATAACGATTAAACGAAAGTGGGCGTTACAACTCTCCCCCACTTAAAGGATTTTCGTCCTCGAAAATTTACCTCAAGCAAACAACTCTGGATAAGACTCCAGCATCTTACTCTCAAGCTCCCACGTCAAGCTTTCACCAGTTGCTCCCGACCAAACGACTCTCACGAGAGGTATCTCCTTGCCTCTCAACGTCTTCACTTTACGATCATCAATCCTCAACGGCAAAGTCTCTACCGTAAGGTTGTCTCTAACTTGCACATCGTGGATTACATGAGATGGATCCGGAACATACTTTCGAAGTTGCGACACATGGAAAACGTTGTGCAAATTCGCAAGATGCGGCGGTAAACCCACTCGGTAAGCCACCGTTCCAACTCTTTCCAATATCTGATACGGACCAATGAACTTCGGGGTCAACTTCTTTGACTTCAAAGCACGTCCTACACCAGTCATAGGAGTGACTCTCAAAAACACGTGGTCTCCTTCCTGAAATTCAAGATCTTTTCTACGCTTATCATGATAACTCTTTTGTCGACTCTGCGACGCCTTCATTTCCTCTTGGATCATCTGAACTTTCTCAGTAGTTTGCTGAACAATCTCTGGTCCTAAGACCACCCTTTCTCCTGATTCAAACCAACACAACGGAGTTCTGCATCTCCGACCATACAAAGCCTCGAACGGTGCCATTCCAATACTAGAATGATAACTATTATTATAAGTGAACTCGATCAACGGAAGATGACTATCCCAAGTTCCCCCCTGCTCAAGAACACAAATTCTCAACAAATCCTCTAGCGACTGAATTGTCCTCTCCGACTGACCATCTGTCTGTGGATGATACGCCGAACTCAATCTCAACTTCGAACCCAAGGCCTCTTGCAAACTTTTCCAAAATCTAGAAGTAAATCTTGGATCTCTATCTGACACAATGCTCGAAGGAACACCATGCAACTTCACAATCTCCTTGATATAAATCTCTGCCAACTGGGCAACAGGGAAGCTAATATTAATCGGTAGAAAATGAGCTGACTTCGTCAACCGATCAACAATAACCCAAATTGCGTCGCTCCCTCTCGGAGTATTCGGCAAACTCGTCACAAAATCCATCGATATACTATCCCATTTCCATTCTGGCACGTCTAAAGGTACCATCATTCCAGCAGGTTTCTGATGCTCAACTTTCGACTTCTGACAAACTAAACAGGAATACACAAACTGTGCCACATCTCGTTTCAAACCAGACCACCAGAAAATCTTCTTTAAATCATGATACATCTTCGTAGCTCCCGGATGAATACTCAAGCTACTTCTATGACTCTCTTCAAGAATCATCTTCTTAATCTCTTCATTGTCTGGGATACAAATTCTTCCTCGGAATCTCAACACACCTTGATCATCGATTTTAAAATCACTGTCTTCAGTCTGATCTCTAGCAATCAACAAGTCCACAAACTTTACATCAACTTTCTGTGCTTCCTTGATACCTTTCAGAAATTCACTATCAATCTTCAGCATACCCAGTTTCACACTCTGAGGTGACCATTCGCAAACCAAACTCATATCTCTAAACTGTTCAAGCAATTCGAACTCTCTGACCATCATGGCGGACATATGCAATGTCTTCCTACTCAAGGCATCTGCAACAACATTAGCTTTACCTGGATGATAATTCAAACCAAAGTCATAATCCTTCAACAATTCGAGCCATCTTCGCTGTCTCATATTCAATTCCTTCTGATCGAACAAATACTTCAAACTCTTGTGATCACTAAACACCTCAAACCTCGAACCATACAAATAATGTCTCCAGATCTTCAATACAAAGACTACAGCCGCCAACTCGAGATCATGCGTATGATAATTCTTCTCATGAACTCTCAACTGTCTTGAAGCATAAGCTACCACTTTACCTTCTTGCATAAGTACACCTCCTAAACCCAACTTGGACGCATCACAATAAACCACAAAAGGTTCATCTGACTTCGGCAAAATTAACACTGGAGCAGTCGTCAAACGCTTCTTCAATTCACCGAAACTTTTCTCACAATGGACGTCCCACACAAAAGTTTTACCTTTACAAGTCAATTGCGTTAGCGGAAGAGCTAACTTAGAAAATCCTTCAATAAACCTTCTATAGTAACCAGCTAAACCCAAGAAACTTCTAATCTCAGTAACTGACTTTGGAGTCTCCCACTGTGATACCGCTTCAACTTTAGACGGATCCACTGCAATTCCATCACCAGAAATAACATGGCCTAGAAAACTCACTTCTTTCAACCAGAATTCACACTTAGACAATTTAGCATAAAGCTTCTTCTCTTTCAACACTTGCAAAACAATCTTCAGATGCTCAGCATGTTCTTCTTCAGTCTTGGAGTAGATCAAAATATCGTCGATAAACACAACCACAAACCGATCCAAAAATGCATGGAAAATGCGATTCATATACTCCATAAACACTCCAGGTGCATTGGTAACTCCAAAAGGCATAACTTTATATTCATAGTGACCATAACGCGTTCTGAAAGCTGTCTTCTGCATATCCTCATCTTTTACTTTAATCTGGTGATAACCTGATCTCAAATCAATCTTGCTGAAAACTCGCGCACCCACTAACTGATCCATCAAATCATCAATTCTCGGAAGTGGATACCTATTCTTGATAGTTACCTTGTTCAACTGCCGATAATCAATACACAACCGCATACTACCATCTTTCTTCTTTACTAACAAAACCGGCGCTCCCCAAGGTGAAACACTCGGTCTAACAAACTTCTTCTCAAGCAAGTCTTCCAACTGTTTCTTCAACTCAGATAACTCAGAAGCAGACATACGATAAGGTGCCATCGAGACCGGCTTCGTTCCAGGAACAAGATCAATAGAAAACTCAACTTCTCTCTCTGGAGGCACATCAGGAATCTCATCTGGAAAAACTTCAGGAAATTCACACACCACCGGTAACCTGTCAATCACTGCTTGATTCTCAATAGACAAAGTAGCCATCAACGAAAACATCAAGATACCGTCGCGTTCCAGTTGCTTCAGCTGCTTAGTAGATAAAAACTCTGCACCACTTTCCTCTTCGACGGAAGAGAAATGTACTGACTTGCTAAAACAATTAATAAGAACGTGGTTGTACTCTAACCAGTTCATACCCAAAATCACATCCATACCACTCAAAGGTAGACAAACTAAATCCATTTCAAAATCACGACCAAACATAGACAAAGGACATTTCAAACATACGAGAGAAGTAGTCACCGAACCCTTAGCTGGAGTTTCGACAACCATCTCTCCATTCATATCAGACAAATCAAGACCCAAAGCAGAAACACAATCGAAAGCAATAAAACAATGCGTAGCACCAGTATCAATAATAGCAACTAAAGGAGTATTATTAATATAGCAAGTACCTCTGATCAAACGATCCTCATTCTCTGTCTGAGTCCCAGTCAAAGCAAAGACCCTACCAGTAGTCGGCGCCCTCTTAGGCTGAGTACACTGTGAACTAATGTGGCCCTCTCCGTTGCAATTAAAACAAACAATGTCTGTACGGTTGCAATCAGCTACAACATGACCCTTCTTACCACACCGGACACACTTCTTGATTTCCTCAGAACAAGCGTTGCTCTTGTGGCCTTTCTCACCACAATTGAAGCACACAATCTCTGCAGCATCCTTCCTCTTAGGCCGCCTAACATCGACCATCTTCTGTTTCCCTTTGTCAGCGGGGGCACTGTACGGCTTAGGACGACTCTGCTGTCCCTTGCCCTTCCTCTCATTCACTACCTTGTAGTGAGCCTTCGTGTCCTCTTCGTAGATCCTGCAGCTATTAACCAAATCCTGAAAAACTCTCAGCTGTTGGTATCCAATCGCCCTCTTAATGTCGGGCCTCAAACCGTTCTCGAACTTGATGCATCTCGAGAACTCAGCATTCTCAGCAGTATAGTGCGGATAGAACTTAGACAGCTCCACGAACTTGGCAGCATACTCTGTCACGGACATATTTCCTTGCTTCAGCTCAAGGAATTCGATCTCTTTCTTCCCGCGAACATCTTCCGGAAAGTATCTTCTCAGGAACTCTCTCCTGAAAACAGCCCAAGTCACCACCGCTCCTTCCTGCTCGAGGGTAGGCAGAATAGCAACCCACCAGTCATCAGCTTCCTCGGCCAGCTGATGAGTACCAAACCGCACCTTCTGATCTTCAGTGCACTGCATAACTCGGAAAATTCTCTCAATCTCCTTAAGCCACGTCTGGGCTCCATCAGGGTCATAACGTCCTTTGAAAGTCGGAGGGTTCTTCTTCATGAACGTCTCCAACATCCTAGCTTCAGCATTTGCACCAGCATTCACGTTAGGTTGTTGTCCCACAGCTTGGGCAACAGCTTGTAGAGCAGCAGCTAACGCAGCATCATTCCTTCCAGCCATTTCTGAGATTCTACAAAAGTAGCAACAACAACATAAGATAGTAATATAAATATTACTAAGACTCGACACGACCCTCTAATTGACCGGACGGATCGACCTGCTCTGATACCAATTGTAACACCCCGTTTTCCCAATATACAAATTTTATAAACAATTATCAGAGTGAAAACCATAAACGGGATATCACATAGAAACGTAATCCAAAAACAGTTAAATGATAATTTAACCTTCACAAATATCTTTAACATAGCAGCGGAAAATCAGCTAACATAAATCATAAACGTTTTTGGCACGCAGGCCCAATAAGTATCTCAAAAGAGTTTATCAAAACATAAGCAGTTCACGTAAAAGAATGAAGCATGTTATAGCATATAACCCCATCCCGTTACATATCAGAGCGACCTAGACGACACAGTGAAGGCAAGGCTAACTCACGAAGCAACTGCACACTAAGCACGATCACCTGCAAGTTACCCATACGAAGGGCAACATTTTCAAGCAGAAGGGGTGAGATTTCATAATAAAATAACATTAATCAATGTAATTGCGAATCATAATTTACATCATAATCATTCCATTATTAACTTTGCATAAATGCTAAACAGTTATCACGTAATCATATATCCAATTCATTATGAACAACGTAACATAATCAATAAACACTTATCACGTAATCATATATTCATTCATTATCAACAAGGCATCTTAATCATGACAATGTGACAATGCTCCTAGACTCCGTATATGCATGTGGTACCAATCGTCATCATAAGTATTAATATACTTTAATCGTGCGGAGGACAAAGCTCCTATAAAACGTGCGGAGGACAAAGCTCCTAATTTTCGTGGTGAGGACTAAGCTCAATGATATGCTATGCATGGACTCTTAACAACAAAACACGTAATCAACGTAATCAACATGCATCCAATAATTTGGAGCTAAACTTTATCATATACTTATGCACTTAGTTAAACAACGGAAGCAGCATAAACAAATCACATATCAAGATGATATTATTATATCAATAGCACATAATTTGCATTATTATCAAACCTTCATATCTTGCATGAATATACAATACATTAACTCATATTCAGTTAATATCAATATAACCTAAACAACTCTACAGGCTGCATTAAACGTCATCACTAGGTCTCATTACCAGTTAGGGGTTCACTCTTGATCAACAAGTGCGACACAGATCGCACAGACACTCAGGAAACTACAATCTGGTTGTACTCGCGAGGCGAGAGTTCTTACTCGCCATGGCGAGCACCACTCAACTCCCAAACTAAGCTTGTTCTGGGTTCCCTCTGATCCTACATTCATTCCTAATCAATACTAGGCAAGTTCAGGTACTCAAAGGCATCCAAGGTCCAACTAAAAAGGTCGAAACACGAAATATACCATACACTCTGCCTAAGCTCGCGAGGCGAGGAAGGTTGCTCGCCATGGCGAGTTGAACCAAACAACTCGCGAGGCGAAGGAAAGGGGCTCTCGTGGCGAGCGATGAAGTTCATCACTCGCGAGGCGAGGATCATCACTCGCTGTGGCGAGCGATGAACAGAAGCACGGGCAGACTAGGGTTTTTCTCAAAAATCCATCACACAACATGGTTCAAAGCCTAATTTTGGTTCCAGAATTCATCCTAAACATGTTCTAAGGTTATAGGACGGTTCTTACATCAATCTAAACAAGTTTTACCGTTTGATCATCAATTTTTAGGGTTTTGACCTAATTCCAAAACTTCTCTAAATCAATCCTAACTTGGTCAACTAATCATCAGAATTACAGTAATTAACATTATTGAATTATTAGTCTCACCCTTACCTGGTTATGAAGAAATCGCAGCTCTCTCTATGCTCTTCTCCCTTCTAAGCTTTTTCTCCCTTTTCCAAAAGTTTTCACGTACAATGAGTTTCTAAAATAATAGGTCTTCTCCTATTTATACCTCTTTCTAATAACTTATCTTATCTCACTTTCTCCCCCAAAACTATCTAAAATATCAAAACAGCCCTCAACTAAATATTTTTCAAATCTTTATTTTATTTAACAATAAAATAAATTCTCTAATCTTATCAATTCCTCCAAAACTCATAACCTAACACGTCATCAATCAAATCACCAAAATCACCACAATTTATCAAAACATATCAAAATCATACATATATTATATAAATATAATATAATCACCTAAACTCGATTAAATAACGATTAAACGAAAGTGGGCGTTACAAAAGGCATATATCAACTCAAGAGAGGTTAGATCCTGCTAAAAGCGTGGCTCGACACTAAGGAAAGTCTTTGAATAAACAAATACAAGAATAAGCATCCCGGGGGACTAAGAGCCCGAAAAGGTAGTCCAAGTAAGGGTTAAGGACTTCTTCCAAAAGAGGCATGACTGCCAAGGCATATCAATGGAGCGACACTCTGTGCCGGCTTGCAAATAGCGGTTTCTTCTTCAAAAATTTGTTCACAAAATTGTTGCGAAGAGTGTAGTACAAAAGGGCCAATCCATTTCCCACCTTACATACCATATTCTGCCTCATCGAGTTCCGTCTATCACCTACAAAAGACATGGTCGTCAAAAGTCACGTTCATACATACACGCATGCATTCATCACATCAACGCTTCCATGCACTCATACAACCACAAACTCATAACAATCATGCATTTACTGATAATCATGCATTCGTGCGTACACAGCATGCGCACGACATTAATTCATACATAAACTCATCAATCGATTCGGCCATATCATTTCGGTTCAGTCTTAGTTTACCATTGCGTCAAGCTGCAAGTTTCTACGAGTAAAACATCTTCCATTTCAATTGCAAATTTCAAAGGTGTCATGCCCGGCGAAAAACCGTGCTAAGTCGTGTCGCTAATCAATGTCAATTTCAACTTTAGTTTCGAAGTGTCATCCCCGGCGGAAAGCCGTACTAGTCATAGCGCTAATTAATCTCGATGTCAACTTCAACTTTAAGTGTCATCCCCGGCATAGCCGTTCCAGAGATGTCACCAATCCAACTTTTCAAGTGACCAGTTCCAACGAACGAACAACTCATGTCAATCTTTTATCTTTATGCCCAGTGACCGATTCCAACAAACGGATAGCCCATGTCAGTTTTTTTCCTTTCGAGCAACTAGCTCCAACAAACGAACAACTCAATCTTCCAACAAACGAATAGCCTATGTCAATTTCTTTTTCTTTCGAGCAACTAGTTCCAACAAACAAACAACTCATGTCAATCTGTTATCTTTATGCCCGGCGACCAGTTCCAACCAATGAACAGCCTGCAACAAGTGGCCAATTTCAACCAACAAATAACTTGTATCCTTCTATTATTTCATTTTCAAAACCAAGTCCACAAATGGACATTGGAGTCTGAACCATTGCACTTTGTTTCGAGATATCGAGACGATGAGGAACAACCATTTTCCCCAGTAAAACCAGATTCCCCAGTAAAGTCGGATCCTTTTCTTCGAATAATTTGGGTATCCCAGTGTCTTTTCATTCCAGTCGAGCCGTCATTGTCATCATGCATTCATAATTAAATCATGAGCATTCATAAACATCTTAGGTCAAAATTGGTGCACATTTGTATTTAAGTCTCTTCGGCTCGTCGAGTCAAAGATTTTACCTTCGAATCTCTAAGCGAAGAAACTTAAATAGGGGCATCTGTCATACCCCAATTTTTGACCCAAGATCCCACTGACACGTGTCACTTGACCCTGATCAGACTTTAACATTTCAGTGAAAAATCAGGCAGGGAGGTATTTTAAAATACCTCATAAAGTTCCGAATCGGGCCCTCTTCTCTCAGTCTTTAATTATTTATTTCCATCTTTCAAATTTTTAGTTTAAAATTCTAATTTTAATTTTAGTCCAAGATTAGATTAAATTTCTTTTATTCCCATTTCAAAAATTTTTCTTTTTTATTTTTTATTTAAAACCAAAAATGTAGAGGTTATCCTTTTATTATTTATTTTATTATTATTTTTCTTTTTTTAAGTCCCAAAATTATCCAAAGTCTCAAAAACGTCCAAAATGGTCCAGATTCATAGCAAATAACAAGAGGCACACGTTTTTTCTCTGGAGCAAATCCAAACAGGCTGTCACGGCGTGTTTCATCCTCATCCAACCCAAACAAACTCGCGCCTCATCTGAAGCAGATCCAAACATGCTGTCAACAGCGCGTTTCCCCTTTCTCCTCCCCCAAGCCACTGCTTTTTTGCTCATCAGCAACAAACCCTAGCCTCAACCTCACTCTATAAATAGAGACCTGCACAACACAAAGAAAAACACGAAAAAACAGAGGACGGCATCGCACAACAAACACACACGCACAGGCAACACGCAGAATCACACAACACAGAAGAAGCAGATCGGAAAAGCAGAGAAAGACAACAACAGATCCAATCGCAAGGACACAACAACAACAGAACCGATCCATACAGAGTACGAATCAAGCCGGACCGGAAACAAAAAGTGAAAAGGTAGTCTTTTTCTTCGTTTTTTTTAGATCTAGGCTTGGGAACTTATTTTCTGGAAATTGTGGGTAAAGAATCGAATAGGGAAAGGCAAACCGGTTCTAAAAAAGTATTTTTTTTTAAAAAAATAGGAGCTTTTAGCTCCGGCACGGCGCCGCCGCCACCTAGGCCGGCCCACCGCCGCGCCGGAACTCCCTCCGCCACCATTCTCCAATCGGAGAAGAAAAGAAGAAAATAGAGAAAGAAGAGAGGAAGTGAGTGAAGAGAGAGAAAGAAAGGTGGAAAATGAGAAAAAACCGGCCATACAACATATATATACTTAGGGAGAACCGGTTCACCCATCTGAACCGAACCAAAAACCGGTTCTCTCCCTCAAGCCCAACGCGCCAGCTGCGCCTTTTAAGCCCATTAACCTGTTTCCACTTTCTACACACCCCCCGTCTTTTGTTACACCCCCCAGAACCTTTTATTTTACTTTTTATACGTTTTTTTACTTTTTTTTTTTCTCTCAAGTCTCGCATACGTTTTTTTTTTTTTTTTTCTCCTATCCTTTAGCATTGCATCTATCTTATACTCTCATGCATATTTATTTATTTATGTCATTTATTTTATAGCAAGAGTTTTAGCATGTAAATTAGGTTTAAAATGTAAATTATTTTATTTCCGTTATTTACTTTCTCGCAGACCATAAAATGTATTAATAGGTTTTTATGTAATAGTTTTAGATGCATGTGTGCGTGTGTGTATGCCTTTATCTTCTTCCTAGCTTAGGTCTTTGTGGTGGTCCAATGCCCCATGAGGTACCTACGCTTTTGCTTTCTCGCTCCGTTAGTTTTAACTTTAGTTATTATTCAAAAAAAAAAAACAAAAACATGCAAATAACAAAAATCACAAAAACATTTTCATAAACAAACCTTGATCCTAAATCAAGTGAACGTTTTCTTATTTTATTTTCTTAATCAAATATCAATCAATTTAATCATACTTTGAGTCATCTTCCTCTTAATAAAAAACACAAATCAATTCTTACTTTGCCATTTGGCTTTTCCTTTTAAAACCTTTTTCCAAAACTAAAAAAACACACCACCAATCAAACGTCAATTTCTACCCCGAACTACGAGGTTTTGATCCTTCACGGGTACGTAGGCAGAGGACCATGTCCTTCCAAACAATAAAAAATGTAGATAAATTAGGTCTCACTTTATTTTCCTCTTCATCACATTAATTCCTTCTTTTCAAAAGCAAGCAAGTTATAGCACATTAAATTAAATAAAATCAAGAGGTTCCTGTAGAGTACTACGGACATAAAGGGTGCTAACACCTTCCCTTTATGTAACTAACCCCCGAACCCTAAATCTTTTCAAATAAGGGTAGTTTGAACTTTTTTCCCCTTTCCTTAATAAAATTAAATGTTCAGTCGTGAAATAATTAGTGAGTCAAAAGCTAATCAAATAGCCTTGATGTTCAGTACATTTCTCTTCCGTCGAAGAAGAAAGTGGTGTAGAGTTTTTATCTACTAAGCAGCTGAAGCAACTGGAACGCGACGGTATCTTGATGTTTTCGTTTATGGCTACTTTATCTGTTGAGAATCAAGCAGTGATTGATAGGCTACCGGTGGTGTGTGAATTTCCTGAAGTTTTTCCAGATGAGATTCCTGATGTGCCTCCTGAGAGAGAAGTTGAGTTTTCTATTGATCTTGTCCCTGGAACGAAGCCGATCTCGATGGCACCTTATCGTATGTCTGCTTCTGAGTTATCTGAGTTGAAGAAACAGTTGGAAGACTTGCTTGAGAAGAAGTTTGTTAGACCAAGTGTTTCACCTTGGGGAGCGCCGGTTTTGCTAGTAAAGAAGAAAGATGGTAGTATGCGGTTGTGTATTGATTATCGGTAGTTGAACAAGGTAACTATCAAGAATAGGTATCCACTTCCGAGAATTGATGACTTGATGGATCAGTTAGTGGGTGCACGAGTTTTCAGCAAGATTGATTTGAGATCAGGTTATCACCAGATTAAAGTAAAAGATGAGGATATGCAGAAGACAGCTTTCAGAACGTGTTATGGTCACTATGAATATAAAGTTATGCCTTTCGGTGTGACCAATGCACCTGGAGTGTTTATGGAGTATATGAATCGCATCTTCCATGCATTTTTGGATCGGTTCGTAGTTGTGTTCATCGACGATATCTTGATTTACTCCAAGACTGAAGAAGAACATGCCGAGCATCTGAAGATTGTCTTACAAGTGTTGAAAGAGAAGAAACTTTATGCTAAATTGTCTAAGTGTGAATTCTGGTTGAATGAAGTGAGTTTCCTTGGCCATGTTATTTCCGGAGATGGTATTGTTGTGGATCCGTCTAAAGTCGAAGCTGTATCGCAATGGGATACTCCTAAGTCCGTTACTGAAATTAGAAGCTTTTTGGGTTTAGCTGGTTACTACAGAAGATTTATTGAAGGATTTTCCAAGTTAGCTCTTCCGCTTACACAGTTGACTTGTAAAGGTAAAACTTTTGTGTGGGACGTCCATTGTGAGAGGAGTTTCGGTGAATTGAAGAAACGTTTGACGACTGCTCCAGTTTTGATTTTGCCGAAGTCCGATGAACCTTTTGTGGTGTATTGTGATGCGTCCAAGTTGGGTTTAGGAGGTGTGCTTATGCAAGAAGGTAAAGTGGTAGCTTATGCCTCAAGACAGTTGAGAGTTCATGAGAAGAATTATCCTATGCATGATCTTGAGTTGGCGGCTGTAGTCTTTGTATTGAAGATATGGAGACATTACTTGTATGGTTCGAGGTTTGAGGTGTTTAGTGATCACAAGAGTTTGAAGTATTTGTTCGATCAGAAGGAATTGAATATGAGGCAGCGAAGATGGCTAGAGTTGCTAAAGGATTACGACTTTGGTTTGAATTATCATCCGGGTAAAGCTAATGTTGTTGCGGATGCCTTGAGTAGGAAGACATTGCATATGTCCGCCATGATGGTCAGAGAGTTCGAGTTACTTGAACAGTTCAGAGATATGAGTTTGGTTTGTGAATGGACACCTCAGAGTGTGAAACTGGGTATGCTGAAGATTGATAGTGAATTTCTGAAAAGCATCAAAGAAGCACAGAAAGTTGATGTAAAGTTTGTGGATTTGTTGGTTGCTAGAGATCAGGCTGAAGACAGTGATTTTAAAATCGATGATCAAGGCGTGTTGAGATTTCGAGGAAGAATTTGCATTCCAGACAATGAAGAGATTAAGAAGATGATTCTTGAAGAGAGTCATAGAAGTAGCTTGAGTATTCACCCGGGAGCTACGAAGATGTATCATGATTTAAAGAAGATTTTCTGGTGGTCTGGTTTGAAACGAGATGTGGCACAGTTTGTGTATTCCTGTTTAGTTTGTCAGAAGTCGAAAGTCGAGCATCAGAAACCCGCTGGGATGATGGTACCTTTAGACGTGCCAGAATGGAAATGGGATAGTATATCCATGGATTTTGTGACGAGTTTGCCAAATACTCCTAGAGGGAACGACGCAATTTGGGTTATTGTTGATAGATTGACGAAGTCGGCTCATTTTCTACCGATTAATATTAGTTTCCCCGTTGCCCAGTTGGCAGAGATTTATATCAAGGAGATTGTGAAGTTGCATGGTGTTCCTTCGAGCATTGTGTCAGATAGAGATCCAAGATTTACTTCTAGATTTTGGAAAAGTTTGCAAGAGGCCTTGGGTTCGAAGTTGAGATTGAGTTCGGCGTATCATCCACAGACAGATGGTCAGTCGGAGAGGACAATTCAGTCGCTAGAGGATTTGTTGAGAATTTGTGTTCTTGAACAAGGAGGAACTTGGGACAGTCATCTTCCGTTGATCGAGTTCACTTATAATAATAGTTATCATTCTAGTATTGGAATGGCACCGTTCGAGGCTTTGTATGGTCGGAGATGCAGAACTCTGTTGTGTTGGTTTGAATCAGGAGAAAGAGTGGTCTTAGGACCAGAGATTGTTCAGCAAACTACTGAGAAAGTTGAGATGATCCAAGAGAAAATGAAGGCGTCGCAGAGTCGACAAAAGAGTTATCATGATAAGCGTAGAAAAGATCTTGAATTTCAGGAAGGAGACCACGTGTTTTTGAGAGTCACTCCTATGACTGGTGTAGGACGTGCTTTGAAGTCAAAGAAGTTGACCCCGAAGTTCATTGGTCCATATCAGATTTTGGAAAGAGTTGGAACGGTGGCTTACCGAGTGGGTTTACCGCCGCATCTTTCAAATTTGCACAATGTTTTCCACGTGTCGCAACTTCGGAAGTATGTTCCGGATCCATCTCATGTAATTCAGAGTGACGATGTGCAAGTTAGAGACAACCTTACCGTAGAAACTTTACCGTTGAGGATTGATGATCGTAAAGTGAAGACGTTGAGAGGCAAGGAGATACCTCTCATGAGAGTCGTTTGGACGGGAGCGACTGGTGAAAGCTTGACGTGGGAGCTTGAGAGTAAGATGCTGGAGTCTTATCCATAGTTGTTTACTTGAGGTAAATTTTCAAGGACGAAAATCTTTTAAGTGGGGGAGAGTTGTAACGCCCACTTTCGTTTAATCGTTATTTAATCGAGTTTAGGCAATTATATTATAATTATATAATATATGCGTGATTTTGTTATGTTTTGGTGATTCACGATGAATTTAGTGATTTGATTGATGACGTGATAAGTTATGAGTTTTGGAGGATTTGATTATGATATGAGATTTATTTTATTGTTAAATAGAATAAAGATTTGAAAATAATATAAAATATTTAGTTGAGGGCTGTTTTGATATTTTAGATAGTTTTGGGGGAGAAAGTGAGATAAGATAAGTTATTAGAAAGAGGTATAAATAGGGAAGACCTAATATCTTTAGAAAACCATTGTACGTGAAAACTTTTGGAAAATGGGAGAAAAGCTTAGAGAGGAGCAAGAGACCAAGAGTGCTGCGATTTTCTTCAAACAAGGTAAGGGTGAGACTAATGATTCAATAGCATTGATCGTTGTAATTCTGATGATTAATTGACAAAGTTAGGATTGATTTAGAAAAGTTTTGGAATTAGGTCAAAACCCTAAAAATTGATGATCAAACGGTAAAACTTGTTTAGATTGATGTAGAAACCGTCCTTTAACCTTAGAACATGTTTAGGATGGATTATGGAATCAAAATTAGGCTTTGAACCATGCTGTGTGATGGATTTTTGAGAAAAACCCTAGTCTGCCCGTGCTTCTGTTCATCGCTCGCCACGGCGAGCGATGATCCTCGCCTCGCGAGTGATGAACTTCATCACTCGCCACGCGAGCCCCTTCCGTTCGCCTCGCGAGTTGTTTGGTGCAACTCGCCATGGCGAGCAACCCTTCCTCGCCTCGCGAGCTTAGGCAGAGTGCATGTCATATTTTGTGTTTCGACATTTTTAGTTGGACCTTGGCTGCCATAGAATGCCTGAACATACCTAGTATTGATTAGGAATGAATGTAGGATCAGAGGGAACCTAGAACAACATTAGTTTGGGAGATGAGTGGTACTCGCCATGGCGAGTAAGTACTCTCGCCTCGCGAGTACAACCAGGATGAACTTGTTTATGTGTTTATGCGATCTGTGTCGCACTTGTTGATCAAGAGTGAACCTCTAACTGGTAATGAGACCTAGTAATGTCGTTTAATGCAGACTGTAGAGTTGTTTAAGTTATATTAATATTAATTGAATATGAACTATTGTATTGTATATTCATGCAAGTTAAGAAGATGTGATAATGATACAAATTATGTGCTTTGATATAATGATATCATCTTGTTATGTGACCTGTTTATGCTGCTTCCGTTATTTAACTAAGTGCATAATTATATGATGAAGTTTAGCTCCAAATTATTGGATGCATGTTGATAAGTTGATTACGATGTTTTGTTCATATGTGTCCATGCATAGCATATCATTGAGCTTAGTCGTCACCACGAATATTAGGAGCTTTGTCCTCCACACGTTTTATAGGAGCTTTGTCCTCCGCACGATTAAAGTATATTAATACTTATGATGACGATTGGTACCACATGCATATAAGCAGTCTAGGAGCATTGTCACATTGTCATGATTAAGATGCCTTGTTGATAATGAATGAATATGTGATTACGTGATAAGTGTTTATTGATTATGTTACGTTGTTCATAATGAATTGGATATATGATTACGTGATAACTGTTTAGCATTATACAAAGTTAATAATGGAATGATTATGATGTTAATTTATGATTCGCAATTACATTGATTAATGTTATTTTATTATGAAATCTCACCCCTTCTGCTTGAAAATGTTGCCCTTCGTATGGGTAACTTGCAGGTGATCGTGCTTAGTGTGCAGTTGCCGTCGTGAGTGGCCTTGCCTTCACTGTGTCGTCTAGGTCGCTCTGATACGTAACGGGATGGGGTTTTATGCTATAACATGCTTCATTCTCTTACGTGAACTGCCATGAATATTTACTGTTTTGATTAACTCTTTTGAGATACTTGTTGGGCCTGCGTGCCAAAACGTTTCATGAATTATGGTTAAGATTTTCCACTGCAAATGTTTAAGATATTGGTTAAATTATGTTTTAACTGTTCGATTACGTTATATGTGATATCCCGTTGTTTGATGTTTACTCTGATAAATGTTATGTTTTTAAAGAAATTTTAAATATTGGGAAAACGAGGTGTTACAATAGGACTTTGATATTCTCACCCCACACGTTAAATGAAAAGAAACAAATATTCACATGTATAAACAATAAGGTAAAGCGTAAACATAAAACGGAAAAACTAGGTGTGACCCGCTACAATTGTCCCCAGTGGAGTCGCCATTTCTGTTATGTCGATTTTGGGGTATCAAGTCATTAATTAGGCTTGAACCTTTCAATCATTGATAATCTCTATTTTTTCTTGGGAAGGGTAAAATTGAGAAAAAACCCTTAGAAATTCTAAGTTCGGGGGTCGTCTTCGTTACGGGAAGGTGTTAAGCACCCGAAACGACTATAGTACTCTATAGGAACCGCTTTCCTAGCTTTATGCCTACGCTTTATTTTTAATGCTATTTATTAAAAAAGGAAGTTGTTTATGTTAAGAATGGGGGGGAGGAGTGTTTGGATTTTTATTTTATTGGACTTGGAGAGGTTTTGACCTCTTGCCTACATACCCTTTTAAGGGATCAAAATTCCATGTAGTTCTCTTTCAAAAAATGTTTTTGTGTGTTTCGATTGATTTTAAGTTTTTTTTGGAAATGGGTTTTGAAGAAAGGAAAGAAGCCGCAAAGGCATGAGAAAAAATGGTGAGTGGTTGGTTCAATTATCAAAGAAAAGAGTCTAAGTTGGAATTAAAGTTCATTTGAATTTTGTTTAAGAAAATAAAGGGAAAATGCAATGGAGTTTTGACTCCAAGGTTTAGTAGGAAAATTTTTTCAAGTGATGGAATTTGCTTATTAAAAAAAGAATATTTTCCTAAGTATCACGTTCCCTAAGCATACATCTAAAGCGGTAAATCATCATACACCGTGTGTGCGTGTCCGTGCTTGTGTCGGTGTACATCATTAGAGTCCATTGTCCGTTACATTGGCCCTAGTTTACATTCTATGGTCTTGCAAGAAATTAAAAGAGAAATAAAAGCTACCTAAACTTTACATGCCATCTTTAACATAGAAATGAATAGTAAGAGACCTAAACTATAAGAAATGGAGATGAAATGATAGAATGCCTATGAGGTGAATGGAACATGAAATAGAACGGTTAGTAGAATAAGGCATAAAATGATAGGAAACAAGTAAGAAAATGTTGAATGGAATGGCAAAAAAGAGAGTAATAAAGTGGTAAAATATGCCCAAAACTTGTCATAATACCTAAACATGTACATGACCTATAATTCCCTCATCATAGCAATTTTAAAGGGTTTTATTTTAAACCATAATGTAAGAATAACAAGGACACATTCAAGCCAAGAATTATGACATATTTGTAGAGATATTTTGCACTTTATTTCTTGACAAAAAAAACACACATTACTTGCAAAACAAGAAAATGAAAATTCACATCCACAAACAGTAAAACACACATATGATCAGAAACATATTCATCATGAAATTGCATATCAATCATTCATATCATATGTCAAAATTTTATAAAGAAGACATAGCAAGAAATTCACAAGTTTAGACAAAAAAAGAACAAATCAACAAGAAAACAGCATATATTTTTATCATTTTTTAACATGTAAAAATATCACAAAAAATATTAAAAATGCATCAAGAAGCACATGGAAAATTTTAGGAATTTTTTACAAGAAAATTTGGACAAGCAGGAGGTTCACATGGCAAGAACAGTGGTGCACATAGCAAGGAAATAAGAAAAAACGCAGAAACAAACAAACTGGAAGCCCAAGCCCAAAACAAACAGATCCGGATCACACAGGAAAGCTCAGGGATCGTTGGATTGATCCAGGAGATGGAAACCTAAATCTAACGGTCTAGATTGAGGGGAAACGAACCAGAATTGGACCGGTCCGGTTCAGTTGTTTATAAAAAGGCTTAGGGACCGGTTCAATTCATTCTTCTTTCTCCTCTCTCTCTCTAACCTAAACCTAGTGAGAGAAGCTCTCACTTCTCTCTAAAAAAATTCTGAAAAAAAGTGGGAGATGAACTTCATCTTCTCTAGCGAACCTTGTTCCTCCGGCGCGGTGGCCGGCCGCTGGAGTTGAACAAATTTCTCCGATTTCGATTTTTTTTGAAGATTTAGATATCCTTTTAGTTCCTAAGTTCAAATCTCCACTCGAAAACTCTAGCAAACAAGCACAAAAGCCTAGATCTACGAAATGAGTGTCGAAATTTTTCACATAACACACAAAACATTAACAGATCTACATCAAGGAACGAAAGAGACGATGATTACCTCAGTTAAATCGGAGAAAAAGAGATTCGAAACGGAAAAACTTCAAATTAGCTTCGATCTAGTTCGTTCCAAATCAGATTCATTCGTTCCTTCTTTGTTCACGAACAGAATACTTTGATCTGGATCTTTTACAAACACTTCTTTATCTTTCTCTCAAACTCTGTGATCGTGCTTGAGTTCTTCACCTCCGGTGAGGAATTCGTACTTGAATTGCAGAAAAACCGGTTCAATGATGATGATTCTTCGATGAATCACTGAGAACCGTGATGAATTTGTTGAATCTTGTGTTGATTTTGATTCTGGAGAATTAGGGTTTGAGCTTGTTCTTGGTGTTCTTTGTGATTATGGATTTTGATCTAACTGAATGGATAGAGAAGATGTGATTCTGTTTGTTGAGGTGGCGTGAATTGAATGGATCTGTGTGGATTTGTGCAGTGAATGCACCTTTTATAGGCTGCCATGTGTGATTGAGACCCAATGGGAGAGGGACACCCGTTTTTGGACTTAGGGACCTCTCTGCAAAAAAGAAAAATTGAAGGACTGGACTATAATTAAAAAATGGACTAAAATGCAATTTTTAAACTGTTTGGGACTGAAATGCAATTTTAGAAACTGTTCAGGGACTAAAATGCAATTAAAAATAAAATTGGACTAAAATTGGTAATTTGAAAAAAAACATAAAGTGAAACCAAAAATAAAATCAACAAAGGGACTAAAATGAACCAATTACAAAAATGAGGTATTTCAAAATGCCAAAATGCCCCTAGGGACTAAAATGACTCAACCTGACTCAGATGCAATTTTTGAAATGGTTTTAAACAGAGATTCAACAGTGATTTGTACAGACAAGTTAAAAAGACTCAGAGACAGTTACAGGGACTAAGATGGGCTCCAATGCAGGAAATGACCAAAATACCCTTTTGCATGATTGTTTGCAAATGCTTTGAAATAAGATGCAAGAAACACACTTTGGATGGTTTGATGTGCAAGAAAATCAAAGACAAAATCATGATTGAAAATAGACCGAGACGGAGACAGTAAAATATGCAGATGAAACAAAGTAAAGATTCAGAGTAAAACAACAGTAAATTGACAAAATTTGAATGAGTATTTTTAGGTCCAAAATCAGGGTATAACAACGTCATTTATAATTAAATATATTAATAATTCTAAAAATTAATTTAAAAAAAAATCAGGTTATATTTTCTAATGTAATAAAAATATCTGGAACTTAATTTTCAAAGTTAAAAAAAAAAAAAAATTGGAAAATGTATTTCGAAAATTAGAAAAATAAATTCAATTTTTTTAAAATAAAAAATTTTTGCTTACTTTTTCTAAAAAAATTAAAATTCAGGAAAAAAGAAAAGTTTCTATTTTATAAAAATAAATTAAAATTCTTGTAAAATAAATATTTTTTTGGAAATAAAATATAATTATTTTGAAATTGTTTAGACTTTTTATTCCAGAATTTTTATATTGAAAAGAAATCTGAACTTTTTTTAATTTCAAATCTGTTTTTTATAATTTACGACGTATATTTTCAAAAAAAAATTATTTTGAAAATTAAGTTTCAGATTTTTTATTTTTTTGAGAAAAAAATTTGAACATCTTTTTTTTTTGAAAATTAATTTTATCGACTTTTTGAAAATTAATGTTCAGATTTTTTTTTTTTGTGTTTTTTAATTAAATATGATGTGTTAAATGAATTATACATGTGGCCAACCAAAAAAATATTGAAAAATAAAAAGAAATATCCATATCAGCGCCACGTAAGAGATTCTGCTGAGTCATAGGGATTAGGGGGCAATCCTGAATAATCTTTATTTTACAATGTAGAAATCGAAAAATAAAATGTTTTATAGGGGGCAAACCCAAAAGTGTCATATTATACAAGGGGGTAAAACACTATTAACCATAGAATCTATCCTATATTCCAAAATATTTTGTAAACTACTCCCTCTGTTTTAAAATATAAGCAAAAATTGATCAATAGAAGTTAATATATTAGCTAAAGTGCACTTTTCCCCTAACTTTCAAAAAACTTGCAATTTTGACCCCCTAAGTACAAAAACAACCATTTTGGCCCCCTACGATTTAGCTACATTGCAAATTTCATCCTTTTGGTCAATTTTGACCCAGTCAACGATGATTTGGCACACACTGTCAGGCCACGTCGGTATATATTGGTTTTCTTTTTAATTTTAAAGCCACGCCGGAAATTAATTGAATTAGAAAAAAGAAAATGAAAATAAAATAGTTTTGGCACGTGAGAGAGTTCAACAGTAATATCCTAGTGTTTTAAAAGCCACAATTTTTTCCCAAATCTCCATTTTTCCTCCATCGTTCTTCTTCCTTTCTTGTTACTTTCTTCTTTCAATTGATTCTTTCATGTTCCTTCCTTTCGTGTTCCTTTCTTGTTCTTCGAATTTCAGTTCATCATCCTTTCTTCTTCTTCTTTCAATTTGCAGAAGAAAAAAAAATGGGTGAACCATATTCATCAATTTCAACCGTGAGTGGGTCATCATGTCTGGGAAAAACGAAGTTGGTATGTTACTGTGGCGATGAGTCCCCTCTAGTAACAGTTTGGACTGATGAAAACCCAGGAAGGAGGTTCCATGGATGTGGGAAATATTGGCTGAGAAGAAAGTGCAGTTTTTTTCGTTGGTTCGATCCAGAAGTTCCTCAAAGGCAGAAGAAAATAATTAGAGGCCTGTTAAAGAAGAATGATCAATAGAAGAATAAGGATAAAATGCTTGTGTACTATTGTAATTTTAGGAATGTTGGTGTTTGTTAGTGTGTTGGTGACTTTGATTAAGCTTGGATAAGTTATGTAGTGCTATTATGTAATGAAAACTTATGTAATGTTGTTATGATGTAAGAAATGAAATGAATGAATTAAGTTTGATGTTTTGATTGATTATTGTCCTAATAAAGTTATGTTTGTTGTTATGATGTTTGATGCTGGAATGATGTAAACATATGTTATAATTGGTATGTTTTCTGTGGAGTTTGAGTTTGATGTAATGTTGGAATGATGTAAACATATGTTGAAATTAAAGATGTTGAAATGAAAGAGCTTACCATAATGTAACAAGAAAAATAACTTGACATTCACATAGCAAAATACTAGATAATTAGAGTGCTTAACATTTTAGAATACTTAACATCACCAAAAAATAATTAAGATTACTTTACTGTACTTAAATTTAGAGTACATCATCAAAAGATAATTAAGACTAATTTAGAGCACTTAAACTAAACATAAGCAAAATAAAAATAAGAATATTGATATTACATTAGACAACCAAAATATAATTAAGAGTAACATCAGTCTCATCATGATCCTTCATAACTTAAGTTCACTGACTGTTGAGTCCCAACATTTCCAGCCTCATGAATTGACCTCTTAACCCCTGTGGTTCTAGACTTTCTTGGCACAAACAATGAAACCTTGTAACACCCCGTTTTCCCAGCATAAAAATTTCTTAACAATTATCAGAGTAAACATCATAAACGGGATATCACATTTAAACATAATCGTAAATAGTCAAATAACAATTTAACTTTCAACAAAATAGCAGCGGAATTATGTCATCAATCATAAATAAGTTTGGCACGCAGGCCTCATCATAATATCTTAGTTAAACAACTTAAAATCATAGTCAAATACGTAAAGGAAGGAAGCATGCAATCAAAAAACCCCATCCCGTTACATATCAGAGCAACCTAGACGACTCAGTGAGGAACACGTCGCTCACGACATCAAACACGGCACTCTAAGCTCGATCACCTGCAAGTTACTCATACGAAGAGCAACATTTCCAAGAAGAAGGGGTGAGATTTCACAAAACAATAATATTAATCAATATAATTCAACAATCGTAATTAACAACATAAACATCTTCAACATAAGCATCTTAAACATCATAGCATCATTGATAATAAAATATCAAGTAATCACTTCATTTAATCATCATAAATAACATAACATCTTAACATCTTTCATCATTTGACTCGACGATGCGACAATGCAACTTAGACCTCTTATATGCATGTGGTACCAATACAGGGTATGAGCCCCCATCATTATTGAGTATTAATATACTTCCAGGGCATAAGCCCCCATCGCTAATTTGAGCTAATGCTCCATCATGTTGAGTACTAAGCTTTAGGGCATAAGCCCCCAACATATCTATGCTATTGCATGGACTCGATCTCTTAAAACATCTTAATCATCATCTCTTATATATATCCAATAATTTGGAGGTTCAACATCATCTTAATCATCTTATATTGACTCATGCAACTTAGTTAAATAATAATAGCAGCATAGGCAGATCACAACAACAGCTTGACTTCATAATATCAATTTCATTTCAACAACATCTTAATCATTCAATAATATCTTAAGTAATATACATAACGTTATATCACATCATATTCAACATTAACATTTCATACAGCTTCACAGATTGCAGTTAACTTCTTATATAGGTCACATTACAGCTTCACAGATTGGCAAGATCTGGCACGGCCGTGCCAGTGTGAGCACGGGCCGTGCAAAGGTTCTGTATAGATTGGCTTCAAAATTTTCTGTTTTTTTGAATCATACTCGGAAAATTACCTACAAAATAATAAAAAACAAAACAAAAAAACAAAACAAAAGCAGTTAAATGCGTGGGTTGCCTCCCACGAAGCGCTTCTTTATAGTCATTAGCTTGACGTTAAAGAAAGTGTCAATTAGAAAGGATCAAAGAGGTCATATTGTGTAGATGACGCTAATGAGCGTTCTTTCACATCATGACCTTTAATCATGTTACAAGAATAGAGAGCGGGACCTTTCATAAAATTCTCCAACTCAAACCCTATCAGCTCATCACTCACTTGAAAAACAATCCTACCATTCTGAACATCTACTATAGCACCCGTAGTGGCGAGAAAGGGTAGTCCTAAAATTTTAGGGCACTCATTGTCCTCATCTATGTCAAGCACCATGAAATCATTTGGGATGTTTATCCCTTCTATTTTAACGGGGATGTCCTCAACATATCCGACAGGTTGGATATCAGAACGATCAGCTAACTTCAATGTTGTTTCGGTAGGCTTTAACTCTCTCATCCCCAGTCTTTTAAAGAGGGGTAAGGGCAACAGACTAACGTTAGCTCCTAAATCACATAAGGCTCGGTTTAAGGTTTCACTCCTTATCACACAAGGGATGGCAAAACTTCCTGGATCTCTAAGCTTTGGAGGTGGCTTCTTGATGATTGCACTTTTTTCTCTTGCCAAAGCTATTGTCTCATTTTGCTCTATAGCCTTATTCTTTGAAAAAATGTCTTTTAAAAACTTGGCATATAGAGGCATACGAGACAAAGCTTCAGCAAAGGGAATTTGAATGCAAATCTTTTTAAGTATGGTTAAGAATTTATTAAATCGAGCCTCCAAGTTAAGCTTAACGAGCCTTAATGGGGAAAGGGCTTTGTTCTCATCAAGTGGTTTCTTTATCGCATCCTCCTCACCTAGAAGCTTAACACTCTCTCCCTTGACACTTTTGGCTTTAGCAACAGTCTCTTCTAACTTACTACCCCCAAGAGAAATAGTATTGACATGAGCTTTGGGGTTTGTTTCAGGTTGACCGGGAAAGACTCTTGGTGTTTGAGAAGAGGTGGCCACTTGGGAGATTTGGGTTTCGAGCATTTTGGTGTGTGTGGCGATAGAATCAACCTTGGCAGTGAGTTTGGAGAGAGATCGAGTCGTTCAGAAATCCTGTTTGGTTTTTTAATTCTTGGAGCTGTTTATTTTGATTCATCATGCAATTTTCCAACAGAATTTCCAAACTAGACTTCTGAGCTACCCTCTGGTTGTTTGTATAGCCAGGTGGTGCTACTTGCCCATAGGAACCTTGGGGGTTTTTATAAAAGTTTTGATTTGGCCTCGTTCCTTGGTTGTGTTGAGCATAGTTTAATTGCTCAACACTGTTAGTAGCACTACCTAACTGACAATCACCACCAATATGACCAAATATACCACAGATTTCACAAGGAGGAGATGTAGGAGAAGGTGTGACAGCATTAACATTAATTTTTTCAAATTTTTGAGTTAAGGCATCAACCTTAGCAGCAAGGTGATCATAATCAGAGACCTCGTACATACCTGCCTCCTTTTTGGAGGGTGTAGAGGCGGTGATGGCTTTTTCGTTGGTCCATTGGTAGTGATTCTGAGCCATATCTTCAATCAATGCGTAGGCCTCCGTATAATTCTTGTTCATTAGTGCTCCACCTGCAGCTGCATCAACAGACATCTTAGTAGTATATGTTAGGCCATTATAAAAAGTGTGCACTATGAGCCACTTTTCCAAACCATGGTGGGGACAAAGTCTAAGCATTTCCTTGAAACGCTCCCACGCATCATAGAGAGACTCCCCATCTTTTTGGTTGAACCGCGTGATTTGGTCTCTTAATTTGGCGGTTTTAGAAGGGGGAAAGAATCGGGCAAGGAATGCTCGCCTCATTTGATCCCATGAAGTGATGGAACCGACTTCAAGGGAATGGAACCAAGCGCTAGCTCTATCCCTTAAGGAGAAGGGAAAGAGATGAAGTCTTACGGCTTCTTGGTTCTCTTTTATAGTGCCACTGAGTCTAAGGAAGGAAGAAACATGGAGATTTGAATTCTCAGTGGGTGATCCAGAAAACTGATTTTGCTGCACCAAATTGAGTAGTGCAGGCTTGATCTCGAAGTTGTTACCCTCAACCGTTGGGTACACGATAATAGCATGTGGCTCTTCCGTTGAAGGAGTAGCATACTCTTTGAGAGTGCGTTCAGCCATAGCCGTATTATTTTGTGCCTCTCTCTTTTTCTTATGCAAATATCTTTCGATCTCAGGAATAAATTCTCCGAGACTTTTACTTCTTCGCATAAGAAATCGAGAACCCAAGAAGTTAATGGTAAAGAAAGAAAGAAGTAGAAGAAAAGAGGGAGAAGAAGGAGTTCTAATCTAAAAGAAAAAGTTAATCAAATTAGTTTACTCCCCGGTAGCGGCGCCAAAAACTTGATGGGATAAAACCGCAAGTGCACGGTCTTACCGAAGTAGTATAAAAGAGTATCGTTCCGATAGAGAGTAGTTTAATTCAATTAACCTTTAAAAATGATTAGAGAAGAAGAGAATTGTAAGTTGGGGTTTTCAAACGTTTGAAAGATAATAATATAAAAGGAGCCTTGGGATCGTTGGTTTCATCTAAATAACAAGTCCTTCACAAACCAAACTATAAGCTTATAATGTTATGTTAGACCTAATTTTTCAAGACAGTTTCTCTTATGTTCCTCTAGAAACCAAGCCTATTTCGCTGACTTGATTACTATTAGACTTTGGTTCCTCTAACAACCAAGCCTATTTCGCTGACTTGATTGTTATTAGTTCCCTTGAAGATCTAAACTATATGTCTCAAAGATTGCAAAGACTATTTCGCTGCCTTTGCAATCCTTGTCTAAATTCACTTGTTCGAATATCAAAGCTCCACTTTCGTTTTATGAATTGATATTTGGAATAATGGATAAACAATTATCAAACCCTCCACTTTCGTTTCCACGGTTTGATAATGGTTGATCCATGTTAAAGCGGTGAATTTAGATAAGAAATTAGGGTTACATAAGATTAAGGCTTAGAGCTTGGCTTGATTAGGATTATGTCATTTAGACTTACCCAACAATCCCAAGACAAGGAGAAGTCTACTCAGTCATGTTCATCGTAGACATGGGGGAGAAGAGAGAAAGCATAAAGGTAAATGACAAGAAAATAAAGGAAAAGAAAAGAACTTTAATTAGAAAAGCAATTGTCACTTATTGAATTCCAAGTAAAGATGAATATTTGTGATGGATGGCTACTCTATTTATAGCATATATTCGATTTAAATTCTAAGCAATTACATTCGGGCTAAAAATAGAGTAGCTTAAAATCTAAGCAACAAGCAGCAAAAGACACTCTGTAGGGTGGCATGGCCGTGCCAATGCTAGCACGGGCCGTGCCAAGCTTCTGACTTTGGGGAGACATATTTTTGTCTCTCAATCTTCATATTTTCGTATTCAATCAGCTCCAAGTCCCTTTCTTTTGCTCCAAGACTCAATCCATCCAATATTCATTCCTGAAATAAAATAAAATGCAATTTGTAGTAAACTATCCTAAAAAGGAAATAATACTAATATAAAATAAAATAAAATCTAATTAAAACTAAACTAAAAAGAATATAAAAGTAAGCAATAAATGACTCATCACTTATGCAGAACCGTCAGGTTGTGGCTTATGCTTCAAGGCAGTTGAAAGTGCATGAGAAGAATTATCCGACTCATGATTTCCAATTGGCAGCAGTTGTGTATGCATTGAAGATTTGGAGGCACTATTTGTATGGTTCTATGTTTGAAGTGTTCAGTGACCATAAGAGTTTGAAGTATTTGTTTGATCAGAAAGAGTTGAATATGAGGGAAAGAAGATGGTTGGAATATCTTAAGGACTTTGATTTTCAGTTGAGTTATCATCTTGGGAAAGCTAATGTTGTTGTTGATGCTTTGAGTAGAAAGACTTTGCATATGTCTGCTTTGATGGTTAAGGAGTTGGAATTGATTGAGCAGTTTCGAGACTTGAGTTTGGTTAGTGAGTTGACACCGGATAGTGTGAGGTTGGGTATGTTGAAGTTGACAAGCAATATTTTGGAAGAAATCAAGAATGGTCAGAAGGAACATTTGGAGCTCGTGGACCGAGTGACGTTTGTTAACCAAGGAAAAGGTGGAGACTTTAAATTGGATGAGAATGATGTTTTGATGTTTCGTGATCGAGTTTGTGTGCCAGATGTTCTTGAGCTTAAGAGGCAGATTTTGGACGAAGGTCATAGAAGTAGTTTGAGTATTCATCTAGGAGCAACTAAGATGTATCAAGATTTGAAAAGGTTGTTTTGGTGGCCTGGAATGAAGAAGGAGATTGCTGAGTTCGTTTATGCTTGTTTGGTTTGTCAGAAATCGAAGATCGAACATCAGAGACCGTCAGGTTTGATGCAACCGTTGTTTGTGCCAGAGTGGAAGTGGGATAGCATTTCTATGGATTTTGTTGGAGCGTTGCCTAAGACTAGTAAGGGTTTTGATTCGATTTGGGTGATTGTTGATCGGTTGACGAAGTCGGCACATTTTGTTCCTATCAAGACGGGTATGACTGTAGCGAAGTTGGCTCAGATCTACATTGAGTAGATAGTGAGGTTGCATGGTATTCCTTCTAATATTGTGTCGGATCGGGATCCGAGGTTTACTTTTAAGTTTTGGGAGAGTTTGCAAGATGGTTTGGGAACTAAGTCGAGATTGAGTTCTGCTTACCATCCTCAGACCGATGGGCAGACGGAGAGGACTATTCAGAGTTTGGAGGATTTGTTGAGAGCTTGTGTTTTGGAGCAAGGTGTTAGTCGGGATGAATGTTTACCATTGATTGAGTTTACTTACAACAACAGTTTTCATGCTAGTATCGGAATGGCACCGTTTGAGGCTTTGTATGGTCGGAGGTGTAGGACACCGTTGTGTTGGTTTGAGTCCGGAGAGGGTGCCTTGTTAGGACCGGAAGTTGTGCAAGAAACTACGGAAAAGGTTAAGATGATTCAGGAGAAGATGAAGGCGTCTCAGAGTAGACAGAAGAGTTATCATGATAAGAGGAGAAAGGATATTGAGTTTCAAGTTGGTGATCATGTGTTTTTGAGGGTGAATCCTGTGACCGGAGTTGGTCGTGCTTTGAAGTGTAGGAAGTTGACTCCTCGTTTTATTGGGCCGTTTGATGTCATTGAGAAGGTTGGGGTTGTAGCGTATCGGATTGCGTTACCACCGTCTTTGTCGAATCTTCATAATGTGTTTCATGTGTCTCAGTTGAGGAAGTATGTGCATGATGCGTCTCATGTGATTCAAGTAGATGAGTTGGAAATAAGAGATAATTTGACGGTTGAGACTTGGCCGGTTAGGATTGAGGATCGTGAATTGCAGCGTTTGCGTGGCAAGGAGATTGTTTTGGTCAAGATGATTTGGGTTGGACCAACTGGTGAGAGTGTCACTTGGGAACCGGAGAGTAGAATGAGGGTTTCGTATCCGGAGTTGTTTCCTTCAGGTAAATTTTCGAGGGCGAAAATTCCTTTAGGGGGGGAGAGTTGTAACAGCCCAATTTTTAGCTAGATTTATTTTAATTACTTTTATTATGTGTTTTATATGTTTGTGTGTATTTAACTGTCATTGGGTGCATTTACATGGATTACCGTATTATAAGGGTATTTTGGTCATTTGGCAGGTAAGGGTAAAATGGTAATTTTGGTGAGAATTATTTTTAATATATTGTGCGAACTCTTATTTTACTAAGTTACTAGTGTAGTGATTAGTTTTTACCGTTTAGTGACCGTTGGTTATATTTTACCGTTGTTAGTAATTACCGTTGAGTGTTTAGAAGCTTTTTAGAATTGTGTTAGAATGGATTAAGCCCATTAGGGTCTAGAATTGAGCCCAATTGAGTGGGAACACACCTAAACCTAAAACTTGGAGAGGAATTCATTCATTCATTTCATTTCACAAAGTTAGAGAGAGGTAGAGAGAGAAAGTGAGTAAAAGGAAGAACAAGGGTTGGCAAAGGGGGTGTCATACCCCAATTTTTGACCTAAGATCACATTTCATTTGTCTTTTGGCCCGGAATTGTTTGCCTTTTTAGGAAAAATTTCGGCAGAGACGTATTTTAAATACCTCATTTTTTGTTCATTTTTTTTACCACTCTTTTTAGTCATTTTATTCTAGTCCTTTTCGTTATTATTATTATCATTATTTTATTATGTTGTTTGTTTTTATTTTTATTAAAAAAGGCATAAAATGAAAATTCATCAAGAATAGTCTACCAGAACGTTCTGGTCATACTACGAGTGAAATAAAGTGACCTCATTATGTCCCATCAAATATACCACTAGATTACAGCTGCACAACACCACACGTTTTGCTTCAAAAGTGCATGGAACTAAAAGAACGTTCTTGAGAACATTCTGGTTGAACTTCAAAGGGATAAGAATGACATCATCATGTTCCCTCATGTTGCCACCAGATCACAACTGTTTTTTCATCACGTGTGGTTGTCTCAAAAAGGAAAGGAACAACAAGAATGTTCTTAAGAACATTCTCCATGTGGCAAATTTTACAACTTGGACACTCTTGCTCTCAAAGCAACAAAGGACAGCACTTGTAGCTTTCAAAGAAGTGCCAAACAGCTGTAAAAACAAGTGGCCTCCAAACTTCTACAGCTTGCATTCACGTGTCCACCTTTTCTCTTTGCAAATTGGAAGTTCCAGAATGTTCTGGAGAACGTTCTGCATGAACAAAATTCACTTTTTTCTCATTCTTGTGCTCCAAGCAACAAAAACATAAGCACATGGGCTGTTTTTAACAAGGAAAACACAGCTGTTTTTGTCTGTGAAGCTCCAAGTCTTTCACCTCTATAAATACAAGCATACCTCAATGGCAAAAGGAGAGGCTTACACACAAAGAATTGAATCTCTCTCAAAGTGAAGGTGCTCACTACTTTCAAACAAAGTTTTTTTCTTCTTTCTTTCTTTCTTTTCTTTCTCATCACCATCAACAAACAAACACAAAACAACACACCCTCATTACCAAAACAAACAAAAATCAAACAAAACAACCCTCTTTTTTTTTTTTTTTTTTCTTTCTTTCTTCTACTCTCCCACAAAGGTATATCATCTCCCCTTTCTTTTCTTTCCTCCTTTTTCTTTTCCTTTTCACTTTTTCCTTTCGTTCTTGCTCTCTCTCTCTCTCTCTCTCTCTCTCTCTATATATATATATATATATATATATCTTTTAATTTATTTTTCACTAAAATACACACCTCAATCCAGAGTGCTCTGGTCCAAAATTAACTGTTAATATTATATTTTTATCCTCCAGAGTGCTCTGGTCCTAAATTAACTGTTAATATTTTATTTTTGTTTAATTTAATTATTCTCCAGAACAATCTGGTCCTTGTTAATTAAATTAATCCAGAGTGCTCTGGTCCTATATTAACTGTTAATATTATATTTTTGTTTAATTTAAATATTCTCCAGAACAATCTGGTCCTTATTAATTAAATTAATCCAGAGTGCTCTGGTCCTTGTTAATTAAATTAATCCAGAGTGCTCTGGTCCTAAGTTAATTGTTAATATTATATTTTTGTTCTCCAGAGTGTTCTGGTCCTATATATATTAAATACTATTTATCTTGTTGAACTAACGTAAACTAACAATCTTTTCTTCACACCCACACACTTTTATTTTTTATTGCTCTATTAGTTTAATTTTCAGTTATTATGCAAAAACAACAAAAACATTCAAATATCCAAAATTCACAAAAAGAACTTTTCACAATAAACCTTGATCTTAAATCAAGTGACCGTCTTTTTTATTTTATTTTTCTTAATCAAATTTCAAATCAATTCTAATTCAACTTTAAGTCAGTTTTCTTCAATCTAAAAAACACAAATCAATTCTCATTTGCCACTTGGCTTTTTATTTTCAAAACCTTTTTTCAAAATCTAATAAAAAAACACTCAACCAATCAAACGTCAATTTCTACCCCGAACTACGAGGTTTTGATCCCTCACGGGTACGTAGGCAGAGGACCTTGTCCTTCCAAATCAATTAAAAAAACAATTTTTTTTTTTCTTTTCAACTTTCAACTAAAAAACAAATTTCTTTTTTCTTATCAATTAAAAACAATTATCTTCTTTCTTTTCAACTAAAAATCAATTTTCTTTTTCGTTTTAACTCATCATCCAATTTTATTTTCATCTCTTCAAATAAGCAAAGCAATTTAGCACAAGATAAATTAAGTAAAAGGTTCCTACGGAGTACCGTAGACGCTTAGGGTGCTAACACCTTCCCTTCGCGTAACCAACCCCCGAATCCAAAGTCTTAAGGGTTTTTACTCATTTTTTCCCTCCCACGAATAAAATTGAGAGTTCAAAGATTGACGATTCAAAATCAATTAATGGTTTGATATCCGAAAATCACGAGCACAGAAATGGCGACTTCACTGGGGATTTAAATTCTACGCGGGTTAAACCCACCTTACTTTCCTTATTTTGTGCTTTATTATTTGTTTACGCTTTGTAAATATTTTCTTACATGTTTACTTTACTACGTGAGTAGCGAGATAAGCTCTACACCCGAGCTTGAGGGAAACTTAAGATAGGACGGTGGTATAATCATAGTTCCATGCCAAGAGTACTCTTCGGTATTGGCACATGTGATAACCCCACTCAACGGAGGGATCTTGGAAGTATATGTTGTCAACGTGAGTACTCATGTTTGACATGCTATTTTCAAGTGACCCTTGAAGTTGAGGACCTTTAGTCATCTTTAACCCATCTTGGCCTTTTAGGACGTAGTGCGGTGGCTAATCGAGAGTACTCTTGAATTAGTTGATACGCGATACTACACCCAAACGAGACTTTCCGACGAATATAATTGGAATGGGAGTACTCCCGTCACCCGATAAATATTCGGCCGTGGTTGATGACTCTGGGAACTTGGTAGAACCCGTGATACATGCACATTGGAAACCATAGTCCTTACCAAATGGCGTTGTTACCCTTGACTCCAACATGTGGACTCTATCTCACCATGTATTCTATGTACTTTAGCATAACCATGCATACATGCATTCATTCATAAACAACTTTTTCCATCAAAATTGAAGGACTTAGACGAATTTTTGTAAACATCACGGATATGGACATTGTAAGAAGGAACACCAAGAGATGCAAATTCAAAAATCTTAACTAAGCTTTAGCTTTTGTTAAGAACTTTTTCCTTGGTTTCGTTCTTTTTGAAAAAAGGAATCATTTGCAACATCCTTACAATGTTTAAAATGAAACCATTTTCCTCTACAATGTTTACATTTCACTTTGATAAATCCTTCAAAAAAAAAAAGAATTATCTATTTTTTGCATAAGCATATCATGCATCATTTTGCATTCATAGTTTCTAGTCCGTGTCTCACACCGTGTCTTCTCCAAAAGAGAGGTCAATCCGTCAGTGAAGTGGTCCGATGTCTTCTTCCAACTTTGGCTCGCATATGAAGACACTCGTGCAGACAGGTAAAACGGATCGGCTTGAGCAAGAGGTCCATGAGCTGCATGGAGAGGTAACAACACTTTGGGCTGAGGTAGAAAAGTTAACTGACCTAGTATCTTCATTGATGGTTACAAAGGATTCACCACTTGTTCAGCAAAGGCCTCAGCCACTATGTCAGCCAATATGCATTGAACTCTGACATGCAAGTTAACCCGCTAACGGATCTTGGTATCTATTATGGTGACACACCTGGAATGTTTAACTGTAGTCGGGTTTTTGTTGATGCTTATTTCTACTACTCATTTGTTCAATTAATATGTTTGTTTGTTGCTTTATGTTTTTTTTTTTTAAAAAAAAAAAAAAATCCTTTCGTCCCACCCGAGGTGAAAGTGAATTTGTTTAGGGCTTTTTTTTTTGCTTTATGTATTTTCATCATTAATGAAAGGTCGTCTCGATCCCGACTTTGTTTTTATTTTGTGCTTTTTCTGGAAAAATGGTAATACAAAAAAAAAAAAAAAAAAAAAAAAAAAAACCAAAAAATCTTTCCCTTTAATCATTTTTCACATATCTGCATAATCATAATGTTTGTATCAATCAAATCATGCATCAATAAACCCGTTGAACACTTTAACCCTGTACTCTCTCTCGATCTTGAGTTCTTTATATCTGAGGCTGAATAAGAGGATGATGAAGAAGTTTCCAAAGAGATTTCTCGCCTACTAGGCATCTTGGTCGTCGAAGCTGCAAATATCAAGAAAAATTGTCCAGAAGAGGACTTTCATGTACAAAGATTGGCACGAGATGATACCATCTGCCTTGCAGGGATATTGTACTTCATGCACAATTCAGCAGGGGCAGCCCCCCCCACCATCCCTCAGTATACAATATAAAGGCTCGCCTCCATGAATGTCAAGAGAATGGTCTTGTGCTCAAAGTTATATTATCTGATTTAACCAGATTCCAGGGGCAATAGATGCCTGATTACAAAAGATGGTTATAAACTTGTATGTTCTGTGAATACCGATGCAGTCAAGAAATACTTTGTTAAAATGAAAAAGCTCGATAAGTCGCAAACCTGAAAAAAGCGGCTTAGGCAAAAAAGAGTGTCTCGGTGGACTGAAAACCCGAAAGGACGGTCCATGCAAAAGTTAAAGATATAAAAAATGTGTTTATCCTGATAGGTTGGAACCCGCAAGGGTGACCTATGCAAAAGTTAAGGATTACGACAAAGTAACTGCATCTGGTCGGACATAACTCACTTGGGGCATTTCAGCCATCAAAAGACCTCCGACTCATGGCAGGGTAATTGCATCAAATCAGATATGATTCATCTGGGGCATCTTAGCTGTTAAAGAGCTTCCGATCTGAAGCGTATGCAAATCAAAGGCTCTAAACAGAGGAATTCAAAGTTGGTAGGGAAAACAGTGGTTATTGTGTTCAATGTATCTTTCCCATATAATTACCATTTTCCAAACTTTTTAAAATTTGCGAAGCCACGCCTTTGGCGGGCCACCACTCCATTTACATTAATTTGAGCTTGTGCCCATTTATTTGAAATTCTCATTTGATTCTGTTTGCAAATTTTTCTTCTATTTTTTCATGTTAATACTGAAAGCAAAAAAAAAAATTTTAACCTTTTTCTAAATGTCTTTTGAAAAACATAAACAACAAGTACATCTTCTTTGAACACATGAGTAGATGAAGGATACATCAACGTCCGTCTCAAGGACAGTTAAACTCTGCAAGGTAAGCATGACCAAAAGCTGTGAGATGGCCTCTGTCAAAAAAAGAGAATGAAAAAGAGCTCGCTAAGTCAAAAACCTGAAAGGGCGGCTTAGGCAAAAATGAGCGTCCTGGTGGACTGAAAATCCGAAAGGGTAGGCCAAGCAAAAATTAGGGGCATACAAAATTTTTTATTCCCGGTGGACTGAAAACCCGAAAGGGCGGTCCAGACAAAAGTTAGGGATTCAAGAAAAAAATATAAAAAATGAATGAAAAGACAGAGGCATCATAGTTCAATTGGGCTAACTCGAAGAATGCATCTGATGCTGGTATACAAATGGCGACTTATGCCAGTGGTTTGAATAAATGGCGACTTCTGCCAAATGGTTGATTGATGGGTTTCATCCCGAGAAATGACGATTTCTTCCAGTAGTTTGATGAAATGGCGACTTTTGCCAAATGGTTGATTGATGGGTTTCATCCCAAGAAATGACGATTTCTTCCAATAGTTTGATGAAATGGCGACTTCTGCCTGTGCTACGATTGATGGCGACTACTGCCTGCGCTTTGAGAAATGGCGATTTCTGCCTGTGCTATGAGAAATGGCGACTTCTGCCTGTGCTATGATTAATGGCGATTTCTGCTAATGGTTTGATGAAATGGCGACTTCTGCCAAAGTGTTTGATTGATGGATTTTATCATAAGAAATGGTAACTCCTGCCAGGTTTCTGATCGGTGGGCTTTATCCCCAAGGAATGATTACTTAATCATCAACTGAGACATTATATCGGGTTGCACCCCCATCAGTGGTTTGATTATTGGATCGTATCCCTATCATTGGTTTAATTATTGGGTTGTTCTTCCATCAGTAGTTTGATTTTGGGCTTCACCCCATCAGTGGTCTGTCAGTGTTTGACTCACCTCCTATATTGGTATCCCCGTTGAGGATTTATGGGCGTTTGTGCTGTGATGTTGAGCCACTTCTTTTTTGGACCTGCCTAACCTTGTCTCAACAGTCTTAACACTATACCGTCATTCGAGTCTCAGTCATATTCATTCATTCATGCATACATAGCATGAATATAAATATCATTCATACATAGTTGCATTATTACCCAATGTCCTATTTATCTTGTGTCTCATAAAAGTATCATCCTCAATATGTCTGGTTCAAAGTTTGCCACTAGTTAATTTCAAGGGGTAGGTCTCGCATATTCGTCTTTACCTAATTCACGGTAATAGACATGATCTTTTCCTTGCATATTCGTCTTTACCTAATTCACGGTATTAGGCATGATTTCTTTTACATATTCGTCTTTACCTAATTCACGGTAATAGGCATGATTTATTTTTTTTATATATATTCGTCTTTACCTAATTCACGGTAATAGGCATGATTTCTTTTGCATATTCGTCTTTACCTAATTCACGGTAATAGGCATGATTTACTTTGTTGCATATTCGTCTTTACCTAATACACGGTAATAGACATGATTTCTTTCTTTTGCATATTCGTCTTTACCTAATTCATGGTAATAGACAGGATTTCTTTCTTTTGCATATTCGTCTTTACCTAATACACGGTAATAGACATGATTTCTTTCTTTTGCATATTCGTCTTTACCTAATTCATGGTAATAGACAGGATTTCTTTCTTTTGCATATTCGTCTTTACCTAATTCAGGGTAATAGACATGATCTTTTCCTTGTATATTCGTCTTCACCTAATTCACGGTAATAGGCATGTTTTACTTTCTTGCATATTCGTCTTTACCTAATTCACGGTATTAGGCATGATTTCTTTTGCATATTCGTCTTTACCTAATTCACGGTAATATACATGATTTCTTTCTTGCGTATTCGTCTTTACCTAATTCACGGTAATAGGCATGATTATTTCCTCCAGGGTCGTCTTTACCAATTCTAAAGGTAATAGACATATGTTTATCTTTCTTGTAATGTTGTCTTTACCAATTTAAAGGTAATGTGCAGTTTTTCTTTCTCCCCAGTAATACTTGTCATTTTGGTCCTCAGTCGTTCTATTTTTGTCGGTGTTGCATTCATAATTGCATCGCATGCATTCATATCATTAGGCTCATGAGCGTTGCATTCTTAGCATTCCAACCGGTCAAAATTGGTGTACTTAATATTTAAGTCTCTTCGACCTGTTGATTTAAAAGTTTCTTTTTAAATCTCTGTGACGAAGAAACTTAAATAGGGGCATCTGTCATACCCCAATTTTTGACCTAAGATCACATTTCATTTGTCTTTTGGCCCGGAATTGTTTGCCTTTTTAGGAAAAATTTCGGCAGAGACGTATTTTAAATACCTCATTTTTTGTTCATTTTTTTTACCACTCTTTTTAGTCATTTTATTCTAGTCCTTTTCGTTATTATTATTATCATTATTTTATTATGTTGTTTGTTTTTATTTTTATTAAAAAAGGCATAAAATGAAAATTCATCAAGAATAGTCTACCAGAACGTTCTGGTCATACTACGAGTGAAATAAAGTGACCTCATTATGTCCCATCAAATATACCACTAGATTACAGCTGCACAACACCACACGTTTTGCTTCAAAAGTGCATGGAACTAAAAGAACGTTCTTGAGAACATTCTGGTTGAACTTCAAAGGGATAAGAATGACATCATCATGTTCCCTCATGTTGCCACCAGATCACAACTGTTTTTTCATCACGTGTGGTTGTCTCAAAAAGGAAAGGAACAACAAGAATGTTCTTAAGAACATTCTCCATGTGGCAAATTTTACAACTTGGACACTCTTGCTCTCAAAGCAACAAAGGACAGCACTTGTAGCTTTCAAAGAAGTGCCAAACAGCTGTAAAAACAAGTGGCCTCCAAACTTCTACAGCTTGCATTCACGTGTCCACCTTTTCTCTTTGCAAATTGGAAGTTCCAGAATGTTCTGGAGAACGTTCTGCATGAACAAAATTCACTTTTTTCTCATTCTTGTGCTCCAAGCAACAAAAACATAAGCACATGGGCTGTTTTTAACAAGGAAAACACAGCTGTTTTTGTCTGTGAAGCTCCAAGTCTTTCACCTCTATAAATACAAGCATACCTCAATGGCAAAAGGAGAGGCTTACACACAAAGAATTGAATCTCTCTCAAAGTGAAGGTGCTCACTACTTTCAAACAAAGTTTTTTTCTTCTTTCTTTCTTTCTTTTCTTTCTCATCACCATCAACAAACAAACACAAAACAACACACCCTCATTACCAAAACAAACAAAAATCAAACAAAACAACCCTCTTTTTTTTTTTTTTTTCTTTCTTTCTTCTACTCTCCCACAAAGGTATATCATCTCCCCTTTCTTTTCTTTCCTCCTTTTTCTTTTCCTTTTCACTTTTTCCTTTCGTTCTTGCTCTCTCTCTCTCTCTCTCTCTCTATATATATATATATATATATATATATATATATATATATATCTTTTAATTTATTTTTCACTAAAATACACACCTCAATCCAGAGTGCTCTGGTCCAAAATTAACTGTTAATATTATATTTTTATCCTCCAGAGTGCTCTGGTCCTAAATTAACTGTTAATATTTTATTTTTGTTTAATTTAATTATTCTCCAGAACAATCTGGTCCTTGTTAATTAAATTAATCCAGAGTGCTCTGGTCCTATATTAACTGTTAATATTATATTTTTGTTTAATTTAAATATTCTCCAGAACAATCTGGTCCTTATTAATTAAATTAATCCAGAGTGCTCTGGTCCTTGTTAATTAAATTAATCCAGAGTGCTCTGGTCCTAAGTTAATTGTTAATATTATATTTTTGTTCTCCAGAGTGTTCTGGTCCTATATATATTAAATACTATTTATCTTGTTGAACTAACGTAAACTAACAATCTTTTCTTCACACCCACACACTTTTATTTTTTATTGCTCTATTAGTTTAATTTTCAGTTATTATGCAAAAACAACAAAAACATTCAAATATCCAAAATTCACAAAAAGAACTTTGCACAATAAACCTTGATCTTAAATCAAGTGACCGTCTTTTTTATTTTATTTTTCTTAATCAAATTTCAAATCAATTCTAATTCAACTTTAAGTCAGTTTTCTTCAATCTAAAAAACACAAATCAATTCTCATTTGCCACTTGGCTTTTTATTTTCAAAACCTTTTTTCAAAATCTAATAAAAAAACACTCAACCAATCAAACGTCAATTTCTACCCCGAACTACGAGGTTTTGATCCCTCACGGGTACGTAGGCAGAGGACCTTGTCCTTCCAAATCAATTAAAAAAACAATTTTTTTTTTCTTTTCAACTTTCAACTAAAAAACAAATTTCTTTTTTCTTATCAATTAAAAACAATTATCTTCTTTCTTTTCAACTAAAAATCAATTTTCTTTTTCGTTTTAACTCATCATCCAATTTTATTTTCATCTCTTCAAATAAGCAAAGCAATTTAGCACAAGATAAATTAAGTAAAAGGTTCCTACGGAGTACCGTAGACGCTTAGGGTGCTAACACCTTCCCTTCGCGTAACCAACCCCCGAATCCAAAGTCTTAAGGGTTTTTACTCATTTTTTCCCTCCCACGAATAAAATTGAGAGTTCAAAGATTGACGATTCAAAATCAATTAATGGTTTGATATCCGAAAATCACGAGCACAGGGGGAAAACTTGAACATTGGAGAATTAGGAGCTAAAGGGAAGCTCAAGTATGAATTGATCATAACCTAAGGTAAGGGGTTAGTTATCATCATAATCATGTTCAATTTTTGCATTTTATCATGTTGTATGAAAATGGGTTGATGAACAATTCTTGCTAAATTCGTGCTCTTGCTGTGAGGCTATTTTCTTGTGCATGAATTGATGATTATGGTATGTTTGTGGGTGAAATTACATGTTTCAAAGTATGTGTAAATGTTAAGTTATGAAATTATACTTAATTGATGAAATTTGATATGTTTTAATTGAAATGAGATGTAATTCATATTCCATTGATGTTGTTATTGTTAACTGATGCTATTGTGAGTGAATCATGATTTGGGTATACTTAATTGTGGATTGATGATGAGAAATATGATGTTGTTGTTGTTTTAAGAAAATGGGTCAAATGGTGATTTTGATCAAAATGATGTGTGATTCAAGTTTGTGTATGGATATAAGTGTATTTTCATGTCTAAAATCATTTGGGTAAACCTTTGGAATCAATTTGGGTATTGGGAAGTCAAAAATTTGGATTTTCGGGTGAAAATGGATTTTTCCTATAAAACAGAATTTTCTGCAAACTGTCACAACTCGCGAGGCGAGCTGGTGGCGAGTAGCGACTGCCTCCGCTCACCATGGCGAGCAACCTTCGTTCGCGAGGTGAGCTGCCCAGTTGCAGCATCCCCGGTTTTTGCGTTTTGTGTCGTTTTCACTCATTTCTGTTTTGTTTTGGCTTTCGTTTTTAACATGAAAGTTTTAGACAATTGGAATGAGATTAATGTTGTTTAATGATTATTGAATTTCTGAAAATGAATGAGAGTGGTTCATTTGAAAATTGGTTTACTTTGAAAATGAAGAGGTATGGATGAATATTGATATGATGGATATGATATTAACATGAGATGTTGTATGTTACTTGGTATATGATAATTATTGTAATGATGAGATGATGTTAGTGAGTCCATATACCTTGTTTATTGTGATATGGTATTATTTAAGTACTTGGTGATAAATTATTGGTGCGATTGCATAATTGCAAATATATATTGGTGATGATATGGTGAGCTTTTGTGTGGACATATGCATTATTATTGATTCATATCTTCATGCATACATATTTGGTGATGACGGATATGTTTATATATCCAATTGGTGATGATTTTGGTGATGATGGGTGACGGCCTAAAATATTGGTGATGAACGGTACCGCATGCATATAGGTGTTGTGTCTATGATCATATCATGAGGTGACATGAGTTCTAGTTGTGCAAATTACGTGATGTACTTGTGGTTGTAAGTGATTGATGGTGATGTTCGTATTTGTTGGATTGTTGTGCCATGTTATGATTAATTATGTGAATTGATGAACTCATGGAAGTAGTGGAATTGTGAATGATGATTATTGTTGACGATGTGTTCATTTAATATATTTTGGTAAGACATGAATTGTGGTGATAATGTATGTATGGAATATAAATATCTATTTTGATTCTTACATGACATTGAATTATGCTATGCCTGCTTATCTGTGTTTTTGATTATGTTGATGTAATACTCACCCCCAGTGGTTTTAACCGCCTACTTTCCTGTATGGGTGAGTAGACGCTGTGCAGGACTAGTAGCTTGGTGTTTTCTTGAGGTTGGTGGATAGTGAGAGCTTTCTCCACTATCGGGTCTTAGAGTAGGGTGGCTCTGATCTAGGGTTTTGTCGTTAGCTCTAGATCTTGTTGGATTATTTTGATACTTTGAGATTTTGTCCATGTGTCGGACTTGGAGACTTTATACTTATGTATTTTGAGATCACATGACATGTATGTTGATGTATGAGATTTGGACCCGCTGCGACTGATGAGGTTTTATATACATGCATGTTGACCGTTGATTTGTTTTTGATTTTCTTTGATTTGGTGAAAGTAGCGACTATCTCTTGAATATATGAATTATTCGCATGTTTAATCAAAATTTCCAGTATAGGCAAGCAATCATTGTTCCAGTAGGTTTTTGAGGATTAACAGTAGTTAAACATGCTTAAAGAATCATTTAAGAAAACTCGGATTGTCCCCCAAAGACCCGGAACAAAAGATCAAAGTGACTGAAACTGGACATGTTCGCTTAAGCGACCACCTAGTTCGCTTAAGCGAACAAGTTACAGTAGCAATTCACTTTGTTCGCTTTCTGGTCGCTGACTGGTCGCTCATCAGTTCGCTTAAGCGACTACATGTTCGCTTAAGCGAACGAGTTCCAGTAGCAATCAGAAATCTTCGCTTACTTGCCCGCTCACAGTTCCCTTAGGCAAACAGAACCCAGAAAAACTATGAGTGTTCGCCTACCAGGTCGCTTAAGCGAACCTCTAAGCGAACTTTCACAGGTTTGCAGAAAAAGTTACAGGTTTGGACCCCTTTTCACTCAAAACCCCCAAATTTGATCCCTCATTCCCCAAATGTGTTTCCAAAACATGTTTATAGGTCAATATGACTAAAAAGACTCACAAAGACACAATTAAACTTGAAAACACTTGACATTTGGACTAACTCATCATTTTCACCAAAACACCAACAACAATTCAAATTCTCATCATGAATTCATGAATATGCATACCCAAGCAATGATTCATCAACCACAACATCAATTAACAACCATAGCATCAATTGAACAAGAATCAAATCTCAAATTAACAACAACTTAGCAAAATTCACCAATTGAGCACAATTTTCACAACTTATCATTTTTACATATTTGAACATGTAATTTCACCAGCAATCTTACAATTATCATCAATTCATGCATACAAACATATCATCACAGTTGGAGCACGAATTTAACAACAATTATCCGTTATGCAAAAATTCATACAACATTTGAAATTTCACAAAATGATGATGATTATGATAAAGACTAACCCCCTTACCTTAGATAAAGATTAATCCGAACTTAGGCTTCACTTTAGCTCCTAAGCTCACTCCAATCTTGATTCTTCAAGCTCTCCCTCTTCTCTCTAACACTCGTTTGTAACGCCCACTTTCGTTTAATCGTTATTTAATCGAGTTTAGGCCATTATATTATAATTATATAGTATATGCATGATTTTGATATGTTTTGATGATTTGTGGTGAATTTAGTGATTTGATTGATGACGTGATGAGTTATGAGTTTTGGAGGATTTGATTATGTTATGAGAATTATTTTATTGATAAATAGAATAAAGATTTGAAAATAATATAAAATATTTAGTTGAGGGCTGTTTTGATATTTTAGATAGTTTTGGGGGAGAAAGTGAGATAAGATAAGTATTTTAAGAGGAAATATAAAAGAATAGACCTAGGTTTAGAAAAAACACTTTGTACGTGAAAACTTTTGGAAAAGGGAGAAAAAGCTTAGAGAGGAGCAAGAGACCAAAGAGGGCTGCGATTTCTTCATAACCAGGTAAGGGTGGGACTAATAACTCAGTAACATTAATCTCTGTAATTCTGATGATTAGTTGACAAAGTTAGGATTGATTTAGAGAAGTTTTGGAATTAGGTCAAAACCCTAAAATTTGAGAATAAACGGTAAAACTTGTTTAGATTGATGAAAGAACCGTCCTTTAACCTTAGAATATGTTTAGGATGAATTCTGGAACCAAAACCAAGCTTAGAACAATGTGAATCGACGGATTTTTGTGTTTTTAGGAAGCCTGGCCGTAGCGACATTCATCGCTCGCCACGGCGAGCTATGATCCTCGCCTCGCGAGTGATGAAGTTCATCGCTCGCCACGCGAGCCTTTTCCCTTCGCCTCGCGAGTTGTTTGGTGCAACTCGCCATGGCGAGCAACCCTTCCTCGCCTCGCGAGCTTAGGCAGAGTGCATGTCATATTTTGTAGTTTCGACTTTTTAGTTGGACCTTGAGTGCCTTTAAGTGCCTAAACATACCTAGAGATGATTAGGAATGATTTTAGGACAGGATTGAACCCAAAACAACATTAGTTGGGAATTTGAGTGGTACTCGCCATGGCGAGTGAGAACTCTCGCCTCGCGAGCAAGTCCAGAATGTAGCTGTTTGAGTGGTTGTGCGATCTGTGTCGCACCTTTTGATCAGGAGTGAACCCCTAATTGGTAATGAAACCTTATGATAACGTTTAATGCAGTCTGTAAAGCTATTAAGATATGTTGATATTAATTGAGCATGATTAATGTATTATGCAATATGTGAGATATAATGAAACGATTATGATTCTATTGAATTGCTGTTGATATATTGATATCTCCCTGCTGATATGTGACTTGACTATGCTGCTGCTGTTATTTCACTGAGTATGCAATGTTTATTTATGAATATAATGAAAATGATGACGTTTCGCTTCAAGTTATTGAATGCACATGATTACGATGTTTTGTTGTTAAGAGTCCATGCATAGCATATCATTGAGCTTAGTCCTCACCACGTTTTATTAGGAGCTTTGTCCTCCGCACGATTATTAGGAGCTTTGTCCTCCGCACGATTAAAGTATATTTATACTTATGATGACGATTGGTACCACATGCATGTACGGAGTCTAGGAGCATTGTCACATTGTCATGTCTAGTATGCTTTGTTGATGATGATTGATTATGTGATTACGTGATAATGTTATGTTGTTGATGATGATTGATTATGTGATTACGTGATAAATGCTTATTAAGGATACAATGATGATTATGTTTAAAATGATTATGATCAAGATTGATTAGGATGTTAATTTATGATTCTTAATTGCATTGATTAACGCTATTCTATTATGAAATCTCACCCCTTCTGTTTGAATGTTACCTCGACCGTGGGTAACGTGCAGGTGATCGAGCTTAGTGTGCTGTTTCCGTCGTGAGTGGCCTTGCCTTCACTGTGTCGTCTAGGTCGCTCTGATACGTAACGGGATGGGGCTTTATGATTATGCATGCTTCATTCTATTATGTAACGCCCCATTTTTATTTAATTACTTTTAGTTGATTTAAAGTCTTTTATATGATTTTTAAATGATTTACGTTGATTTTGTGGTGTGGTATATTTTATTAAATGACTATTTTATTATTTAATAGAATAAGTGAGAAATAGGATTTAATTGGAGTTTGGGGGTTATACGAGAATTAAGTAAACTTAGGGGGAGTAAAGTGAATATTGGGAGATTATATTTATTAAAGAATTAGAAAATAGAAGTGGGGGAAGCAGTTTTTACGTACAACAGAGGAAAGGGAGAAAAGTCAAGAAAAGGGAAGAGAACCAAGAAGGGCTGCGATTTCGATTATCTAAGGTAAGGGTGAGGCTAACTTACATTAATTTTAGTGTATATGATTCTGATTATGTTTTAACAAAAGTTATGAATAAATTTGGAGAATTGGGAATTAGGGTTATGATGAGAATTGATGATTAAATGATGGAATTAGGGTGAATTGATGTAGAAATGATGAACAGACCTTAAATGTTTCATATATTGATGTTTAGAATCAGTTTTACGGTTAGAACAATGGGTTTGGGTGAATTTTTGAGAAAAACTGTAACCTGGCCGTACTGTTATTCATCGCTCGCCTCCCGAGTGATGATCCTCGCCATAGCGAGTGATGAAGATCATCGCTCGCCTCGCGAGCAGGAGTTGTTCGCCTCGCGAGTTGCATTTCGCAGCTCGCCATAGCGAGCAAGTTTACTCGCCGTGGCGAGTGTGGGCAGAGAGCTTGCAAGATTCTGTGTTTTTGAGCTGTGAGTTTAACCTTAGGTGTTTGTGAGGGCTTGAACATGTACCTTAATGATTAGGCAAAGTTTTAGAATGAGTTTGAACTCGGAATAGGGTCAGAATGGATTCTAGAGTGTTTTACCCTAACTCGCCGTGGCGAGTAGAGGCTCTCGCCTCGCGAGCTAGTGCTTGACAGACTGCGTTGTTCAGGATTTCATGTGACTTTGTCGCACGAGAGGCTGTGAGTTGAACCTTGAGATAGCAATGAAAGATATATAGGATTTAAATGATGAACTGTGGAGCTGGATAGGGTAAATTGAGGTTATTAATGTGATAAAAATTGTATAAGTAATACTTGGATTATGTGAAAATGCTAGACATCGTTGGATTGTATAAGATATTGTTATATCATGCTGTTGTATACTGTTGTGTTGTTGTTGATTGATTATGATTGTTAATGATCGCTGGTTTATACTTAACTGCATTCAATTAGAATGTACAATGTGTTAGTTCGAGTTGTAAGTGGCGAGTTGTCGTTCTAAGTAACGGAGTCATAGGTTGTTGATGTTGATCAAGTTGGGGAGTGAGTCATAGTTATTATGCACGGTCGTTGTCGTTGCCTATGTTGTCGTAGTCGTAGTTGAGTTGTATGCTGATATACACAAGTTGAGTCCTTCATGATTAGGAATCTGTTGAGGGCTTATGCCCTGGAATGCTATGTCATTCAACTGTTGAGGGCTTATGCCCTGGAATGCTATGTCATTCAACTGTTGAGGGCTTATGCCCTGGAATGCTTTGTCATTCAAACTGTTGAGGGCTCATGCCCTGGAATGCCTTGTCATTCAAATTGTTGGGGGCTTATGCCCCGGAATGCTTAGTCATTCAACCCGTTGAAATTAGTACCACGTTGTTGTTGTTGTAGATGTTGTTGAGCGAGTTGGTGTTGTAGATGTTGTTGAGAGAGTTGTTGTGGTTGATGTTGTTGAGTGTTGTTGAATGAGCTGTTGTAGTCGTTGATAAATACTGATGTGTCGTTGTTGTTGATTGGATTAGTAAGTGTTATTAAAATTGAAGAAGTAAGAATATTATCATTGGGTATATGTTGTTAATTATGTTATTTAATTAAGTTGATGATTTATATATATATATATTATTATTGTTTGTGAATCTCACCCCTTCTGCTTGGAATTGTTGCCCTTCGTATGGGTAACTTGCAGGTATTGAAGAATATTAGAAGGGGTGGCTCAAGTGTCTTAGGGCTCTGATATGTAACGGGATGGGATATCGTTGTCATGTTTTCATTCCTTATGTATCATTATGAACCTGTTCATATTGATTTTAATCATTAAAGATATTTTGTTGAGGCCAAGTGCCAAGGATTTATTTGAAGGATGTTTAAGGTTGAAAATTCTTCCCGCTGCGATGAATTGATATGTTTTAATGAACTATTATTTAATGAATAGCATTTTATCCTATTCAAGAATTTTTGAAAAGCAGTGTAACACTCCGTTGTTGATTTAACTCTGATTTTACTTATTAATATAACTGTTGGGAAGTCGGGGTGTTACATATTACGTGACTTTTATGCTATTTATGATTATGAACTAATTTCTTTTAAGATTTAAGATGAGGCCTGCGTGCCAAAACGTTTTATGACTATGACATAATTTCCGCTGCGATGTTTAAGATATTTGGTTAAATCATTATTTAACTGTTTTGGATTATGTTTATGTGATATCCCGTTGTTTACGATGCTTACTCTGATAAATGTTTTAAGAAAATTTCATATTGGGAAAACGGGGTGTTACAATTGGTATCAGAGCAGGTCGGTCCGTCCGGTCAATTAGAAGAGTCGTGTCGAGTCTTAGTAAGATTATATTACTATCTTATACTGTTGTTGCTACTTTTGTAGAATATCAGAAATGGCTGGAAGAAACGATGTTGCGTTAGCTGCTGCTCTACAAGCTGTTGCCCAAGCTGTGGGACAACAACCTAACGTGAATGCTGGTGCAAATGCTGAAGCTAGAATGTTGGAGACGTTCATGAAGAAGAACCCTCCGGCTTTCAAAGGACGTTATGACCCTGATGGAGCCCAGACGTGGCTTAAAGAGATTGAGAGGATTTTCCGAGTTATGCAGTGCACGGAGGATCAGAAAGTGCGGTTTGGTACTCATCAGCTGGCCGAGGAAGCTGATGACTGGTGGGTTGCTCTTCTGCCTACCCTTGGGCAGGAGGGAGCTGTTGTGACTTGGGCTGTTTTCAGGAGAGAGTTCCTGAGAAGATACTTTCCGGAAGATGTTCGCGGGAAGAAGGAGATCGAGTTCCTTGAATTGAAGCAAGGAAACATGTCTGTGACAGAGTATGCTGCCAAGTTCGTGGAGCTGTCGAAGTTCTACCCGCACTATACTGCTGAGAATGCTGAGTTCTCGAGATGCATCAAGTTCGAGAACGGTTTGAGGCCCGACATTAAGAGGGCGATTGGGTACCAACAGCTGAGAGTTTTTCAGGATTTGGTTAATAGCTGCAGGATCTACGAAGAGGATACGAAGGCTCACTACAAGGTAGTGAATGAAAGGAAGGGCAAGGGACAGCAGAGTCGTCCTAAGCCGTACAGTGCCCCCGCTGACAAAGGGAAACAGAAGATGGTCGATGTTAGGCGGCCTAAGAAGAAGGATGCTGCAGAGATTGTGTGCTTCAATTGTGGTGAGAAAGGCCACAAGAGCAACGCCTGTCCTGAGGAAATCTAGAAGTGTGTCCGGTGTGGTAAGAAGGGTCATGTGGTGGCTGATTGCAATCGTACAGACATTGTTTGCTTTAATTGCAACGGAGAGGGTCACATTAGTTCACAGTGTACTCAGCCTAAGAGGGCGCCGACTACTGGTAGGGTCTTTGCTTTGACTGGGACTCAGACAGAGAATGAGGATCGTTTGATCAGAGGTACTTGCTATATTAATAATACTCCTTTAGTTGCTATTATTGATACTGGTGCTACGCATTGTTTTATTGCTTTCGATTGTGTTTCTGCCTTGGGTCTTGATTTGTCTGATATGAATGGAGAGATGGTTGTCGAAACTCCAGCTAAGGGTTCGGTGACTACTTCTCTCGTATGTTTGAAATGTCCTTTGTCTATGTTTGGTCGTGATTTTGAAATGGATTTAGTTTGTCTACCTTTGAGTGGTATGGATGTGATTTTGGGTATGAACTGGTTAGAGTACAACCACGTTCTTATTAATTGTTTTAGCAAGTCAGTGCATTTCTCTTCCGTCGAAGAGGAAAGTGGTGCGAAGTTTTTATCTACTAAGCAGGTAAAGCAACTGGAACGCGACGGTATCTTGATGTTTTCGTTAATGGCTACTTTATCTATTGAGAATCAAGCAGTGATTGATAGGTTACCGGTGGTGTGTGAATTTCCTGAAGTTTTTCCAGATGAGATTCCTGATGTGCCTCCAGAGAGAGAAGTTGAGTTTTCTATTGATCTTGTTCCTGGAACGAAGCCGGTCTCGATGGCACCTTATCGTATGTCTGCTTCTGAGTTATCTGAGTTGAAGAAACAGTTGGAAGACTTGCTTGAGAAGAAGTTTGTTAGACCGAGTGTTTCACCTTGGGGAGCGCCGGTTTTGTTAGTAAAGAAGAAAGATGGTAGTATGAGGCTATGTATTGATTATCGACAGTTGAACAAGGTAACTATCAAGAATAGGTATCCACTTCCGAGAATTGATGATTTGATGGATCAGCTAGTGGGTGCACGTGTTTTTAGCAAGATTGATTTGAGGTCAGGATATCACCAGATTAAAGTAAAGGATGAAGATATACAGAAGACAGCTTTCAGAACGCGTTATGGTCACTATGAATATAAAGTTATGCCTTTTTGTGTTATCAATGCACCTGGAGTGTTTATGGAGTATATGAATCGCATCTTCCATGCATTTTTGGACCGGTTTGTGGTTGTGTTTATCGACGATATTTTGATTTACTCCAAGACTGAAGAAGAACATGCTGAGCATCTGAAGATTGTTTTGCAAGTGTTGAAAGAGAAGAAGCTTTATGCTAAATTGTCTAAGTGTGAATTCTGGTTGAAAGAAGTGAGTTTTCTAGGCCATGTTATTTCTGGAGATGGTATTGCTGTGGATCCGTCTAAAGTTGAAGCGGTATCACAGTGGGAGACTCCTAAGTCAGTTACTGAGATTAGAAGTTTCTTGGGTTTAGCTGGTTACTATAGAAGGTTTATTGAAGGGTTTTCTAAGTTAGCTCTTCCGCTAACGCAGTTGACTTGTAAAGGTAAAACTTTTGTGTGGGACGTCCATTGTGAGAAAAGTTTCGGTGAATTGAAGAAACGTTTGACGACTGCTCCAGTTTTGATTTTGCCGAAGCCCGAAGAACCTTTTGTGGTGTATTGTGATGCGTCCAAGTTGGGTTTAGGAGGTGTACTTATGCAAGAAGGTAAAGTTGATGTAAAGCTAATGTTGTTGCAGATGCCTTGAGTAGGAAGACATTGCATATGTCCGCCATGATGGTCAGAGAGTTCGAGTTGCTTGAACAGTTTAGAGATATGAGTTTGGTTTGCGAATGGTCACCTCAGAGTGTGAAACTGGGTATGCTGAAGATTGATAGTGAATTTCTGAAAAGCATCAAGGAAGCACAGAAAGTTGATGTAAAGTTTGTGGACTTGTTGGTTGCTAGAGATCAGACTGAAGACGGTGATTTTAAAATCGACAATCAAGGTGTGTTGAGATTCCGAGGAAGAATTTGTATCCCAGACAATGAAGAGATTAAGAAGATGATTCTTGAAGAGAGTCGTAGAAGTAGCTTGAGTATTCATCCGGGAGCTACGAAGATGTATCATGATTTAAAGAAGATTTTCTGGTGGTCTGGTTTGAAACGAGATGTGGCACAGTTTGTGTATTCCTGTTTAGTTTGTCAGAAGTCGAAAGTTGAGCATCAGAAACCTGCTGGGATGATGGTACCTTTAGACGTGCCAGAATGGAAATGGGATAGTATATCGATGGATTTTGTGACGAGTTTGCCGAATACTCCGAGAGGGAACGACGCAATTTGGGTTATTGTTGATAGGTTGACGAAGTCAACTCATTTTCTACCTATTAATATTAGTTTTCCCGTTGCCCAGTTGGCAGAGATTTATATCAAGGAGATTGTGAAGTTGCATGGTGTTCCTTCGAGCATCTTGTCAGATAGAGATCCAAGATTTACTTCTAGATTTTGGAAAAGTTTGCAAGAGGCCTTGGGTTCGAAGTTGAGATTGAGTTCGGCGTATCATCCACAGACAAATGGTCAGTCGGAGAGGACAATTCAGTCGCTAGAGGATTTGTTGAGAATTTGTGTTCTTGAGCAAGGAGGAACTTGGGATATTCATCTTCCGTTGATCGAGTTCACTTATAATAATAGTTACCATTCTAGTATTGGAATGGCACCGTTCGAGGCTTTGTATGGTCGGAGATGCAGAACTCCGTTGTGTTGGTTTGAATCAGGAGAAAGAGTGGTCTTAGGACCAGAGATTGTTTAGCAAACTACTGAGAAAGTTCAGATGATCCAAGAGAAAATGAAAGCGTCGCAGAGTCGACAAAAGAGTTATCATGATAAGCGTAGAAAAGATCTTGAATTTCAGGAAGGAGACCACGTGTTTTTGAGAGTCACTCCTATGACTGGTGTAGGACGTGCTTTGAAGTCAAAGAAGTTGACCCCGAAGTTCATTGGTCCGTATCAGATATTGGAAAGAGTTGGAACGGTGGCTTACCGAGTGGGTTTACCGCCGCACCTTGCGAATTTGCACAACGTTTTCCATGTGTCGCAACTTCGAAAGTATGTTCCGGATCCATCTCATGTAATCCAAAGTGACGATGTGCAAGTTAGAGACAACCTTACGGTAGAGACTTTACCGGTGAGGATTGATGATCGTAAAGTGAAGACGTTGAGAGGCAAGGAGATACCTCTCGTGAGAGTCGTTTGGACGGGAGCGACTGGTGAAAGCTTGACGTGGGAGCTTGAGAGTAAGATGCTGGAGTCTTATCCAGAGTTGTTTGCTTGAGGTAAATTTTCGAGGACGAAAATCTTTTAAGTGGGGGAGAGTTGTAACGCCCACTTTCGTTTAATCGTTATTTAATCGAGTTTAGGCCATTATATTATAATTATATAGTATATGCATGATTTTGATATGTTTTGATGATTTGTGGTGAATTTAGTGATTTGATTGATGACGTGATGAGTTATGAGTTTTGGAGGATTTGATTATGTTATGAGAATTATTTTATTGATAAATAGAATAAAGATTTGAAAATAATATAAAATATTTAGTTGAGGGCTGTTTTGATATTTTAGATAGTTTTGGGGGAGAAAGTGAGATAAGATAAGTATTTTAAGAGGAAATATAAAAGAATTGACCTAGGTTTAGAAAAAACACTTTGTACGTGAAAACTTTTGGAAAAGGGAGAAAAAGCTTAGAGAGGAGCAAGAGACCAAAGAGGGCTGCGATTTCTTCATAACCAGGTAAGGGTGGGACTAATAACTCAGTAACATTAATCTCTGTAATTCTGATGATTAGTTGACAAAGTTAGGATTGATTTAGAGAAGTTTTGGAATTAGGTCAAAACCCTAAAATTTGAGAATAAACGGTAAAACTTGTTTAGATCGATGAAAGAACCATCCTTTAACCTTAGAATATGTTTAGGATGAATTCTGGAACCAAAACCAAGCTTAGAACCATGTGAATCGACAGATTTTTGTGTTTTTAGGAAGCCTGGCCGTAGCGACATTCATCGCTCGCCACGGCGAGCTATGATCCTCGCCTCGCGAGTGATGAAGTTCATCGCTCGCCACGCGAGCCTTTTCCCTTCGCCTCGCGAGTTGTTTTGTGCAACTCGCCATGGCGAGCAACCCTTCCTCGCCTCGCGAGCTTAGGCAGAGTGCATGTCATATTTTGTAGTTTCGACTTTTTAGTTGGACCTTGAGTGCCTTTAAGTGCCTAAACATACCTAGAGATGATTAGGAATGATTTTAGGACAGGATTGAACCCAAAACAACATTAGTTGGGAATTTGAGTGGTACTCGCCATGGCGAGTGAGAACTCTCGCCTCGCGAGCAAGTCCAGAATGTAGCTGTTTGAGTGGTTGTGCGATCTGTGTCGCACCTTTTGATCAGGAGTGAACCCCTAATTGGTAATGAAACCTTATGATAACGTTTAATGCAGTCTGTAAAGCTATTAAGATATGTTGATATTAATTGAGCATGATTAATGTATTATGCAATATGTGAGATATAATGAAACGATTATGATTCTATTGAATTGCTGTTGATATATTGATATCTCCCTGCTGATATGTGACTTGACTATGTTGCTGCTGTTATTTCACTGAGTATGCAATGTTTATTTATGAATATAATGAAAATGATGATGTTTCGCTTCAAGTTATTGAATGCACATGATTACGATGTTTTGTTGTTAAGAGTCCATGCATAGCATATCATTGAGCTTAGTCCTCACCACGTTTTATTAGGAGCTTTGTCCTCCGCACGATTATTAGGAGCTTTGTCCTCCGCACGATTAAAGTATATTTATACTTATGATGACGATTGGTACCACATGCATGTACGGAGTCTAGGAGCATTGTCACATTGTCATGTCTATTATGCTTTGTTGATGATGATTGATTATGTGATTATGTGATAATGTTATGTTGTTGATGATGATTGATTATGTGATTACGTGATAAATGCTTATTAAGGATACAATGATGATTATGTTTAAAATGATTATGATCAAGATTGATTAGGATGTTAATTTATGATTCTTAATTGCATTGATTAACGCTATTCTGTTATGAAATCTCACCCCTTCTGTTTGAATGTTACCTCGACCGTGGGTAACGTGCAGGTGATCGAGCTTAGTGTGCTGTTTCCGTCGTGAGTGGCCTTGCCTTCACTGTGTCGTCTAGGTCGCTCTGATACGTAACGGGATGGAGCTTTATGATTATGCATGCTTCATTCTATTACGTGACTTTTATGCTGTTTATGATTATGAACTAATTTCTTTTAAGATTTAAGATGAGGCCTGCGTGCCAAAACGTTTTATGACTATGACATAATTTTCGCTGCGATGTTTAAGATATTTGGTTAAATCATTATTTAACTGTTTTGGATTATGTTTATGTGATATCCCGTTGTTTACGATGCTTACTCTGATAAATGTTTTAAGAAAATTTCATATTGGGAAAACGGGGTGTTACATCGTTCATCTATTCTCCCACTTTCTCTCTCTAGAAAATATCTTATGAAATGAATGAAATGATATTTCCTAAGACAACTCCTTAGGTATAATCCTTTATGGACCTAACCTAGTTTCTAGTAGGCTTAACCCATTTCTATTCAAACCAAAAATATTTCTACACTCCAAACAATATTTAACTAATCTTATTTATAAAAGGTCTTAAGTTGTCTTAAACAGCTTTTTGGAGCCAAAATTTGAGGTTAATTTTGTCATTTTAATATTGACATCTCATTATTATTATTATTATTATTATTATTATTATTATTATTATTATTATTATTATTATTATTATCTTATCTTATTTATAAAAGGTCTTAAGTTGTCTTAAACAGCTTTTTGGAGCCAAAATTTGAGGTTAATTTTGTCATTTTAATATTGACATCTCATTATTATTATTATTATTATTATTATTATTATTATTATTATTATTATTATTATTATTATTATTATTATTATCTTATTTATAAAAGGTCTTAAGTTGTCTTAAACAGCTTTTTGGAGCCAAAATTTGAGGTTAATTTTGTCATTTTAATATTGACATCTTATTCTTATTCTTATTATTATTATTATTATTATTTAATATTTAATATATATTTAAGCAATTGAACAATAATCTTAGTTTGTTTGGTTTTTTTTTTCGTTTTTTTTTTCTTTCATAATTTTATTTTGTTTTTCTTTCACATTATTATTTAATAATAATAATTTATATTTAAGCAATTGAACAAGCCTTTGTTATATTTATGCCATAAACTACTAAATATATATTTAAGCAATTGAACAAACTTTCGCTAAATTTGTGCCATAAACTATTAAATACGTTTTTTTTTTCTTCCATAATCTTAGTTTTTTTTTTTTCCTTTTTTTTCTTTCATAATTTTATTTTGTTTTTCTTTCACATTATTACTTAATAATAATAATTTATATTTAAACAATTGAACAAACTTTCACTAAATTTATGCCATAAACTACTAAATACGTTTTTTTTCTTTCAAAATTTTATTTTGTTTTTCTTTCAGGTTATTATTTAATAATTTATCTTATTTATAAAAGGTCTTAAGTTGTCTTAAACAGCTTTTTGGAGCCAAAATTTGAGGTTAATTTTGTCATTTTAATATTGACATCTCATTATTATTATTATTATTATTATTATTATTATTTTTATTATTATTATTATTATTTAATATTTAATATTTAATATATATTTAAGCAATTGAACAATAATCTTAGTTTGTTTTTTTTTTTTGTTTTTTTTTTCTTTCTTAATTTTATTTTGTTTTTCTTTCACATTATTATTTAATAATAATAATTTATATTTAATTATTTAATAATAATAATTTATATTTAAGCAATTTTTTTTTTTAATTAGATGCAGAGAGCATCAATTCATTAGATAGAACAAAAAAAGAGTACAAAGTAGAAAAGGGGGACAAAACCAAAACCTTTTCAAAAGGTACAAAACCTGAAATTGGGCAAGCCCAACCTATTCTTAGTGTACTCTCCTCTAATGAATTCAGGAAGTGAGTCAGACCAAAAAATGTCAGAAGAAGTTAGGGTTAAACCAAGGTTGGCAAGACTATCAGCACAAGTGTTACCCTCCCTGTATATGTGAGTCACAATGAACCTCATGAATCTTAATCTAACAAGACAATTCTGCCATCTATTTCTTAAATTACAAGGCACAATAGAGGATGACTTGAATGCTAGGGTAACCAATTGTGAATCAGTCTCTAGCCAGAAATTAACAAAACCATTGGTGTGGGCTATTTCTATTGCAGTCATAGCAGCTACAAGCTCTCCATATAAAGCATTTTGATCTCCTAAAAGTTGAGTGAAGCAACCAATGCAAGTGCTATCTGAATTTCTGAAAATGCCTCCTGCAGAAGCTTTCGATGGATTCTTTGTAGCTGCTCCATCTGTGTTAGCTTTGATCCAAGAGGAGAGAGGAGGAGACCACAACACTTCCTTAATAATTGGAGCCCTAGGGGGTCTGATTTGAACTTTGCAAGCTTTTAAAATGCTGAACTCCAACATGTCCCCTCTGTAAGGTTCCTTAGTATTGTTGCCAGCTATTGAAGTTTGAGCAATGATGAGGTTGATGGCAGGTTTTCAATGTAAAGTCTTATCTCTATATCTAATATGGTTCCTCCTAACCCAAATAATATTAAAAATGTTAACTATACAAGACTTAATAACCAACTTGCATTGGGGGGACCAGTTTCTATCCAAGAGCTTCCAGAAGTCATCTAGATTGTTGAACTATATATTGATAATTGAAAAAAGCCAGTTCCATAACTTCAAAGCAAAAGCACACTCAAAAAATAAATGAAAAGCGGATTCAGAGGAAGCATTACAAGAGGAGCATTTTGAAGGCAGCTGAACTCCCCTAGAAAGCAAATTTTCATCTGTTGGAACTTTACTGTGCATGATTCTCCAAACTAGTAATGATTTTGAAGGAGGAATATCAGGGCACCACAAAGATTTGGCCCATCTGATGTTCTGGCCAATACCGTATTTGTATTCAAAAGCCTGCTTAAAAGACAACTCACCATTGTTGCTAGAATTCCAAATCAACTTATCTGCAGTTTCTTCAAAAGGAATAGTTACTTTTTCTGCAAGATAATTGACCTGAGGGAAAGTAAGAAGCACAGAGAAAGGAATATTCCATTGTCCATTTACAATAAAGTCAGAAACCTTAGCCTTTAAATGAGTATGAAGGTTCACAGGAATATTCAATTGAGAGACCATTGTTTGACCGCACCAGTTGTAACACCTCGTTTTCCCAATATTTAAAATTTCTTTAAAAACAAAACATTTATCAGAGTAAACATCAAACAACGGGATATCACATATAACGTAATCCAACAGTTAAATAATAATTTAACCAATAACTTAAACATTTGCAGCGGAAAATCTTAACCATAATTCATGAAACGTTTTGGCACGCAGGCCCAACAAGTATCTCAAAAGAGTTAATCAAAACAGTAAATATTCATGGCAGTTCACGTAAGAGAATGAAGCATGTTATAGCATAAAACCCCATCCCGTTACGTATCAGAGCGACCTAGACGACACAGTGAAGGCAAGGCCACTCACGACGGCAACTGCACACTAAGCACGATCACCTGCAAGTTACCCATACGAAGGGCAACATTTTCAAGCAGAAGGGGTGAGATTTCATAATAAAATAACATTAATCAATGTAATTGCGAATCATAAATTAACATCATAATCATTCCATTATTAACTTTGCATAAATGCTAAACAGTTATCACGTAATCATATATCCAATTCATTATGAACAACGTAACATAAACAATAAACACTTATCACGTAATCACATATTCATTCATTATCAACAAGGCATCTTAATCATGACAATGTGACAATGCTCCTAGACTCCTTATATGCATGTGGTACCAATCGTCATCATAAGTATTAATATACTTTAATCGTGCGGAGGACAAAGCTCCTATAAAACGTGCGGAGGACAAAGCTCCTAATATTCGTGGTGAGGACTAAGCTCAATGATATGCTATGCATGGACACATATGAACAAAACATCGTAATCAACTTATCAACATGCATCCAATAATTTGGAGCTAAACTTCATCATATAATTATGCACTTAGTTAAATAACGGAAGCAGCATAAACAGGTCACATAACAAGATGATATCATTATATCAAAGCACATAATTTGTATCACTATCACATCTTCTTATCTTGCATGAATATACAATACAATAGTTCATATTCAATTAATATTAATATAACTTAAACAACTCTACAGTCTGCATTAAACGACATCACTAGGTCTCATTACCAGTTAGGGGTTCACTCTTGATCAACAAGTGCAACACAGATCGCATAAACACATAAACAAGTTCATCCTGGTTGTACTCGTGAGGCGAGAGTACTTACTCGCCATGGCGAGTACCACTCATCTCCCAAACTAATGTTGTTCTAGGTTCCCTCTGATCCTACATTCATTCCTAATCAATACTAGGTATGTTCAGGCATTCTATGGCAGCCAAGGTCCAACTAAAAATGTCGAAACACAAAATATGACATGCACACTGCCTAAGCTCGCGAGGCGAGGAAGGGTAGCTCGCCATGGCGAGTTGCACCAAACAACTCGCGAGGCGAAGGGAAGGGGCTCGCGTGGCGAGCGATGAAGTTCATCACTCGCGAGGCGAGGATCATCCCTCGTCGTGGCGAGCGATGAACAGAAGCACGGGCAGACTAGGGTTTTTCTCAAAAATCCATCACACAACATGGTTCAAAGCCTAATTTTGATTCTATAATCCATCCTAAACATGTTCTAAGGTTAAAGGACGGTTTCTACATCAATCCAAACAAGTTTTACCGTTTGATCATCAATTTTTAGGGTTTTGACCTAATTCCAAAACTTTTCTAAATCAATCCTAACTTTGTCAATTAATCATCAGAATTACAATGATCAATGCTATTGAATCATTAGTCTCACCCTTACCTTGTTTGAAGAAAATCGCAGCACTCTTGGTCTCTTGCTCCTCTCTAAGCTTTTCTCCCTTTTTCCAAAAGTTTTCACGTACAATGGTTTTCTAAAGATATTAGGTCTTCCCTATTTATACCTCTTTCTAATAACTTATCTTATCTCACTTTCTCCCCCAAAACTATCTAAAATATCAAAACAGCCCTCAACTAAATATTTTATATTATTTTCAAATCTTTATTTTATTTAACAATAAAATAATTCTCATATCCTTATCAAATCTTCCAAAACTCATAACTTATCACGTCATCAATCAAATCACTAAATTAATCGTGAATCACCAAAACATAACAAAATCACGCATATATTATATAATTATAATATAATTGCCTAAACTCGATTAAATAACGATTAAACGAAAGTGGGCGTTACAACTCTCCCCCACTTAAAAGATTTTGGTCCTCGAAAATTTACCTCAAGTAAACAACTCTGGATAAGACTCCAGCATCTTACTCTCAAGCTCCCACGTCAAGCTTTCACCAGTCGCTCCCGTCCAAACGACTCTCACGAGAGGTATCTCCTTGCCTCTCAACGTCTTCACTTTACGATCATCAATCCTCAACGGTAAAGTTTCTACGGTAAGGTTGTCTCTAACTTGCACATCGTCACTCTGAATTACATGAGATGGATCCGGAACATACTTCCGAAGTTGCGACACGTGGAAAACATTGTGCAAATTCGAAAGATGCGGCGGTAAACCCACTCGGTAAGCCACCGTTCCAACTCTTTCCAAAATCTGATATGGACCAATGAACTTCGGGGTCAACTTCTTTGACTTCAAAGCACGTCCTACACCAGTCATAGGAGTGACTCTCAAAAACACGTGGTCTCCTTCCTGAAATTCAAGATCTTTTCTACGCTTATCATGATAACTCTTTTGTCGACTCTGCGACGCCTTCATTTTCTCTTGGATCATCTGAACTTTCTCAGTAGTTTGCTGAACAATCTCTGGTCCTAAGACCACTCTTTCTCCTGATTCAAACCAACACAACGGAGTTCTGCATCTCCGACCATACAAAGCCTCGAACGGTGCCATTCCAATACTAGAATGATAACTATTATTATAAGTGAACTCGATCAACGGAAGATGACTGTCCCAAGTTCCTCCTTGTTCAAGAACACAAATTCTCAACAAATCCTCTAGCGACTGAATTGTCCTCTCCGACTGACCATCTGTTTGTGGATGATACGCCGAACTCAATCTCAACTTCGAACCCAAGGCCTCTTGCAAACTTTTCCAAAATCTAGAAGTAAATCTTGGATCTCTATCTGACACAATGCTCGAAGGAACACCATGCAACTTCACAATCTCCTTGATATAAATCTCTGCCAACTGGGCAACGGGGAAACTAATATTAATCGGTAGAAAATGAGCCGACTTCGTCAATCTATCAACAATAACCCAAATTGCGTCGTTCCCTCTAGGAGTATTTGGCAAACTCGTCACAAAATCCATGGATATACTATCCCATTTCCATTCTGGCACGTCTAAAGGTACCATCATCCCAGCGGGTTTCTGATGCTCGACTTTCGACTTCTGACAAACTAAACAGGAATACACAAACTGTGCTACATCTCGTTTCAAACCAGACCACCAGAAAATCTTCTTTAAATCATGATACATCTTCGTAGCTCCCGGGTGAATACTCAAGCTACTTCTATGACTCTCTTCAAGAATCATCTTCTTAATCTCTTCACTGTCTGGAATGCAAATTCTTCCTCGAAATCTCAACACGCCTTGATCATCGATTTTAAAATCACTGTCTTCAGCCTGATCTCTAGCAACCAACAAATCCACAAACTTTACATCAACTTTCTGTGCTTCTTTGATGCTTTTCAGAAATTCACTATCAATCTTCAGCATACCCAGTTTCACGCTCTGAGGTGTCCATTCACAAACCAAACTCATATCTCTGAACTGTTCAAGTAACTCGAACTCTCTGACCATCATGGCGGACATATGCAATGTCTTCCTACTCAAGGCATCCGCAACAACATTAGCTTTACCCGGATGATAATTCAAACCAAAGTCGTAATCCTTTAGCAACTCTAGCCATCTTCGCTGCCTCATATTCAATTCCTTCTGATTGAACAAATACTTCAAACTCTTGTGATCACTAAACACCTCAAACCTCGAACCATACAAGTAATGTCTCCATATCTTCAATACAAAGACTACAGCCGCCAACTCAAGATCATGCGTAGGATATTTTTTCTCATGAACTCTCAACTGTCTTGAGGCATAAGCTACCACTTTACCTTCTTGCATAAGCACACCTCCTAAACCCAACTTGGACGCATCACAATACACAACAAAAGGTTCATCGGACTTCGGCAAAATCAAAACTGGAGCAGTCGTCAAACGTTTCTTCAATTCACCGAAACTCCTCTCACAATGGACGTCCCACACAAAAGTTTTACCTTTACAAGTCAACTGTGTAAGCGGAAGAGCTAACTTGGAAAATCCTTCAATAAATCTTCTGTAGTAACCAGCTAAACCCAAAAAGCTTCTAATTTCAATAACGGACTTAGGAGTATCCCATTGCGATACAGCTTCGACTTTAGACGGATCCACAACAATACCATCTCCGGAAATAACATGGCCAAGGAAACTCACTTCATTCAACCAGAATTCACACTTAGACAATTTAGCATAAAGTTTCTTCTCTTTCAACACTTGTAACACAATCTTCAGATGCTCGGCATGTTCTTCTTCAGTCTTGGAGTAAATCAAGATATCGTCGATGAACACAACTACGAACCGATCCAAAAATGCATGGAAGATGCGATTCATATACTCCATAAACACTCCAGGTGCATTGGTCACACCGAAAGGCATAACTTTATATTCATAGTGACCATAACGCGTTCTGAAAGCTGTCTTCTGCATATCCTCATCTTTTACTTTAATCTGGTGAGAACCTGATCTCAAATCTATCTTGCTGAAAACTCGTGCACCCACTAATTGATCCATCAAGTCATCAATTCTCGGAAGTGGATACCTATTCTTGATAGTTACCTTGTTCAACTGCCGATAATCAATACACAACCGACGCATATATTATATAACTGCCGATAAGCTCGCGAGGCGAGGAAGGGTTGCTCGCCATGGCGAGTTGCACCAAACAACTCGCGAGGCGAAGGGAAGGGGCTCGCGTGGCGAGCGATGAAGTTCATCACTCGCGAGGCGAGGATCATCCCTCGCCGTGGCGAGCGATGAACAGAAGCACGGGCAGACTAGGGTTTTTCTCAAAAATCCATCACACAACATGGTTCAAAGCCTAATTTTGATTCCATAATCCATCCTAAACATGTTCTAAGGTTAAAGGGCGGTTTCTACATCAATCCAAACAAGTTTTACCGTTTGATCATCAATTTTTAGGGTTTTGACCTAATTCCAAAACTTTTCTAAATCAATCCTAACTTTGTCAATTAATCATCAGAATTACAACGATCAATGCTATTGAATCATTAGTCTCACCCTTACCTTGTTTGAAGAAAATCGCAGCACTCTTGGTCTCTTGCTCCTCTCTAAGCTTTTCTCCCTTTTTCCAAAAGTTTTCACGTACAATGGTTTTCTAAAGATATTAGGTCTTCCCTATTTATACCTCCTTCTAATAACTTATCTTATCTCACTTTCTCCCCCAAAACTATCTAAAATATCAAAACAGCCCTCAACTAAATATTTTATATTATTTTCAAATCTTTATTTTATTTAACAATAAAATAATTCTCATATCCTTATCAAATCTTCCAAAACTCATAACTTATCACATCATCAATCAAATCACTAAATTCATCGTGAATCACCAAAACATAACAAAATCACGCATATATTATATAATTATAATATAATTGCCTAAACTCGATTAAATAACGATTAAACGAAAGTGGGCGTTACACCAGTTGTCCAGCCAGAAGTTTATATTGCTCCCGTCACCCAGCTGCCATCCACAATTAGAAAGAATTGTCTCAAATTCCGCTTTGATGCTGCTCCATATCGAAGAGAAAATGTGGTGAGATATCACTCTTCTCCCTCTGAGAACTTTACTTCTGATTAGAATTGCCCAATCTTCCTGTGAATTTAAAAGGTCCCAACAAAGCTTAAGGTTGGTGGATTCATTTAGTGTATAAAGAGACCTTATACCTAATCCACCTTCAGAGAGAGGTTTCCAAGATTTTCTCCAGGAAACAGTTACTAATTTTCTTTTAGAGATGTCTTCGCTCCATATGAAGTTTCTTGTCCAGGCCTCAATGTCTTTTAGCAACTTCTTTGGCCAAGAATATATTGAAATTGAATGGACCAGCATGCCTTGAATTACACTTTTTACAAGGGTGACTCTTCCAGCAATACTTAATAAGGATGCTTTCCATGCTGAGAGTTTTGATTTGATTTTGTCTGCAATAGGCTGCAGGTGAGACCTTTTAGGTTTCCCTTTGAAAATAGGGACACCTAAATAGTTGAAAGGTAGAGTACCTTTGTTGAAACCAATGAGATCAGTGATTTGGTTCATCCTAGCAACAGATATTGAACCATAAAAAACAGTTGACTTGGAGGGATTGATTACTTGACCAGAAGCTAAGGCATAGGAAGTAAACAACTGCATCAGTGCTTGTATGGAAGAAACTTTATGTAACGCCCTCTCTAATTATTTGATTATTTTAAATGAGTTTAGAATATACTTATATGATTTGTGTGATTTATATGATTTATTTTGATGAGTGATATTTTGTTATGATATATGTTATATATTTATTAATATAATATATATGTTATTTGATTTAGAAATATATATGTTATTTGATTTAGAAATATATATATATATATGCTATTTGATTTAAAAATATAATATATGTTATTTGATTTAGAAATATATATATATGCTATTTGATTTAGAAATATAATATATGTTATTTGATTTAGAAATGTATATATGTTATTTGGTTCAGAAATATATATGATTCGTTATAGAAATATATACATGATTTGTTATAGAAATAAATGTTATTTATCATAGAAATATGTATGATTTGTTGTAGAAATATATGTCATTTGTTATAAAAATATATACATGATTTGTTGTAGAAATATATATAATCTGTTATAGAAATATGTATGATTTGTTATGGAAATATATATATATATATATATATATATGTTATAGAGATACAATTGTTATTTATTATTGTTATAGAAATATTATATATATATATATATATGTATATATTAGAATAGAATATTAATATTTGGATTTAAGAGAAAAATAAGTAGGTTAAAGATTTATATAAATAGGAGAGACCTAGTTTAGAAAAACATAACGTACTTACGACCAGTTTTGGAAAAAGGGAGAAAAAGTCAAGAGAAGAGGAAGAAGACCTAGAGGCTGCGATTTTCTTCACTTTAAGGTAAGGGTGAGACTAACTTTGCAATTCTATTAAGTATGTGAATCAATGGTTAAGTTTAACATGAATTAGGATGAGTTTAAGAAGAATCGGAAATTAGGTCAAATTGATAGAATTGATGATTAAACGGTGGAAACTTGTTAAAAAGATGTAGAAACTGTCCTTAGACCTTAGATAATGATTTAGATGAATTCTGGAATTGAAATTAGGCTTAGAACCTTGTTAGATGATGATTTTCGTGTAGAAAGTGCATCATGTCCGAGCCTAGATTCATCGCTCGCCACGGCGAGCTATGATTCTCGCCTCGCGAGGGATGACCTTCATCGCTCGCCACGCGAGCCCTTTCCTTTCGCCTCGCGAGTTGTTTGGTGCAACTCGCCATGGCGAGCAACCTTACTCGCCATAGCGAGCTAAGGCAGAGAGCATGTTAGATTTTGTGTTTCGGCCTTTTGAGTTGAACCTTAGATGCCTTTGAGTACCTTTAGGTGCCTACTATTGATTAGAGAATGATTTAGAACGAAATTGAACCTAGAACAACCTTAGTTGGAAAGTTGGCTTGTACTCGCCACGGCGAGCAGATGCTCTCGCCTCGCGAGCACTTTCCAGAATTGAGTGTTTTTAGTGCATTGTGAGACTTGAGTTGCTTGGATTGGTTAGAAATGAACTTTAGGTACATAGTGTGACCTATTAAAGATAATGATTTTGGATTGTGAAGCTATATTGAAATGCTAAGTGTTTATAATGTGATTTATTGATTGATTGCATTACTTGAATTATTATTGAATGATCAGGAAGTTGTTGAAAATGAATTGGTATTAAGCTGTTGATATAATCTGATTATGCTGCTATTGTTATTTAACTAAGTTACATGAGTTGTTGTTGATTATCATTTGATATTGTTATATCCTGAGATGTTTATGTGTCGCCTATGTTGCTGTTGTTGGTTATGTGAAATATTTATATGCCTTATGTGGAAGATGTTTGATGTTTAAGTTGTTGATGCTTCACATTAATATTGTTATGTTGTGAATTGCAAATTGATATATTGATATCTCTCTATTGTTGTGTGATTTTACTGTGCTACTGCTGTTATTTAACTAAGTGCATGATGTCTATATATATATTATGAAATGATGACGTTTAGCTCCAAATTATTGGATGCATGATGATATGTTGATTACGATGATTACGGTGTTTTGTTGTTAAGAGTCCATGCATAGCATTTCATTGAGCTTTGTCCTCACCACGATTAGGAGCTTTGTCCTCCGCACGTTTTAGGAGCTTTGTCCTCCGCACGATAAAAGTATATTAATACTTATGATGACGATTGGTACCACATGCATATAAGTGTCTAAGTTGCATTGTCGCATATGTCGAGTCAAGGTCGTTGTTGATGAATTATCATCCATGAGTTGTTAAGTTGTCGATGAATTATCATCCATGAGTTTGTCGAGTTGTGTTCTACCTATGTGTTGTTAAAGAAGTACCTACGAAGATTATACGATGTGAATTATATGATGTTGACTAAAATATTGCTATGTTGTTTAACATGTTGATTATGATATTGTTATGTTGCTATGTTGTTTAACATGTTGATTATGATACTGTTATGTTGCTACGTTGTTTAAGATATTGATTATGATATTGTTACGTTGCTATGTTGTTTAAGATAATGATTATGATATTGTTGAGTTGTTATGATGTTGTGTATAATTGTTACTATTAAGTGATGAATATGTTGTTCTATATATGATTAATATTATTAAGCGAATATTATGTTATGTTATTGATGATGATCGAATGTTGTGATTACTTGGTAATTGTTTATCAAAGATGCTATGATGTTTAAGATGATATTGTTTAAGATGTTTATGTTGAAGATTTATGATGTTGATTTTGGTGTTAGTATGTGTTGATTGTATTTTCATAAGATGATGAATACGTTGTTGTTATATTAATACAAGAAGATGAATATGTTGTTGTTATATTATTATATTATGAAGAGATGATGTATATATAATTATTATTATTATTAAGTGAATATCATGCTATGTTGTTGTTATATTATTATATTATGACGAGATGATGTATATATAATTATTATTATTATTATTAAGTGAATATCATGTTACGTTGTTGTTATACTATTATAAGAAGATGTTTATGTTATGATGTAGATAGTTATTACTATTAATAAGAGATGATTATATTGTGTTGTTTTAAAGTTATTAGTGATGATGATTACATGATGATATCTATGAGTTGTTAAGTGTACTTGCTGATGTTTATGTTATATTGATAAGTTGTCTTTTATTAATGAATTGATAATGAGATGTTTGAAGAATAATTATTATTATGAATTAATGATGTTGTTATGTTGTATATGAATTAGAATTAAGATGTTGTTATGCTATATATGAACTATGACTATGATGTGATGACCTATGTTTGTTACGATTTGGTTAATATGTGTTAAATGATAATTAGAAGTTGGTTGAGTTATTAAGAATTATTACATGAAGAATTATTATTACTAATAGATGAAGTTATTTGTGTTGTTAAATATAATTATTGAATTATATGCTTGATATTATTGTTTTGTGAAATCTCACCCCTTCTGCTTGAAAATGTTGCTCTTCGTATGAGTAACTTGCAGGTATTAATGATTAGTATGAGTGGTGGCTCAAGTGTCTTTAGGTGCTCTGATACGTAACGGGATGGGAATTTGTTATTGCTTTCTATTCCTTACGTATTGTTTCTGAAGAGTTATGACTATGTTTTTAGAATGGATTTTTATGACATAATTGTAAAGAGGCTTTAGTGCAAAAGACCGTTTTGATTATTGAATAATTCCGCTGCGAAGTATTAAAGACTTTCTAATTATTGAATTTTAAAGGATAAATAGTTATTTATACAGTTTATGATTTTAAGGAAAGAATGTGACATTCCGTTTAGGTGAATTACTCTGATTAAATAAATGAAATTTTCACGTTGGGAAAACGGGATGTTACACTTTACCTTTGCAAAAGATCATGATGTCATCCGCATAAAGGGAGTGTGAAGGGACAAAAACAGATCTGGATCCTTTGATAAGCTCAACAGTTCCTTGTTATATTTATGCAATTGAACAAACCTTTGTTATATTTATGCCATAAACTACTAAATATATATTTAAGCAATTGAACAAACTTTCGCTAAATTTGTGCCATAAACTATTAAATACGTTTTTTTTTTCTTCCATAATCTTAGTTTTTTTTTCCTTTTTTTTTCTTTCATAATTTTATTTTGTTTTTCTTTCACATTATTATTTAATAATAATAATTTATATTTAAACAATTGAACAAACTTTCACTAAATTTATGCCATAAACTACTAAATACGTTTTTTTTCTTTCAAAATTTTATTTTGTTTTTCTTTCTGGTTATTATTTAATAATTTATATTTAAGCAATTGAACAAACCTTTGTTAAATTTATGTCATAAACTACTAAATACGTTTTATTTTTCTTCCATAATCTTAGTTTGTTTTTTCGTTTTTCTTTTTTCAAAATTTTATTTTGTTTTTCTTTCACGTTATTATTTAATAATATATATTTAAGCAATTAAACAAACCTTTGTTATATTTATGCCATAAACTACTAAATACGTTTTTTTTCTTCCATAATCTTAGTTTTTTTTTTTTTTTCCTTCCATAATCTTAGTTTGTTTTTTTCTTTTTTTTTTCTTTCATAATCTTATTTTGTTTTTCGTTAGATGGAAATCATAGTTTGTTTTCTATTTTCTCTATTTTTTTGGTAGTGTTATTTTCTCTATTTATTTGGCAATATAACCACCGATCCCCATATGTTTTTTTTATGGGGTCATTTTGCTGAACAAATGAATAGCTATATGAGCACAAATGGAAATACTTTTCCAATTGTAGTTGTTATGCATCTATGTCGACTTAATGTTTTTGGTGGTAATTATATTATCTTTTTAAAAGTAATTATTTTTAATTTCTTTGTATTGTTAATGATATATATCACTTAATACCTTTGGTGTATCGTTTTAATAGGTATGTATGGGATTGCCAATGCATTCAATGAAACCGAGTTGCTTATAAATCCCAACATTGAAGAATGTTGCAACTACAAGAAAGGGTATACACTAACCTATCGGTATTACACATATATTATATATTGATAATTATTGGAATTATTTTTTTGGTTAAGTATGATTTTCTTATATTTTACGATAGGATGAAAACTGGCAATGCATCTTTGACCAAATTTCTTCAATTGTTAATAGCACATATCCATCACTTTTGGAGAATGTGAGTGATATTTCATTTTTTCAAGATAGGGCAATTTTAGCACCAACCAATGATATTGTTGATTCACTAAACAATTTCATTTTATCGATGATTTCTGGTGAGAAAAAAACATACTTAAGTGCTGATAGTCCGTCTACACATGATGAAAATATTAATGGTCCTGATCAGATTCTAACTCCAGAATATTTGAACACCGTCAAATCTTCAGGTTTGCCAAACCATGAGTTAAATCTCAAGGTTGGAGTTCCAATTATGTTATTGAGAAATATTGATCAACCATTAGGATTATGCAATGGTACGCGCCTTATAATTACACAAATGGGGAATTTCGTACTTAAGGCAAAGATAATATCAGGAAACAGTATTGGACAAAAGGTATATATCCCAAGATTGACTTTGTCTCCATCTCCATCTGATACAAAACTTTCTTTCACGTTTCAACGTAAACAGTTTCCTATTATGGTCTCATTTGCGATGACTATCAATAAGAGCCAAGGACAATCTCTTAAAAATGTTGGAATATATCTTCCAGAACCCATATTTTCACACGGACAGTTATATGTTGCTCTTTCAAGCGTTACTTCACGTGCTGGGCTGAAGATGCTGATGTGCGATGACGAAGGACGTGTCTCCAACAAAACTAATAATGTTGTCTACAAAGAAGTCTTTCAGAATTTAAGATAGGTAATTTACACATATACATATTTGTATATATTTTCTATTTGTTTATTGTTGCGTGCATCTAGCTATGTTTTTCAAAGCACTTTTATTTAAAATAATGCTTTTCTTTCGAAATATATATATATATATATATATATATATATATATATATATATATATGTGTGTGTGTGTGTGTGGGTTCACACATGTTTGTAAGAAATAATATTTAGAATTTTGTTGTTGACAAAACAAACTTATCAACTAAATTTGTTTCACAAATTAACAATATATTATGCATTTTTTTTACATTTTTAAGTTCTTTATAATCATTTATAATCATACAAATTTATTTTATTTCATGCCAGGTTGATCATCATCTTTATGATGAATTTTCAATTTGGAATCAGCAAAAATCATGGACACAAAACTTAGTTTTACCGATTCAATTGTTGAGAATTGATATGTCTTTATTATCCACGAATTTGTATATTATTACTCAAGCTAGAGTTATATTAGTAGTTGCATTTGGTTATTTTTATTTGGTTATCCGATGTGATCACGAGAATTCTAAATTACTTCAAGTTTTTATTGGTTTTATTTTGGACACGTTAATTCATGCTCCACTTTCGTTTTATGAATTGATATTTGGAATAATGGATAAACAATTATCAAACCCTCCACTTTCATTTCCACGGTTTGATAATGGTTGATCCATGTTAAAGCGGTGAATTTAGATAAGAAATTAGGGTTACATAAGATTAAGGCTTAGAGCTTGGCTTGATTAGGATTATGTCATTTAGACTTATCCAACAATCCCAAGACAAGGAGTAGTCTACTCACTCATGTTCATCGTAGACATGGGGGAGAAGAGAGAAAGCATAAAGGTAAATGACAAGAAAATAAAGGAAAAGAAAAGAACTTTAATTAGAAAAGCAATTGTCACTTATTGAATTCCAAGTAAAGATGAATATTTGTGATGGATGGCTACTCTATTTATAGCATATATTCGACTTAAATTCTAAGCAATTACATTCGGGCTAAAAATAGAGTAGCTTAAAATCTAAGCAACAAGCAGCAAAAGACACTCTGGAGGGTGGCACGGCCGTGCCAATGCTAGCACGGGTCGTGCCAAGCTTCTGACTTTGGGGAGACATATTTTTGTCTCTCAATCTTCATATTTTCGTATTCAATCAGCTCCAAGTCCCTTTCTTTTGCTCCAAGACTCAATTCATCCAATATTCATTCCTGAAATAAAATAAAATAAAATGCAATTTGTAGTAAACTATCCTAAAAAGGAAATAATACTAATATAAAATAAAATAAAATCTAATTAAAACTAAACTAAAAAGCATATAAAAGTAAGCAATAAATGACTCATCACTTATGCAGAATCGTCAGGTTGTGGCTTATGCTTCAAGGCAGTTGAAAGTGCATGAGAAGAATTATCCAACTCATGATTTGGAATTGGCGGCAGTTGTGTATGCATTGAAGATTGGGAGGCACTATTTGTATAATTCTAAGTTTGAAGTGTTCAGTGACCATAAGAGTTTGAAGTATTTGTTTGATCAGAAAGAGTTGAATATGAGGGAAAGAAGATGGTTGGAATATCTTAAGGACTTTGATTTTCAGTTGAGTTATCATCCTGGGAAAGCTAATGTTGTTGCTGATGCTTTGAGTATAAAGACTTTGCATATGTCTGCTTTGATGGTTAAGGAGTTGGAATTGATTGAGCAGTTTCGAGACTTGAGTTTGGTTAGTGAATTGACACCGGATAGTGTAAGGTTGGGTATGTTGAAGTTGACAAGCAATATTTTGGAAGAAATCAAGAATGTTCAGAAGGAAGATTTGGAGCTTGTGGACCGAGTGATGTTGGTTAACCAAGGAAAAGGTGGAGACTTTAAATTGGATGAGAATGATGTTTTGATGTTTTGATGTTTTGAAAAGGTTGTTTTGGTGGCCTGGAATGAAGAAGGAGATTGCTGAGTTCGTTTATGCTTGTTTGGTTTGTCAGAAATCGAAGATCGAACATCAGAGACCGTCGGGTTTGATGCAACCGTTGTTTGTGCCAGAGTGGAAGTGGGATAGCATTTCTATGGATTTTGTTGGAGCGTTGCCTAAGACTAGTAAGGGTTTTGATTCGATTTGGGTGATTGTTGATCGGTTGACGAAGTCGGCACATTTTGTTCCTATCAAGACGGGTATGACTGTAGCGAAGTTGGCTGAGATCTACATTGAGCAGATAGTGAGGTTGCATGGTATTCCTTCTAGTATTGTGTCGGATCGGGATCCGAGGTTTACTTCTAAGTTTTGGGAGAGTTTGCAAGCTGCTTTGGGAACTAAGTTGAGATTGAGTTCTGCTTACCATCCTCAGACCGATGGGCAGACGGAGAGGACTATTCAGAGTTTGGAGGATTTGTTGAGAGCTTGTGTTTTGGAGCAAGGTCTTAGTTGGGATGAATGTTTACCATTGATTGAGTTTACTTACAACAACAGTTTTCATGCTAGTATCGGAATGGCACCGTTTGAGGCTTTGTATGGTCGGAGGTGTAGGACACCGTTGTGTTGGTTTGAGTCCGGAGAGGGTGCTTTGTTAGGACCGGAAGTTGTGCAAGAAACTACGGAAAAGGTTAAGATGATTCAGGAGAAGATGAAGGCGTCTCAGAGTAGACAGAAGAGTTACCATGATAAGAGGAGAAAGGATATTGAGTTTCAAGTTGGTGATCATGTGTTTTTGAGGGTGAATCCTGTGACCGGAGTTGGTCGTGCTTTGAAGTGTAGGAAGTTGACTCTTCGTTTTGTTGGGCCGTTTGATGTCATTGAGAAGGTTGGGGTTGTAGCGTATCGGATTGCGTTACCACCGTCGTTGTCGAATCTTCTTAATGTGTTTCATGTGTCTCAGTTGAGGAAGTATGTGCATGATGCGTCTCATGTGATTCAAGTAGATGAGTTGGAAATAAGAGATAATTTGACGGTTGAGACTTGGCCGGATAGGATTGAGGATCGTGAATTGAAGCGTTTGCGTGGCAAGGAGATTGTTTTGGTCAAGGTGATTTGGGTTGGACCAACTGGTGAGAGTGTCACTTGGGAACCGGAGAGTAGGATGAGGGTTTCGTATCCGGAGTTGTTTCCTTCAGGTAAATTTTCGAGGGCGAAAATTCTTTTAGGGGGGCAGAGTTGTAACAGCCCGATTTTTAGCTAGATTTATTTTAATTACTTTTATTATGTGTTTTATATGTTTGTGTGTATTTAACTGTCATTGGGTGCATTTACATGGATTACCGTATTATAAGGGTATTTTGGTCATTTGGCGGGTAAGGGTAAAATGGTAATTTTGGTGAGAATTATTTTTAATATATTGTGCGAACTCTTATTTTACTAAGTTACTAGTGTAGTGATTAGTTTTTACCGTTTAGTGACCGTTGGTTATATTTTACCGTTGTTAGTAATTACCGTTGAGTGTTTAGAAACTTTTTAGAATTGTGTTAGAATAGGTTAAGCCCATTAGGGTCTAGAATTGAGCCCAATTGAGTGGGAACACACATAAACCTAAAACTTGGAGAGGAATTCATTCATTCATTTCATTTCACAAAGTTAGAGAGAGGTAGAGAGAGAAAGTGAGTGAAAGGAAGAACAAGGGTTAGCAAAGGGGGAAAACTTGAACATTGGAGAATTAGGAGCTAAAGGGAAGCTCAAGTATGAATTGATCATAACCTAAGGTAAGGGGTTAGTTATCATCATAATCATGTTCAATTTTTGCATTTTGTCATGTTGTATGAAAATGGGTTGATGAACAATTCTTGCTAAATTCGTGCTCTTGCTGTGAGGCTATTTTCTTGTGCATGAATTGATGATTATGGTATGTTTGTGGGTGAAATTACATGTTTCAAAGTATGTGTAAATGTTAAGTTATGAAATTATACTTAATTGATGAAATTTGATATGTTTTGATTGAAATGAGATGTAATTCATATTCCATTGATGTTGTTATTGTTAACTGATGCAATTGTGAGTGAATCATGATTTGGGTATACTTAATTGTGGATTGATGATGAGAAATAAGATGTTGTTGTTGTTTTAAGAAAATGGGTCAAATGGTGATTTTGATCAAAATGATGTGTGATTCAAGTTTGTGTATGGATTTAAGTGTATTTTCATGTCTAAAATCATTTGGGTAAACCTTTGGAATCAATTTGGGTATTGGGAATTTAAAAGTTTGGATTTTGGGGTGAAAATGGATTTTTCCTGTAAAACAGAATTTTCTGCAAACTGTCACAACTCGCGAGGCGAGCTGGTGGCGAGTAGCGACTGCCTCCGCTCACCATGGCGAGCAACCTTCGTTCGCGAGGTGAGCTGCCCAGTTGCAGCATCCCCGGTTTTTGCGTTTTGTGTCGTTTTCACTCATTTCTGTTTTGTTTTGGCTTTCGTTTTTAACATGAAAGTTTTAGACAATTGGGTTGGCATTCCATAGGTCTTGGTTTGACTTGGAAATAATGTTTTGTTCTTGAATTATGAAGATAACAATCTAAGGAGGTTTTAATAAAAATTTACGAAAATTCCGCATAATTGTTCTAAGTCAACCCAAACCTTATGGAAGTTGTTAAACTTCAAAGTATGTTTATTATAAGTTCAATTAAAAGGTTTTGGAGTATGTGAAACTTAGTTTGTTAAATTGGGACTTAATTTGGAAAATTACTTAGAATGTCGATTTTTCCGGAATGTGATTTTTCTTAAGAAATGGAATGAGATTAATGTTGTTTAATGATTATTGAATTTCTGGAAATGAATGAGAGTGGTTCATTTGAACTTTAATTGGTTTACTTTGAAAATGAAGAGGTATGGATGAATATTGATATGATGGATATGATATTAACATGAGATGTTGTATGTTACTTGGTATATGATAATTATTGTAATGATGAGATGATGTTAGTGAGTCCATATACCTTGTTTATTGTGATATGGTATTATTTAAGTACTTGGTGATAAATTATTGGTGCGATTGCATAATTGCAAATATATATTGGTGATGATTTTGGTGATGATATGGTGAGTTTTTGTGTGGACATATGCATTATTATTGATTCATATGTTCATGCATACATATTTGGTGATGACGGATATGTTTATATATCCAATTGGTGATGATTTTGGTGATGATGGGCGACGACCTAAAATATTGGCGATGAACGGTACCGCATGCATATAGGTGTTGTGTCTATGATCATATCATGAGGTGACATGAGTTCTAGTTGTGAAAATTACGTGATGTACTTGTGGTTGTAAGTGATTGATGGTGATGTTCGTATTTGTTGGATTGTTGTGCCATGTTATGATTAATTATGTGAATTGATGAATTCATGGAAGTAGTGGAATTGTGAATGATGATTATTTGTTGACGATGTGTTCATTTAATATATTTTGGTAAGACATGAATTGTGGTGATAATGTATGTATGGAATATAAATATCTATTTTGATTCTTACATGACATTGAATTATGTTATGCCTGCTTATCTGTGTTTTTGATTATGTTGATGTAATACTCACCCCCAGTGGTTTTAACCACCTACTTTCCTGTATGGGTGAGTAGACGCTGTGCAGGACTAGTAGCTTGGTGTTTTCTTGAGGTTGGTGGATAGTGGGAGCTTTCTCCACTATCGGGTCTTAGAGTAGGGTGGCTCTGATCTAGGGTTTTGTCGTTAGCTCTAGATCTTGTTGGATTATTTTGATACTTTGAGATTTTGTCCATGTGTCGGACTTGGAGACTTTATACCTATGTATTTTGAGATCACATGACATGTATGTTGATGTATGAGATTTGGACCCGCTGCGACTGATGAGGTTTTATATACATGCTTGTTGACCGTTGATTTGTTTTTGATTTTCTTTGATTTGGTGAAAGTAGCGACTATCTCTTGAATATATGAATTATTCGCATGTTTAATCAAAATTTCCAGTATAGGCAAGCAATCATTGTTCCAGTAGGTTTTTGAGGATTAGCAGTAGTTAAACATGCTTAAAGAATCATTTAAGAAAACTCGGATTGGCCCCCAAAGACCCGGAACAAAAGATCAAAGTGACTGAAACTGGACATGTTCGCTTAAGCAACCACCTAGTTCGCTTAAGCGAACAAGTTACAGTAGCAATTCACTTTGTTCGCTGACTGGTCGCTCATCAGTTCGCTTAAGCGACTACATGTTCGCTTAAGCGAACGAGTTCCAGTAGCAATCAGAAATCTTCGCTTACTTGCTCGCTCACAGTTCCCTTAGGCGAACAGAATCCAGAAAAACTATGAGTGTTCGCCTACCAGGTCGCTTAAGCGAACCTCTAAGCGAACTTTCACAGGTTTGCAGAAAAAGTTACAGGTTTGGACCCCTTTTCACTCAAAACCCCCAAATTTGATCCCTCATTCCCCAAATGTGTTTCCAGAACATGTTTATAGGTCAAAATGACTAAAAAGACTCACAAAGACACAATTAAACTTGAAAACACTTGACATTTGGACTAACTCATCATTTTCACCAAAACACCAACAACAATTCAAATTCTCATCATGAATTCATGAATATGCATACCCAAGCAATGATTCATCAACCACAACATCAATTAACAACCATAGCATCAATTGAACAAGAATCAAATCTCAAATTAACAACAACTTAGCAAAATTCACCAATTGAGCACAATTTTCACAACTTATCATTTTTACATATTTGAACATGTAATTTCACCAGCAATCTTACAATTATCATCAATTCATGCATACAAACATATCATCACAGTTGGAGCACGAATTTAACAACAATTATCGGTTATGCAAAAATTCATACAACATTTGAAATTTCACAAAATGATGATGATTATGATAAAGACTAACCCCCTTACCTTAGATAAAGATTAATCCCAACTTAGGCTTCACTTTAGCTCCTAAGCTCACTCCAATCTTGATTCTTCAAGCTCTCCCTCTTCTCTCTAACCCTCGTTCATCTATTCTCCCACTTTCTCTCTCTAGAAAATATCTTATGAAATGAATGAAATGATATTTCCTAAGACAACTCCTTAGGTATAATCCTTTATGGGCCTAACCTAGTTTCTAGTGGGCTTAACCCATTTCTATTCAAACCAAAAATATTTCTACACTCCAAACAATATTTAACTAATCTTATTTATAAAAGGTCTTAAGTTGTCTTAAACAGCTTTTTGGAGCCAAAATTTGAGGTTAATTTTGTCATTTTAATATTGACATCTCATTATTATTATTATTATTATTATTATAATTATTATTATTATTATTATCTTATTTATAAAAGGTCTTAAGTTGTCTTAAGCAGCTTTTTGGAGCCAAAATTTGAGGTTAATTTTGTCATTTTCATATTGACATCTTATTCTTATTATTATTATTATTATTATTATTATTATTATTATTATTTAATATTTAATATTTAATATATATTTAAGCAATTGAACAATAATCTTAGTTTGTTTGTTTTTTTTTTCGTTTTTTTTTCTTTCTTAATTTTATTTTGTTTTTCTTTCACATTATTATTTAATAAATATAATTTATATTTAATTATTTAATAATAATAATTTATATTTAAGCAATTGAACAAGCCTTTGTTATATTTATGCCATAAACTACTAAATATATATTTAAGCAATTGAACAAAATTTCATTAAATTTGTGCCAGAAACTATAAAATACATTTTTTTTTCTTCCATAATCTTAGTTTTTTTTTTTCTTTTTTTTTCTTTCATAATTTTATTTTGTTTTTCTTTCACATTAGTACATAATAATAATAATTTATATTTAAACAATTGAACAAACTTTCACTAAATTTATGCCATAAACTACTAAATACGTTTTTTTTCTTTCAAAATTTTATTTTGTTTTTCTTTCAGGTTATTATTTAATAATTTATCTTATTTATAAAAGGTCTTAAGTTGTCTTAAACAGCTTTTTGGAGCCAAAATTTGAGGTTAATTTTATCATTTTAATATTGACATCTCATTATTATTATTATTATTATTATTATTATTATTATTATTATTATTATTATTATTTAATATTTAATATTTAATATATATTTAAGCAATTGAACAATAATCTTAGTTTGTTTGTTTTTTTTTTTCGTTTTTTTTTTCTTTCATAATTTTATTTTGTTTTTCTTTCACATTATTATTTAATAATAATAATTTATATTTAAGCAATTGAACAAACCTTTGTTATATTTATGCCATAAACTACTAAATATATATTTAAGCAATTGAACAAACTTTCGCTAAATTTGTGCCATAAACTATTAAATACGTTTTTTTTTTCTTCCATAATCTTAGTTTTTTTTTTCCTTTTTTTTCTTTCATAATTTTATTTTGTTTTTCTTTCACATTATTATTTAATAATAATAATTTATATTTAAACAATTGAACAAGCTTTCACTAAATTTATGCCATAAACTACTAATTACATTTTTTTTCTTTCAAAATTTTATTTTGTTTTTCTTTCAGGTTATTATTTAATAATTTATCTTATTTATAAAAGGTCTTAAGTTGTCTTAAACAGCTTTTTTGAGCCAAAATTTGAGGTTAATTTTGTCATTTTAATATTGACATCTCATTATTATTATTATTATTATTATTTAATATTTAATATTTAATATATATTTAAGCAATTGAACAATAATCTTAGTTTGTTTTTTTTTTCGTTTTTTTTTTCTTTCATAATTTTATTTTGTTTTTCTTTCACATTATTATTTAATAATAATAATTTATATTTAATTATTTAATAATAATAATTTATATTTAAGCAATTGAACAAAGCTTTGTTATATTTATGCCATAAACTACTAAATATATATTTAAGCAATTGAACAAACTTTCGCTAAATTTGTGCCATAAACTATTAAATACGTTTTTTTTTTCTTCCATAATCTTAGTTTTTTTTTCCTTTTTTTTCTTTCATAATTTTATTTTGTTTTTCTTTCACATTATTATTTAATAATAATAATTTATATTTAAACAATTGAACAAGCTTTCACTAAATTTATACCATAAACTACTAAATACGTTTTTTTTCTTTCAAAATTTTATTTTGTTTTTCTTTCAGGTTATTATTTAATAATTTATATTTAAGCAATTGAACAAACCTTTGTTAAATTTATGCCATAAACTTCTAAATATGTTTTATTTTTCTTCCATAATCTTAATTTTTTTTTTCGTTTTTTTTTTCAAAATTTTATTTTGTTTTTCTTTCACGTTATTATTTAATAATATATATTTAAGCAATTGAACAAACCTTTGTTATATTTATGCCATAAACTACTAAATATATATTTAAGCAATTGAACAAACTTTCGCTAAATTTGTGCCATAAACTATTAAATACGTTTTTTTTTTCTTCCATAATCTTAGTTTTTTTTTTCCTTTTGTTTTCTTTCATAATTTAATTTTGTTTTTCTTTCACATTATTATTTAATAATAATAATTTATATTTAAACAATTGAACAAACTTTCACTAAATTTATGCCATAAACTACTAAATACGTTTTTTTTCTTTCAAATTTTTTTTTTGTTTTTCTTTCAGGTTATTATTTAATAATTTATATTTAAGCAATTGAACAAACCTTTGTTAAATTTATGCCATAAACTACTAAATACGTTTTATTTTTCTTCCATAATCTTAGTTTGTTTTTTCGTTTTTTTTTTCAAAATTTTATTTTGTTTTTCTTTCACGTTATTATTTAATAATATATATTTAAGCAATTGAACAAACCTTTGTTATATTTATGCCATAAACTACTAAATACGTTTTTTTTTTCCATAATCTTAGTTTTTTTTTTTTCTTCCATAATCTTAGTTTGTTTTTTTCTTTGATAATCTTATTTTGTTTTTCGTTAGATGGAAATCATAGTTTGTTTTCTATTTTCTCTATTTTTTTGGTAGTGTTATTTTCTCTATTTATTTGGCAATATAACCACCGATCCCCATATGTTTTTTTTATGGGGTCATTTTGCTGAACAAATGAATAGCTATATGAGCACAAATGGAAATACTTTTTCAATTGTAGTTGTTATGAATCTATGTCGACTTAATGTTTTTGGTGGTAATTAGATTATCTTTTTAAAAGTAATTATGTTTAATTTCTTTGTATTGTTAATGATATATATCACTTAATACCTTTGGTGTATTGTTTTAATAGGTATGTATGGGATTGCCAATGCATTCAATGAAACCAAGTTGCTTATAAATCCCAACATTGAAGAATGTTGCAACTACAAGAAAGGGTATACACTAACCTATCGGTATTACACATATATTATATACTGATAATTATTGGAATTTTTTTTTTGGTTAAGTATGATTTTCTTATATTTTACGATAGGATGAAAACTGGCAATGCATCTTTGACCCAATTTCTTCAATTGTTAATAGCACATATCCATCACTTTTGGAGAATGTGAGTGATATTTCATTTTTTCAAGATAGGGCAATTTTAGCACCTACCAATGATATTGTTGATTCACTAAACAATTTCATTTTATCGATGATTTCTGGTGAGAAAAAAACATACTTAAGTGCTGATAGTCCGTCTACACATGATGAAAATATTAATGGTCCTGATCATATTCTAACTCCAGAATTTTTGACCACCGTCAAATCTTCAGGTTTGCCAAACCATGAGTTAAATCTCAAGGTTGGAGTTCCAATTATGTTATTGAGAAATATTGATCAACCGTTAGGATTATGCAATGGTACGCACCTTATAATTACGCAAATGGGGAATTTCGTACTTAAGGCAAAGATAATATCAGGAAACAGTATTGGACAAAAGGTATATATCCCAAGATTGACTTTGTCTCCATCTCCATCTGATACAAAACTTTCTTTCACGTTTCAACATAAACAGTTTCCTATTATGGTCTCATTTGCGATGACTATCAATAAGAGCCAAGGACAATCTCTTAAAAATGTTGGAATATATCTTCCAGAACCCATATTTTCACACGGACAGTTATATGTTGCTCTTTCATGCGTTACTTCACGTGCTGGGCTGAAGATGCTGATGTGCGATGACGAAGGACGTGTCTCCAACAAAACTAATAATGTTGTCTACAAAGAAGTCTTTCAGAATTTAAGATAGGTAATTTACACATATACATATTCGTATATATTTTCTATTTGTTTATTGTTGCGTGCATCTAGCTATGTTTTTCAAAGCACTTTTATTTAAAATAATGCTTTTCTTTCGAAATATATATATATATATATATATATATATATATATATATATGTGTGTGTGTGTGTGTGTGTGTGTGTGTGTGGGTGCACACGTGTTTGTAAGAAATAATATTTAGAATTTTGTTGTTGACAAAAAAAACTTATCAACTAAATTTGTTTCACAAATTAACAATATATTATGCATTTTTTTACATTTTTAAGTTCTTTATAATCGTGTATAATCATACAAATTTATTTTATTTCATGCCAGGTTGATCATCATCTTTATGATGAATTTTCAATTTGGAATCAGCAAAAATCATGGACACAAAACTTAGTTTTACCGATTCAATTGTTGAGAATTGATATGTCTTTATTATCCACGAATTTGTATATTATTACTCAAGCCAGAGTTATATTAGTAGTTGCATTTGGTTATTTTTATTTGGTTATCCGATGTGATAACGAGAATTCTAAATTACTTCAAGTTTTTATTGGTTTTATTTTGGACACGTTAATTCATGCTCACTTACAACTATTATTGTTTCATTTACGATTACCTTATTTATTAATCAATGTCATATCTAACTTCCCGTGCATCGCACGGGTCTAAATACTAGTAACGGTAAAATGTCACTAACAGTCACTAAACGGTAAAATCTCAATTTACTCTAGTATGTTAATGAAATAACTATTCTCACTAAACACTAAAAGTAATTCTCACCCAAAACTATAATTTTACCCGTCCTCACCAAATGACCAAAATACCCTTAAGTCCAAAATGACTAAAATACCCTTCTAGCACGGAAACACATAAATTAAAAGAACGAGTAATGTACGAGTCAAAATCACCACACCCATGCACATGCATCATTTATTAAAATCCAGACGGATATCGAAGAAATACAATTGATCAATTGGAAACAAGGTTGTTTTATTTAAGGTCAAATGCATCCAAATGTCCTTTAAGTTTTTCGTTTTTTTAAAGTTGGACTATTAAGTTTCAAAAGTCCCAAATAAGTTCTTTTAGTTTCTGAAACGTTTCAAAGTCATATAGTTAGCGTTTGAATTGCTGATTTTTTTTAGTTGATAGAAATTTTGAACTCAATTTCGTTTTAAATTGAATAGGAACACTTAATTTTTTATGAAAATTATCTTTTATTCATCACTATTATTTTGTTTTGCATTTGAGTTTATATGTTTTTCGAATGAAAAATGATATTTTGACAACCATTTTGTGACAATCTATGTGACAACTTTATCTCTCATACTCACATTATTTTTTACTTTCTCTCTCTATTACTTTGGTTTCCGTGTCACTATCTACTTTCCTTTGTAAATTAGTAGTTGTCACAAAAGTTGTCACTCAATTTATTGTTCAAATAACACACCTCTTTTCGAATTGTGTATTTGTGATTGCTATGAAGATGTCAAATTAAACATTAGTTGTAACGCAAGTATAATATTAGGCACAGAGAGTAGAGCACATAGTAACTATAACAGTGCTTTTAAAGTTTTTCCTTATGAAATTTGTTGTGTTACATCACATAATGAAACTTTCATCACATAATGACTCAAACTGGTACCAGTCCCTTTTGCAGCAAATTAGTATAAAGATGAGAGTAAAACTGTGCCATAAAGATGCATGATTCTTAAGTGGCAATTTCCAAAGCCATCTTCAAGTAGTCTTTTTCATTAGAGTTAGAGGCCATCACCCGTATAGTCAACGCAGGTACTTCCAATTAAATGCAAACGGACACAACGACACGTTATGATGTCGCCGCCGCATGGATTCGGCAATGCCCGTGAACAACGCATACCGACTCTTGCACATTGCCCTGCTTCAACGTTCTTAATCTGGACAATTACTGCAAATGGTAAAGGAAGTTAAAGTTGGAACCAATACACATATCTATGCATATAACGTATATATTTAGGAATGTTTGGTATTAAATTGAGCATGTAGTATACTAATTTTTCATTAATTAAGAATATTTTACGAGTTCCTAACATATAAATATATTGGTGAGAATGATGAACACAAAGTTAAAAAATATATACATACAGAATGTGGTGAGCATGAAGACAGCCAAAGTAACGAGCTTAACATAAGTCATTGTTTGATCAAAATAAAGAATAAGTTAAAATTATTTGTTATGAACTTAGCTTAGTATTGTAACAATTTGTAGAGAGGTCTATCTATATACTAGCAGACACTATAGCTCCCTACTTTAATTATTAGGAAAAGTGAAATGGCTATGTTTAATAATTTATAGAGGTCCATATACTAACTGACACTATAGCTCCCTTATTAAATTGATCATGATATTTAACAATTTTGTGGTATCCTTATGAAATTAAAATTGTTTCATTCCCTTTCATCAAAAATAAATATTAACTTGCCGTACAATAATTAAGCTGCTTGATGGTGCTTCACAATGTTTATATAAAATCTCTTTTCGGCGTGTTTTCGTCTTATAACTGAAAAGCCAAGGCTCGTGTCCTATAACTGAAAACGCAAGGCTTGTGAATAATCACATTAGTTTTACCTTTTAACTAAAAAACAACCTTGTCAAAAACAATATATATATATATATATATATATATATATATATATATATATATATATATATATATATAAACAACATTCTATCGAATATATCTAAAGACACAAATTCAAAATTATTAAAACAGAGCTTAATTCTTGGTTAGATTTTACTTATCTCTTGGTCGAACTCAAATTATCAATGTCTCTTTTTCCTGTGAATTGCAGGGTTGCACAATAAAGCCAAAAAAGACGAATTTACGAATTATCCCATCTTAATTTTTTGACACCTCAGCATATATTTACCATTTTGTGTATTTTGTAACAGAAAATTATATTTAGATGAAAGAAAAATTAGCTTTCAAAAGATTGATGTGATTTTGTAACAAAAAATTCTTTTTATATGGTTTTATCTAAACAACCTAAATTTCTTTTTTTATAAAATGATTTTATTACGATAAACAAACACAAAATATATTCTGATTTATTTATTACGATAATCTTGATTTTGACTTCTCTGGTTTGCTTTGAATCGCTTTCTTTTACGGTTGTGCCAACGAGTTTGGTCTGGTGGATCACAAATCTCATTCACATGGCATACGCGTGCCAATGGCCGTGTGTGTCGGAAGCCACACCCTCTTCAGCTCTGGTGGCGTCTGCTGCGCCGGCTCCTTCTGTCGCAGCTCCAACAATGTCCTTTGCAGCGGTTCTTGCGGGAACTAAGCCCTCTGTCGACAAGCCCTTTCCTGTCCCTTGTATTAAAGGTGATGCGTTGAGTATTAAAATATGTCAAGAGGAATACAGTCTGGGTGTTGATGATTGTAAGAAGGCGTTAAGGGCGCACTTGACTCTTAATAAAGGAGACAAGCCCTTTTCTGCGCGTGATCTTCGTTCCAAAATTGGAGCAATTTGGAAAACAACGGCGGGTTGGAAGATGGTACCTCTTGGCAAGGGCTTCTATGATTTTCATTTTGATTCGGCTGAAGACCTAAAGAAAATATGGGCAACAGGCACTATGAATCTTAAGCCAGGTTTATTGAGATTTTCTCAGTGGACAAAAGACTTTAAGTTGTTGGCGCAAAAGCAGACTCACGTTTCGCTTTGGATACGGTTGATTGAATTACCGCAAGAGTATTGGCGGGAGAGGACTTTGAAGGAGATAGCAAGTGATGTGGGTACACCTATTGATATTGATGGCCCAACCAGAAACCGTATGTTTGGTCATTATGCTCGAATCTTAGTTGATATTGATTTATCCAAGAAAGCTTACGATGAGGTGCTGGTTGAATGCGAGGGTTTCGCGTTTAAAGTGGCGATACAATATGAACGGAGGCCTCTTTTTTGCCATCATTGTTATAACATTGGACACAACATCTCTTCTTGCCGATGGCTGCATTAGAGAAAACCGCTGGTGGGAATAAGCCAACCAAGGACACTTCTGCATCCAAAGTGGCGGGTGTCCCGGTCTCAGATAGCGGGGTGGAGACCCCGACCTTTGTCTATTCCACTTCGACAACAACTGCCAGGACTTCTGTACCTGTCCCTCAGACAACACAGGCTACTCATTTCATCACGCAATCAATTCCGGTTTCTTTAACGGCTGTTCCGGTTTCTGACATTTCCACAAATTCATTCAGTATTCCTTTGCAAAATGTGTTCGACCGCATTGAAAGAGATACTCGCTCTGTGTTGAATGTATCTTTTCCTGTGTTGGAGGGTGTCTCCAAAGTAGCGCACGATGACGTGCAATTGGTAGCAGCGAGGAAGGTTCCACAGACACCACGGGAGGTGTTGGGAAACCCTGTGGTATCTGCGGTCTCTGATCTGCTGCTGGATGATGTAGAACAAACTCATTTGATTCGGGGGGAGCTGGGGGGGAGTCCCACTGGATCTCTTGGGGGTGTTCCACATTCATCCCCTCTTGGGAGTGAGGACGTACGACCTAGGGGAGAAGTACAAACAATTCGGACATCGAGGGAGGGGTTGGAGCACCCTTTGGTGAATGAGAGTTCTGTGCCTCTTCAGGATGGAGTGGATCATGATCATGTGAGCCCGAGGGAGCTGATGGAGAGTCCCAAGGGTGCTCGTGATAGTGCTTCACGTCCATTCCCTTTTGCGCATGTTGACATGCAAGAGCTTTCTGCCGAAGCTCAGGTTCCTCCGGATAACTTGGTTAACAATCCTGCTGGAGTTCCGCGCACTATTGTTAATGTGACTGATACTGCTCCTCAGGAGGGACTCGACAACCAGGCTGCTTCTAATATTCATAGTAGCGCTCGCATTCAACAGGATCTAGATTTATGGCGCCGTGTTAAGGAGTATGACAAAAAAACTGCAGCTGAACCTTTTCTTCCAGTTTTAACAAGGCAGCAGAAGCTTCATCTCAAGAAAACCACTTCCGGTAAGCCCACTTCAACCCGCTCCACGGGTTCAAAATCTAGATCTCATCAATGATTGTTCTCTATTGGAATGTCCGTGGTTTTGGAAACTTGGACACTAAAATCGCGCTGCAGAATTTTTATTTATCTAATAAGCCTACTTTTATCTTCTTGGCTGAGCCTATGATTAGCTTTTCTTATGTTCCTTCGTGGTATTGGCATAGTATCGGTGTAAAAAAATGTTGTTTGAATAATAGGGGTCCTCGGCTACCTAATTTATGGGCTCTGTGGAATGATGAAGTTCTTGTTGTCGTCATTTTTAATTCGGATCAATGTATTGCTCTTGAAGTCACCTGGCAGCATTCTTCTGTTTTCCTTGCAGCGATATATGCTAACACCTCTTATTTATTTCGCCGTCTTTTATGGGCTGATCTTACACATCTTCAAGGGTGTTTTCTTGGTCCTTGGTTGTTCATTGGTGACTTTAATGCTGTTATGGGTGCTCATGAAAAGAGGGGTCGGTGGCCTCCTACTGCTGCTTCTTGTTCGGATTTTGGTTCTTGGTCGAATGCGAATCTTTTAACGCATCTCCCCTCTTCTGGTCCGTTGCTTACTTGGTCGAATGGTCGCCTGGGTTCGGCCTATGTTGCTCTTCGTCTTGACAGGTCTATTTGTAATGAGGAGTGGCTTGCTTTCTATCGTGTCACTAGTTGCTGTACGCTGATCCGTCACCAGTCAGATCATCATCCGCTCTTGCTTTCTGCAGATGTCGCTTCGGTTAAGAATGCCATCTCTTTTAAATTTTATAAGGCGTGGACATCTCATGTGGATTGTCGAAGGCTGGTATTGGAGAATTGGGCGAAAAATGTGAGAGGTGTTGGCATGGTTCGCTTACAAGGTAAATTACGCATTCTCAAAACGGTTTTTAAGCAGTGGAACCGCTCTGTGTTCGGAGATGTTGATAGGCAGGTCCGGTTGGCTACAGATGAGGTGTCGCGTATCCAGCAGATTATTGACTCGGTTGGCTTCTCGGACGATTTGTATAGGCAGGATCTTGAAGCGCAACTGCTTCTTACTAATGCGTTAAATGTCCAAGATCAGTTTTGGAAAGAGAAGTCTCGCCATCAGAGTTTTATTCATGGGGACAGAAACACAGCTTACTTTCATCGGGTAGCCAGGATCAAAGCGTCTTCCAAAAATATTTCTTTGTTGTATGATGGTGCTACTGTTTTATCGGATGCAGGAGACATTGCGGCCCATATTCTTAATTACTTTCAGGGCATCTTTGATGTGGTGAATAATTGTATTCCTAATGACCTGGTGGCTCGTTCTATCCATGCGTTGGTCACGGAAGATGAGAATAATATGCTCATCCGTCTTCCGTTACGTGATGAAATTAAATCCGCGGTTTTTGATCTCAATGGGGATGGTGCTCCGGGGCCTGATGGTTTTGGTGGTCATTTCTATCAGTCTTTTTGGGACATTGTTGGCTCGGATGTGGTACTCTCGGTGCAAGATTTTTTCCTCCAAGGTTCTTTTGCTGATAATATTAACTCTAATCTGCTGGTGCTCATTCCTAAAATTCCAGGGGCCCAAGCTATGGGAGATTTTCGACCTATTGCTTTAGCTAATTTTCAATTTAAAATTGTGACTAAGATTTTGGCTGACCGTCTCGCCTCAATTGCTATGTGTTGAACAACAAGGTTTTATTCGTGGTCATAATATTGCGGATTGCATTATCTTGGCGTCTGAGGGGATTAATGTGTTAGATAAAAGACAGTATGGTGGTAATATTGCGTTAAAGGTGGATATTCGCAAGGCTTTTGATACGCTGGACTGGAATTTCTTAATTGCGGTGTTGCATCAGTTTGGTTTTTCTTCTGTTTTCTCCAATTGGATTTTGGCAATTTTACACTCGGCCAGACTTTCTATTTTGGTGAATGGCAAGGCGCTGGGGTTCTTCTCTTGTGTCCGTGGTGTTCGTCAAGGGGACCCTTTATCTCCTCTCCTTTTTTGTCTTGCCGAAGAGGTTCTTAGTAGAGCCTTATCTTTGGCTAGGAATTCGCGCATGATTGTGCCTTTATCTTATTGTCGTGGTGTTTGTCTGCCCACTCATATTCTTTATGCGGATGATGTCTTGATTTTTTGCAAAGGTCTCAAAAGTAATATTCGTTGTTTGCTTGCTATTTTCAAAGATTATGCAGATGTTTCCGGCCAGCTCATTAACAACCATAAGAGTTGTTTTTATTCTGGTTCTATGACGGTGGTGCGTGAGAAGATGCTTGGCGATTTGTTGGGTTTTGGCGCTGGCTCAATTCCTTTTACTTATCTTGGCTGCCCGATGTTCAAAGGAAAACCGAAGCCAATTTATTTCCTTCCTATTTCTGATAAAATCAAGATGAAGCTTGCTACTTGGAAAGGTTCCTTGCTTTCTATTATGGGTCGTGTTCAATTGGTTAAATCCGTTATACATGGTATGTTACTTTTCTCCTTTCATGTTTATATGTGGCCTCAGAGCTTGTTGCATGATTTAGATAAATGGATAAAGAATTCTATTTGGAGTGGGGATGTTCACACGCGAAAATTATGCACGGTTTCTTGGAAAGTGGTTTGTCGACCGTGGGAGGAAGGGGGGCTGGATCTCAAGCCTACTCGCCTTGTTAACGAAGCTTTAATGTTACATTTAGCTTGGAATCTGGTTTCTGAGGACTCTCAGTGGTCTTTTTTGTTGAAATCCTGTTACTTTTCTAAAGGGCAGCCTATTCGACATTATTTCAAATCATCTATTTGGTGCGGTGTCAAACCACACATTGATACTATTCTTGCTAATTCTCTTTGGGTGGTGGGTACTGGTGCTAAGATTCAACTTTGGACTGATAATTGGCTTGGGGAAACTTTGGTGGATATTTTGCATATTGATCCTATGGTTCATGTCAACTTCTCTGGTTTACTGTCTGATGTTATTATTAATGGTGTCTGGAATTTGCCGGATGAGTTGAGCTCGATCCCTGATGTTGCTTCTCAACTGCCATCTGTTGTGCTTCCTTCTTCGGAGCTCCCGGACCTCCTTTCTTGGCCGCTTGCTCAAGATGGGAAGTTAACTGTCAAGCTGGCCTACTCTTTTCTCACGTCGCACACTCCTTGTGTTCCATGGGCGTCAACTATTTGGAAGTCTTTCATTCCTCCATCTCATTCTTTTATTTTTTGGAGGCTTGCTCATGATAGATTACCCATGGATGACAACCTTTCTTCACGTGGGTGTGCATTGGTTTCGATATGTAGCCTTTGTTTGGAGCAAGTCGAAACTTCTGATCATTTGTTTCTTCGTTGTAAGTTTGTGGTGGCGCTTTGGAATTGGCTCTGTTTACAGCTGCACATTGGGCTGGATTTCTCCTCCATTAAGGCGCTGCTGTCCTCTCTCCCACGCCATTGTTCTTCTCAAGTGGGGGACTTGTATGTTGCTGCGGTTGTGCATATGGTTCATTCTATTTGTTGGGCTCGTAATAATGTCCGGTTTTCTTCGGCTAAGGTTTCCTCGCATGCGGTTTAGGTAAGAGTGCACTCTTTGATTGGCTTGAGTGGCGCTGTTTCCACTGGTAAGTGTATTGCTGCAGATGCTTCTATTCTTGATGTCTTTAGGATCCCTCCTCATCGTTGGTCTTTTCGAGAGATTGTGTCTGTGTGTTGGAAGCCGCCTTCTGCTCCTTGGGTTAAGGTCAACACGGATGGATCCGTTCTTAACAATTCTGGCGCTTGTGGTGGTTTGTTTCGTGATCATTTAGGCACTTTCCTAGGCGCCTTTGTTGGTAATTTAGGAAGGTGCTCGGTTTTTGACACAGAGGTGTCTGGTTTCATCCTTGCTATGGAGTTTGCGGCACTTCATGGTTGGTATCACATTTGGTTGGAAAGCGACGCTTCTAGTGCTCTCATGGTGTTTAAAAATCCTTCATTGGTGCCTAGTCTTCTTCGGAACCGTTGGCATAATGCTCGTGCTCTTAATGTTCAGGTTATTTCATCGCATATATTCAGAGAAGCCAACGTTTGTGCTGATAGATTGGCGAACCTCGGTCACTCAGTTGTTGGGGAAGTTTGGTTGTCTAATTTATCGTCAGATTTTCATCAGGATTTTTTTGCGGACCGCTGTGGTATGCCTCGGATTAGATATCCGTAGGTGGCTGTTGTTTTGTTTTTCTTTGTTTGTTTGGGTTTTTTTCTTTCTCTGAGGGTTTTGGCCTAGTCCCCCCTCTTGTATTTTTTTCCCCTTTTTTATTTATGTTATTTTGGAGTTTGGCGGTGCGGGATGGGAGTTCATCGGGGTGCCAACCTAGTTGGGATGTCGTTGCTTCTCCTTGATGCTGTCCTCTCTCCTGCTTTACCTAAAAAAAAAAAATTATAAAATCCCTAAAAAGAATCTTTAAATTATTGAATGTTAAAATCTTTTTTATTCTAATCCGTTACGAGTAGAGTCTACAAGGTTTGTTATAATTAAAAAATAAATAAAATTTAAGAGCATTGTATATGTTAGTTATAGTTTTGTAAGTTAAATATGTATTTAGTTCCTACGAAATTACAAGCTTTCAAGTTTAGTCCCTATAAAAATTTTATTCACTTTTTGTAACAGCCCGTTTTTCCTAAAATTATTTTAATTATTTACTACATGTGTACTTATTTATCTTTGTTTGTATTTTATTTGGAATAGTGGATTTTTGGCCTAGAAGGGTATTTTAGTCATTTTTAGACTAATGGGTATTTTGATTATTTTGCAAGAAAGGGTAAATTAGTCATTTCATTAATCTAATTTTTGGTATTTTAGTGAGAATAACTATTTTGACTAAGTTACTAGTGAGTTGGGGTATTTATTTAGAGATGGTAATTATTAGGTATTTTAGCTGATTAAGTGAGTAGTAACTTTTGAGAATTAGTTAGTAAGCATGTTGAGTTCATTATGACAATTACAAACCTAACCTAATTAAGAGATCACTATATAAGAATAATTCTTATGAGAAAATTGATGAGTCATTTATTGCTTATTTTTATATGTTATTTAGTTTAATTTTAATTAGATTTTATTTTATTTTATATTAGTATTATTTCCTTTTTAAGATAGTTTACTACAAATTGCATTTTATTTTATTTCAGGAATGAATATTGGATGGATTGAGTCTTGGAGCAAAAGAAAGGGACTTGGAGCTGATTGAATGCAAAAATACGAAGATTCAGAGACAAAAATACGTCTCCCCCAAAGTCAGAAACTTGGCACGGCCCGTGCCAGCATTGGCACGGTCGTGCCACCCTCCAGAGTCACTTTTGCTGCTTTTGCTTAGATTTTAAGCTACTCTATTTTAGCCCGCAATTTCTTGTGGAACATTCCAGTAATGTAATTGCTTAGATTTTAAGTCGAATGTATGCTATAAATAGAGTAGTCATCCATCACAAATATTCATCTTTTCTTGGAATTCAATAAGTGACAATTGCTTTTCTAATAAAAGTTCTTTTCTTTTCCTTTATTTTCTCGTCATTTACTTTTATGCTTTCTCTCTTCTTCCCCATGTCTACGATGAACATGAGTGAGTAGACTACTCCTTGTCTTGGGATTGTTGGATAAGTCTAAATGACATAATCCTAATCAAGCCAAGCTCTAAGCCTTAATTTTATGTAACCCTAGTTTCTTATCTAAATTCACCGCTTTAACATGGATCAACCATTATCAAACTGTGGAAACGAAAGTGGAGGGTTTGATAATTGTTTATCCATCATCTCAAATATCAATTGATAAAACGAAAGTGGATCACAAACTTGGAGAAGAGGAAAGAAGGGGAAGCTTGAGAAGGCTTGGGGTTTGAAAAGCTAGGGGGAGATTGAAGCTTAAGCTAGTGGACTCAAGACCTAGAGGTAAAGGGGATAGATTCATTTCATCAATTAAGCTATAATTTCTTCTTTGTGATTGTGGGTTGTTATACCCTGATTTTGGACCTAAAAATACTCATTCAAATTTATTTTCTACTACTGATAATTGTCAATTTACTGTTGTTTTACTCTGAACCTTTACTTTGTTTCATCTGCACCTTTTACTGTCTCTGTCTCAAAGTATTTTCAATTGTGATTTTGTCTGTGATTTTCTTGCATAAAACCATCCAAAGTGTCCTTTCTTGTGTTACAAGTCATTAAAAAGGTCTCTCTGAATCATTGCTTTGTTTTCTTGCATTTTAATTCAAATATTTGCAAAAATCATACAAGAAGGGTATTTTGGTCATTTCCTGCAGTGGAACCCATTTTAGTCCCTGTGATTGTCTCTGAGTCTTTTCAACTTGTTTTATAAATCATTGTTGAGTTTTTGTTAAAAAAAAAATCATTTCAAAAATTGCATCTGAGTCAGTTTGAGTCAGTTTAGTCCCTAGGGGCATTTTGGTCTTTTCCCATCAAAATTTCGACAGAGAGATATTTTAAAATACCTCATTTTTGTAATTGGTTCATTTTAGTCCTTTTGTTGATTTTATTTTAGATTTCACTTTACATTTTGTCCAATTTACCAATTTCTAGTCCAATTTTATTTTTATTGCACTTTAAATTTGCATTTTTTGTTTTTTTTTTACAATTGCAGATCAGTCCTTCAAGTTTATTATTTTGCAGAAAGGTCCCAAGTCACAAATTGTACAAGGCCGAGCCATTTCAAGTTCAAGTACAGGTGTCACCATTTCACTGGTCCAAAGGCACACTTGGCAGCTTATAAATAGTGCACAGTGTCAGAAGAAAAAAGGATCCCATTCATTACATGCCACATCACAAACAGAGAAGAATCTTCTCTCTCTTGTCAGTTAGGATCAAAAACAGAAAATTTACCAAGAACACAAGAACAAGTTCAAACCCTAAATTTTCCAGAACCAAATCCATCAACAAATTCGTCAATTCTCATAGATTCATTGATGAATCTTCATCACTGAATTGACTCCTCTGCAATTCAAGGCACGAATTCCTCACCGGAGGCGAGGAACTCCAGCACCGATCACAGAGTCAGAGGAAGGAGAAGAAGAAGGAAAGAAATGGAGAAATTGAACCGGTAAAGAACAAGAAATCAAATCAGAGAAAGAATCACCGATTTATTTTCGGTTCCGAGCACCAAATCTTCAAACAGAACGAGAATCAAGTGTTTCCGAAGAATCTTGCTCGAAATCTCCGATTAAAACCAGAGGTAACATACTCAAAATTTCTTTTTCTTCCTTTTCTTTCAAAACACATCAACACAGACAAATCAACGTAGATCTTGGAGTTTCTAAACAGTTTCATTCAAAAAAGTAAAAAACCTAAAATTTTCTTCGAAAAACCGTAAAGCTTTTTCTAGATCTACGTTGATTTAAGCCTTGCCTACAAATTTCAGTGGTGGATTCATACTCAGGATTAGAAGGCGAGTGGATTGAAGTAGTTTTGGTCAAATTCTGGAATTTTTGAACGTCGGAATCTGCAGATCTCGCTTAAGAAGATGAAGATTCCGGCGGACCTTGAAGGTTCCGGCCAGATCTTCATCCTCTCCGGCCGGCTTTCTCAGAAACTGGCGAGGGAGGGAGAAGAGAGAAGTGAGAGCTTCTCTCACTAGAATTAGTGAAGAGAGAGAGAGGGAAGTGAAAAATGAAACTAGACCGGTCCCTCCACATTTTATAAGCAACCGAACCGGACCGGTTCAGCTTTGGTTCACCATCCTTTGATCTTGACCGTTAGATCAAGGGTTTGATCCTCTAGATCAATCCTGTGGTTCCTGTGCGTCCGGACCCCTTAGGCTTGGACTTGGGCCTGTTTCTTTTGGTTTTTTTCTGCGTTTTTTACTTTTTTTCATGCTATGCACACCCCTGTTTCTTGCTATGTGGACCTCCTGCATGCTTTATTTTTTTCATAAAATTCCTAAAAAATTTCTATGTGTTTCTTGATACATTTTTGATATTTTTGTGATATTTTTGCATGTTAAGAAATTGATAAAATGTGTGTGTTAGTTCTTGATTTTTTTTTCTCTTTTTAAGTTGATTCTTGGGAATTTTTGCCACATTTTTGTTCATAATATTTTTGTTCATAATATTCTTGGCAATTTTGTTTTTATACACAAGTATTTCCATCCTTTATTTTTTGTTTTTATTTTAAGCAAGTTATAGCACAAATAATTAAATAAAGCCAAGTTAGGCTCAACCCTCTTAGGGGGTCCCCAGTGAAGTCGCCATTTCTGTCGCGTCATTTTTCGGAGATCAAGGCTATTTGATTAGCTTTTGACTCACTAATTCATTTCACGACTAAACATTTAATTTTTTTTAAGAAAAAGGGGAAAAAAGTTCAAACCACCCCTATTTGAAAAGATTTAGGGTTCGGGGGTTAGTTACATAAAGGGAAGGTGTTAGCACCCGTCATGTCCGTAGTACTCTACGGGAACCTCTTGGTTTTTATTTAATTTTCATGCTATAACTTGCTTGGTTATTTTGAAAAGAAGAACTAAAGTGGAAAAAATAAAGACCTAAATATCTGCATTTTTTTATTGATTTGGAAGGACACGGTCCTCTGCCTACGTACCCATGAGGGATCAAAACCTCGTAGTTCGGGGTAGAAATTGACGTTTGATTGGTTTTGTGTTTTTTATTAGTTTTGAAAAAGGTTTTAAAATGAAAAGCCAAGTGGCAAATAAGAATTTGTTTGTGGTTTTTAATTTAAAAGAAAATGGACTTGAAGTAGAATTAAGTTGATTGAAATTTGATTAAGAAAATAAAATAAAAAGACGGTCACTTGATTTAGGATCAAGGTTTATTATAAACAATATTTTTTTATGATTTTTGTTATTTGCATGTTTTTGTTATTTTGAATGATAAATAAAACCTAAACCTAAAGCATGAGAATTTTGTAGTGAGGTTGGATCACCATAAAATCTCTTAACATAATCTAATTTTTTTTAATTTTTTATAACATAAGAGCAAAATAAATAAATACCTTGAAATCGAAAGGGACAGAAAGGAGTAGAAAAAGAAGAAAGACTCGTCAAGACAAGTCTAAGAAGGGAGAAGAGAGGAAAAGCACAGGAAGCATCAACTGTGAATTTCGGTGTACAGAATGCATTGTGTGAGCTCTCTATTTATAGAGAAACTTCACAGCTAAGAGGTGAGAAACTTTGGGAACAAGTAATTCATCTAGTACAAAAATATCTCAATTGAGTACCAAAATATATCATATTGAGTACAAAAATATATTATTCAGTACATAAATATGTTATTCAGTACATAAATATATATTATTGAGTATGAAAATATATATTTCAGATCAAACACTAAAATATATTAGATTGCCTACCAAAATATATCATATTGAGTACAAAAATATATTATCCAGTACATAAATATGTTATTCAGTACATAAATATATATTATTGAGTATCAAAATATATATTTCAGATCAAGCAGTAAAATATATTAGATTGCCTATCAAAATATTTCGGATTGCGTTCCAAAATATTCTAGATTGCGTTCTAAAATATTTTAGCAAAACATGGAGACAGAGAAAAACACTTTTTAACAATGATTAAATCAAATATTTAATTTATCATTTCCAAACAATATTTTTCTAGTGCTTACTTTGTTCACACAATTATGTACCCCCATTATATAATCTTAGGTCAAAAATTGGGGTATGACAGATGCCCCTATTTAAGTTTCTTTGTCCGGAGCTTTGAAGATGAAATCTTTAATTCGATAGGCCGAAGAGACTTAAATACAAAAGTGCACCAATTTTGACCTAAGATGTTATGAATGCTTATGATGTAATTAGGAATGCAGGACGACAAAGATGACTTGACTAGAATGAGAAATGACAACGGATACCCAAATTCTTTGAGAAAGGGATCCGACTCTGCTAGGGGAGTATAGTTTCACTGGGGAAAATGATTGTCTACTATCGTATTGATAGCTTAACAGAGAGATTGATAACTTTTACCTAACTATCGATGAGATAGCTTAACAAAGGTAAGAATGAGAGAAAAACATCGTCTAACTACCAACGAAATGATAGCTTAACAAAGACAAATGATACCTTTACCTAACTATCGATGAGATAGCTTAACAAAGGTAAGAATGAGAGAAAAACCATCGTCTAACTACCGTTGAAATGATAGCTTAACAAAGACAAATGATGCATTTACCTAACTATCGATAAGATAGCTTAACAAAGGTAAGAATGAAAGAGAAACCATCGTATAACTACCGTTGAAATGATAGCTTAACAAAGACAAATGATGCATTTACCTAACTATCGATGAGATAGCTTAACAAAGGTAAGAATGAAAGAGAAACCATCGTCTAACTATCGTTGAAATGATAGCTTAACAAAGACAAATGATACTTTTACCTAACTATCGATGAGATAGCTTAACAAAGGTAAGAATAAGAGAAAAACCATCGTCTAACTACCGTTGAAATGATAGCTTAACAAAGACAAATGATACTTTTACCTAACTATCGATGAGATAGCTTAACAAAGGTAAGAATGAAAGAGAAACCATCGTCTAACTATCGTTGAAATGATAGCTTAATAAAGACGATTGACAAGTTTTACCTAACTATCACACAAAGATAGCTTAACAAAGGTAAATTTAGAGAAGACAACTTGGTCAGTTATATTGGGGATGACACTTTTGAGAGGAAAAGAATTTGTAATTGCAAGCTGTTCATATGAAGAAACTGCCACTTGCTGTTTGGGTCAGGATTAACCAAAGAGACACGGCTAAACAAGACTCTCGGTGACTAATGCAATCATGCGTGAATGATGTTGTACATATATATATATATGGTGTATGCATCAATGTATGAATGTACGAATTTTATGAATGTACAAATGTTATGAATGTTCAACTTGCATGACTGTATAAACTCTATGTGACAGGTGACTCGATGAAACGAGACAGGACATGTAAGATTGGAGGCGAATTGACATCGCAGCACAAACACTCGGCAAACTTCATTGGAGATGATACTATTGTGAACAAATCGAGCCGTTGACGGTGTAAGAACCTGACACAAAGTAGAAACTGATGCCTCCTAGGGGTAAAGCCCATTACTGATAAAAGGTATGGAAGAAGTCGCCATTTGTGAACCGGCAGAGAGTATTTTTCCATTGGTATGCTTCAGCAGTCGTTTTTTTTTTTTTTTTTTTTTTTTAAAAAAAAAAAAAGATCCCTAACTTTTGCCTGGACCATCCTTTCAGATTTTCAGTCCATCAGGATTATATTCCTTTTTTGTGCCCCTAATTTTTGCCTGGACCGCCCTTTCGGGTTTTCAGTCCACCGGGACGCTCATTTTTGCCTAAGCCGCCTTTTCAGGTTTTCAACTTAGCGAGCTTTGATTTTTTGTATTTCTTTTTTTTGTATTTTTATTTTTCGACTGTGATAGCATCTTGCTCAAAGTAAAGATCCTTTCCATAGTGCTTAGCTCTGTTTCTCTTCTGGAGTGTAACCGTTCTTGAGGCGAATGTTGAGGTATGCTTCCCCTACTCATGAGTTCAAAGTGAGTGTGTTTGTTGTTCACACTTTTCAAAAGATGTAAAAAAATGTTTTTGTATATTTTTTTTTAAAATTTTTGCTTTAAGTATTGCCATCAAAAACAGGAGAATTTATGCAAATAGAATAAATGAGAGTTCCAAATAAATGGCCACAGACTCAAATTTGATGAATTGAGTGGTGACCTGCCAAGGGCATGGCTCCACGGATCTTTGAAAAATTTAGAAAATGGTAAATGTATGGGATGGTACATTGAACACAATAACCGCTATTCTCCCTAACAACTTTGAATGCCCCTGTTTCGAGTCTTTGATCTGCAGATGCTTCGTATCGGAGGTCTTTTGATAGCTGGATGCCCCAAGTGGACTGTGCCTAACTGGATGCAGTTACTTTGTCTTTTGATCCTTAACTTTTGCATAGATCGCCTTTTCGGGTTTGCGGTCTATTAGGATAATCATTTTTGTTCATGTCTCTAACTTTTACCTGGACCGCCCTTTTGGGTTTTCAGTCCACCGAGACGCTCATTTTTGCCTAAACCGCCTTTTCAGGTTTGCGACTTATCGAGCTTTTATGTTTGACAGAGTATTTTTTGACTACACCGGCATTCATAGGAAGTACAAGTTTGTCACCATCCATAGTTGTAAATTTCATTGCACATGAGCCTTCATAGTTAGGCGTCCACTTGCTCCTGGAGTCTGATTAGAAAGGTAGTACCTTTTTGGGCACAAAGTCTCTTTCTTGAACTTTACGGGGATGAACCTTCTTGTTGGAAGTTTGTTTCAACCTCTTTTGATATAGTTGTACAAGTTCGTCATGTATTTAAATTCAATCAAGCTTGGATTTCAGCAGAACTCCTATTGACGGAACTTCGACCTTCACGGGAAGCATGACCTTCATGATGTATGTTAATGAAAGAGGGGGCTGCCCCTGTTGAAGTGTGTACTGAAGTACAATACTCATGAAGTGCATATGGTAGCATTTCGTGTCAGTCTTTTTAAATGAAAGCCATCTTCTGGGCAATCTTCTTTGATATTTTGTTTGTAGCTTTGATGGCTAAGGTGCCCCAGCATGTGAGAGATCTCATTGGGAGTCTCTTCACTTTCCTCTTCTTCATCTTCGGATAAAGGAAACTCAAAGTTGGGAGAGAGTACATGATTAATGTGTTCAACGGGTTTATTAATGCATGATTTATTTATTGATTTTGACAAGTAAGTACAAGTTATGATTATGCAGATATTTGAAAATGATTATTATTTTTTGGGTTTTTTGTATTACCATTTTTTCAGAAAAGAACATAAAATAAAAGCAAGGTCGGGATCAAGACGACTTTTTTTATTAATGATGACAATTCATGAAGCAAAGAGCCCTACATAAGTTCACTTTCGTCTTGGGCGGGACGAAAGGATTCTTTTGAAAAGATAACAAAACAATAAACATATCACTCAAAACAAATTGAACAAATGGAAGAAAAAATCAACATTGACCCGATTGCGATTAAACCATCCTTTTGTGGCAATATTAGGTACCATGATCTGGTAGCGGATTGGCGAAGGACAGATCTTTATCTCGGATTAACTTTTGGACCGCGGCCTTCAGAGTATAGCAGTATTCAGTATCATGACCCGGGGCCCCTTGATGAAAAGCACAAAACTTGTCAGGTCTATACCATGCTGGTAATCTTTCTGGCACCTTAGGAGGCGGCCTAGTATGGACCAAATTCTTCTCTAGCAATGCTGGGAGAAAATCCGCATATTTCATGGGGATCGGGTCAAATTGTGTCCTTTGAGCTTGTGGTCGAGGTTGTTGTTGCTGATACAGTTGCTGAGGATACTGTTGGAACTGCGGCTGATAACCCGGTTGTTGAATAGCATTGGTAGCGGGTGTAATGGCAGCAACATGTTGATAGGCTGGATAATTTTGCTGAGGCCTCCCATGGGCCACCATACCGACCTCTGGTGCTTTCTTTCTTGGGAAGTTGTTCCCAAATTTCTTGGCTCCACTATCGGAAGCTCCATCTTTAACTAATCGTCCTTCTCGGACTCCTTCTTCCAACTGTACACCCATACCAACCATCTCAGCAAAGTTCTTGGGCATACTTCCGACCATCCTCTCGTAGTAGAACTGATTGAGAGTTTTTAAGAAGATCTTGGTCATCTCCTTCTCTTCTATACGTGGGCTGACTTGGGCAGCGATATCTCTCCATCGCTGGGCATACTCTTTGAATGTTTCCTTGTCTCCCTGAGTCATAGCCTGAAGATCGCTTCTGTCTGGAGCCATATCCACATTATAATTGTATTGTTCCACAAAAGCTTCATATAGATCACGGAAAGTTTGGATTTTTGTTTTGTCTAGATTTGTGTACCATTTTGAGGCGGGACCAGCCAAACTCTCTTAAAAGTAATAAATAAGGACCTGATCGTCCTGGGCATATGCGGGCATCCTTCTCACATACATTTTTAGGTGTTCCTCAGGGCAGGAGTTCCCTTTATACTTCTCAAAATTTGGAATCTTGAATTTGTGAGGTATCTGAACATTCGGCACCAAACAGAGATCGTAAGCAGTCTTTCCAAATTTTTCCTTCCCACGGAGAGCTTTCACATCTCGTTGCAGTTCATCATACTTTTCTCGTAAGTCACTCACTCCATCATAGGCCTCCATGTTCCCTGAATGGAAGATGGGTTCTTCATTTTGTGGAATAGTATGCATCACAGGTGCTGAGTAGGTCATAGCGGCTAGAGGCACCTTTATAGGAGGCGGGGGAACATGAGCCACATACTGATGAGTAGGCATCTGAGCTTCACAAGCAATGGGACGGAATATTTCACCAGCAGTAAAAGGTTGAAACCAAGGCGCGGAACGTTGTGGAGCAGAGTGTGTCGGAGTGTCGGCATATATTGTCCAATCAGGGATAGCAGAGGAAGATGCTTCGGCCTGAGTGCTGAAGGGAGGAGGAGGTGGTGGTTGATTTTGTGCAGTTGATAGCACTTTTACCAATTCAGACAACTCATCCATATTGGTCTTCATAGACTCCAATTCCTCTATCTTGGTCTTTAAAGATGTCACTTCGGCACGGAGGACCTGATTCTCTTGCTCAAGACCTTCCATTTTCTTTTTTATATTAGCCCGAGTGTTGTATGTGAGGGTAGACTTGTAAAGAATACGTCGGGCCACTTTTGAAATGAATTGACCTTTCAATAGAAAAGAAAAAAAAAATTGTGAGACTCAGGAAACTTATGAAATGCAAGATGATGCATGATGCTTATGCAAAAATAGACACATTTTTTTTCGAGGGACTTGTCAAAGTAATTTGTAAACATTGTAGAAGAACATGGACTTAGTTGAAATTTATAAAGGTATTGCAAACGGCTCCCTCTTCAAAGGTAAGAACGAAACCAAGGAAAAAGTTCTTAATAAAAGTTGAAGCTTAGTTAAGATTTTTGAAGTTTTATTTCTTGGTGTTCCTTCTTACAAGGACCATATCTTTGATGTTTACAAAAACTTATCTAAGTCCTTTGATATTGGTGAGAAAAAGGTTTTATGAATGAATGCATGTATGCATGATTATGCGTGGAATGCATGGTGATGTTAAGTCCACAATGTTGGAGCTGAAGGATAACGACGCCATTTGGTAAGGACTATGGTTTCAAATGTACCTGTATCACGGGTTCTACCAAGTTCCCAAATTACAACTTCCCTTATGAACATATTGGTGTATAGGACCGCTCCTAGTCCAATAACATCCATAAGTAAGTCTAGTTTGAGTGTAGTATCACGTGTCGACCAAAGTCAAGACTGCTCTTGGTTTAGCCACCGCACTACGTCCTAAAAAGGCCAAGATGGGTTAAAGGTGACTAAAGGTTTCTCAACTTCGACGGTCGTTCAAAAATAATAGCGCCAATCATGACTGCTCATGGTGACATCATATTACTTTGAGAGACCTCCGTTGAGTGGAGTTATACCACATGCACACATAGCACAGGACCGCTCCTGGTATGGCACTATGGTTGTACCCCGTCCTATCTTATATTTTATTCAAGCCCGGGTGTAGGACTTATCTCACCACTCACTTTAGAAAGAAGAAAGAGGAAGGAAGAACATATATACAAGTATTTCCATCCTTTATTTTTTGTTTTTATTTTAAGCAAGTTATAGCACAAATAATTAAATAAAGCCAAGTTAGGCTCAACCCTCTTAGGGGGTCCCCAGTGAAGTCGCCATTTCTGTCGCGTCATTTTTCGGAGATCAAGGCTATTTGATTAGCTTTTGACTCACTAATTCATTTCACGACTAAACATTTAATTTTTTTTAAGAAAAAGGGGAAAAAAGTTCAAACCACCCCTATTTGAAAAGATTTAGGGTTCGGGGGTTAGTTACATAAAGGGAAGGTGTTAGCACCCGTCATGTCCGTAGTACTCTACGGGAACCTCTTGGTTTTTATTTAATTTTCATGCTATAACTTGCTTGGTTATTTTGAAAAGAAGAACTAAAGTGGAAAAAATAAAGACCTAAATATCTGCATTTTTTATTGATTTGGAAGGACACGGTCCTCTGCCTACGTACCCATGAGGGATCAAAACCTCGTAGTTCAGGGTAGAAATTGACGTTTGATTGGTTTTGTGTTTTTTATTAGTTTTGAAAAAGGTTTTAAAATGAAAAGCCAAGTGGCAAATAAGAATTTGTTTGTGGTTTTTAATTTAAAAGAAAATGGACTTGAAGTAGAATTAAGTTGATTGAAATTTGATTAAGAAAATAAAATAAAAAGACGGTCACTTGATTTAGGATCAAGGTTTATTATAAAAAATATTTTTTTGTGATTTTTGTTATTTGCATGTTTTTGTTATTTTGAATGATAAATAAAACCTAAACCTAAAGCATGAGAATTTTGTAGTGAGGTTGGATCACCATAAAATCTCTTAACATAATCTAATTTTTTTTAATTTTTTATAACATAAGAGCAAAATAAATAAATACCTTGAAATCGAAAGGGACAGAAAGGAGTAGAAAAAGAAGAAAGACTCGTCAAGACAAGTATAAGAAGGGAGAAGAGAGGAAAAGCACAGGAAGCATCAACTGTGAATTTCGGTGTACAGAATGCATTGTGTGAGCTCTCTATTTATAGAGAAACTTCACAGCTAATAGGTGAGAAACTTTGGGAACAAGTAATTCATCTAGTACAAAAATATCTCAATTGAGTACCAAAATATATCATATTGAGTACAAAAATATATTATTCAGTACATAAATATGTTATTCAGTACATAAATATATATTATTGAGTATCAAAATATATATTTCAGATCAAGCACTAAAATATATTAGATTGCCTACCAAAATATATCATATTGAGTACAAAAATATATTATCCAGTACATAAATATGTTATTCGTCCGGAGATAGAGAAAAGCACTTTTTAACAATGATTAAATCAAATATTTAATTTATCATTTCCAAACAATATTTTTCTAGTGCTTACTTCGTTCACACAATTATGTACCCCCATTATATAATCTTAGGTCAAAAATTGGGGTATGACAGATGCCCCTATTTAAGTTTCTTCGTCCGGAGCTTTGAAGATGAAATCTTTAATTCGATAGGCCGAAGAGACTTAAATACAAAAGTGCACCAATTTTGACCTAAGATGTTATGAATGCTTATGATGTAATTATGAATGCAGGACGACAAAGATGACTTGACTGGAATGAGAAATGACAACGGATACCCAAATTCTTTGAGAAAGGGATCCGACTCTGCTAGGGGAATATAGTTTCACTGGGGAAAATGATTGTCTACTATCGTATTGATAGCTTAACAGAGAGATTGATAACTTTTACCTAACTATCGATGAGATAGCTTAACAAAGGTAAGAATGAGAGAAAAACATCGTCTAACTACCAACGAAATGATAGCTTAACAAAGACAAATGATACCTTTACCTAACTATCGATGAGATAGCTTAACAAAGGTAAGAATGAGAGAAAAACCATCGTCTAACTACCGTTGAAATGATAGCTTAACAAAGACAAATGATACTTTTACCTAACTATCGATGAGATAGCTTAACAAAGGTAAGAATGAAAGAGAAACCATCGTCTAACTATCGTTGAAATGATAGCTTAACAAAGACAAATGATACTTTTACCTAACTATCGATGAGATAGCTTAACAAAGGTAAGAATGAAAGAAAAATCATCGTCTAACTACCGTTGAAATGATAGCTTAACAAAGACAAATGATACTTTTACCTGACTATCGATGAGATAGCTTAACAAAGGTAAGAATAAGAGAAAAACCATCATCTAACTACCGTTGAAATGATAGCTTAACAAAGACAAATGATACTTTTACCTAACTATCGATGAGATAGCTTAACAAAGGTAAGAATGAAAGAGAAACCATCGTCTAACTATCGTTGAAATGATAGCTTAATAAAGACGATTGACAAGTATGACAGGTATGTAGGCAAGAGGTCAAAACCTCTCCAAGTCCAATAAAATGAAATCTCATACACTTTCTTTCCAAATCCTTAACCTAAATAAACTCTCTTTTTCAATAAATAAGCATAAAAGTAAAGCGTAGACATAAAGCTAGGAAAGCGGTTCCTATAGAATACTATAGTCGTTACGGGTGCTTAACACCTTCCCGTAACGAAAACGACCCCCGAACTTAGAGTTTCTAAGGGTTTTCTCAATTTTACCCTTCCCAAGAAAAAATAAAGAATATCAAAGATTGAAAGGTTCAAGCCTAATTAATGACTTGATACCCCAAAATCGAGATAACACGGGTCATAAGTGATTATTGTGAATTATGATTTTTTGTGATTTTTGATGATGAATTCTGTGCTCTTAATTTGTTTGTAGTTATATGTTAAACTTCATGGAATTGATATGTTTATGTGCTTAATTTCATAGTTGTTGTTTGTGATAAGTTGTTTTGATGTTTTTTGCTTAATTAAGTGTAAACCATGAATTGATGAGTGATTATTGTTGGAACAAGTTTAAATTCACTTCATAAACTTGGTTTTTGAGAGGATACCCAAAAACTAGGTTGTCTGTACTGGTGTAACTCGCAGGGCGACTTGCTCAGTGCAACAACCCATGTTTTGGGGCGTTCCGGGTACTTGGGGTTGATCAGGACTTCCCTAAATGATTATTTTGATGTATTTAACTGTTGTTATGCATTCTAAACCTTTGGAAACATCAAATGAATTGGGTTGAGATAGGTTTTGTGAATCGAATTTAAATTATTTGAAATTTTTTCAAGAACATGAGATTTTCCGAAACTCGTTTTCGCAAGGGAAAAGGGTAGGGTTAGGGTTGTTTACTGTAATAATGATTTTTAAAATGGTTTTGGACGATATACATGAGCTATAACTTGGTCTTGCTTTGAAAACTGGATTTCTTTTGGAAAATGATAAAGTGAGACGAATTTAGTGAAATTTTGGAATTAATCGAAATTGGCTTGTAAAGTGGATATGTATAAGTTATTGTGATTAATGTGATATGTGGATATGCTTTGTTTAGGTGTTTCAACATGTATGCTTTAAACACCTCTTAAAAAAGATTGGCTTGTCAGATTATGATCTAAAGCCACATGATGTTGTGCTCTCTAACTACGAAGGGAAATATGGGAGTTCTTTTGGAGCTATCAATGTTGACTTAGTGGTGGGAATTACGAAAAGAGAAACATTATTCTTGGTTGTTGCTTCAAAATCTAACTACAATCTTCTATTAGGAAGGGAGTGGATACATGGTGTTGGGGCTGTTCCTTCAACCATGCATCAAAGACTTACCCTTTGGAAGGAAGACGGTGTGTTAAAAAACATTGAAGCCGACCAAAGTTATTTCATTGTTGAGGTTCACAACTAGGTGGGAAGATAATGATGTTAATGATGACTGATCCCAATATTTGGAACAAGATCACGGCTTATGTAGCCAAAAATAGTGAAAAAGCGACTTTAGAGGCCGAAATCGAACAAGAAGAGTTAATAAAAAATGCTAATGATGATTTTCAGTATAGTTCAGTTGAAAACCAAAGGTTAGACTGCATCTACGATGATGAACCTTTAGGTTTCGAGAAATATCCAATGGGGTCAGCCCAAAGAATGAAGGCGCAGGATCCTTTGGAAGAATTTGATCTGGGTGATGGTTCATTAAAATGAACAACAAACATTAGTACCAAGATTGACAAAGACTTTTAAAGTTCAGATCATCGAACTGTTGAAGAAATACAAAGACTGTTTTGCTTGGGATTATAATGAAATGTTAGGTTTGAGTCGAGACATGGTGGAACTCAAATTACTAATTCAATCTGACAAAATACTAGTGAAACAAACTCCAAGAAGATTTGCACCACAAATCCAGTTGAAGATCAAAGAAGAAATAGAGAGGTTGTTGAAATGCGGCTTCATCAGAATTGCAAGGTATGTAGATTGGTCAGCTAATATAGTTCATGTTGTTAAGAAAAATTAGATTCTCAGAGTCTGTATGGATTTTAGAGACTTGAACTTAGCTACTCCTAAGGATGAATACCCTATGCCAGTGGCAGAAATGCTAGTCGATTCAGCAGTAGGTTTTGAAGATTTAAGGGTTAATTATGTTTTAGGTCCCTATAAATAGGCGTGTTTCCAACATTAGTCCCTACTTAAATTTTATTAAATTTTTGCTCCCCGACGTTTTTTTCCGTTAGCAAAATAAGTCATCGCTGTTAATTGTTGCTGATTGAGCAAACGGAAGCACACGTGGATGCCACATCTAACTTTTTTTTATTGGGTTAAATATGTTTTAGTCCCTATAAAATTGAGGCATTTTAAGTTTAGTCCTTGCTTAATTTTAATAGTTGTTTTAGTCCTTACAAAAATACTATGCATTCAATTTAGTCTCTGCTCAATTCAAATTTGTTTAATTTATTCTTAAACTCTTAAGTTTTTTAACAATTTTTTGTAGACGTGTTAAGAACATTACTAAAAGTTCCGCCGCAAAATTTGATTTATATGTCCATATTTTATTACTTTTATTGTTTTCAAAAATTCATATTTAATTCGTTTCATGTTAAAAAAATTTAAATTTTATTAATTGGACCTTTCATAGTGTTCTAAACTTGTCTAAAAAAATTCATTCAAAAATTTAAGAGCTTAAGGATAATTAAACAAACTTTGTTTTAGTAGGGACTAAAATTATAAGTAATTTTTTTTGTAGGGACTAAAAAAACCTACTAAAACTAGTTATGATAGTATTTTCATCATGAAAAGATATTTTTTACTAGTAATTATTCCAAAAAAAACTATCAATTGGGCAACAAAACCACTCATGCCCGACAATGCAAAAGAAGTCATCGATAAGATAGTGAAAATCGTGAATATTTTTGGCATTGGGATAGCCATTCCGCCCATTTCCTCAAGATAAAGAAGGCGTAGTCTATCATAACAAAAGATGTTGAAACGACATAGAATATTTGAGTAGAATAATTCGATATTAATTCGAACCAACCCATATGATCCCATATCATGCAAAACTAGTGGCAGTATACAAGATGCCTACAGATCAACCAAAGAATAATGCTTAACACATCTACAAAAAATTGTTAAAAAACTTAAGAGTTTAAGCATAAATTAAACAAATTTGAATTGAGGAATGACAAATACTGAGTGGATAGTATTTTTGTAAGGACTAAAACAACTATTAAAATTAAGTAAGGACTAAACTTAAAATGACTCACTTTTATAGGGACTAAAAACATATTTAACCCAACAAAAAAAGTCATATGTGGCATCCACGTGTGCTTCACCGTTTGCTCAATCAGCAACAATTAACAGCGAGGACCTATTTCGCTAACGGAAAAAAACGTTGGGGACCAAAAATTGAATAAAATTTAAGTAGGGACTAATGTTAGAAACGCGCTTATTTATAGGGACCTAAAACATAATTAATCCAAAATATTTAAGCATGCTAGATGGTTATTCTGGTTATAATCAAATATATATTGATGAAGAATATGTTTTCAAAAACAGCTATGAATGGTTAGTAATGCCTTCTGGATTAAAAATGTTGGTGCTTGCTATCAAAGAGCAATGAATTCTATGATGAATTCTATGTTCAATGATTTTATAGGAATGTTTATGCAGGTTTACATCGATGACATTGTTGTTAAATCATCTGCCGAGAAGGATCATTTTGATCACATTCAACAATCGTTTGAAAGAATTAGAAAATATGGATTGAAAATGAATCCATTAAAATTTGCATTTGGTGTACGTGCAGGTGATTTCTTAGGTTTTATTGTTCATAAAAAAGGCATTGAGATTAATCAGAACAAAACAAAAGCGGTTTTGGAGACAAAGCCACCTTCCACAAAGAAAGAACTTCAATTTTTGTTGGGAAAAATCAATTTGAAGCTTTCTCGCCATTGCTTCGACTGAAGAAAGAAGATGTTTTCAAATGGGAACCATAACATCAAAAAGCTTTTGATGACATTAAGGCTTATCTAATAAACCCACCTATTCCATTACCTCCTCTTAGGGATAAGGTGATGAAATTGTATATAGCTGCTTCAGAGAATACTATAGGAAGTATGCTAGCTCAAGAGGATGAAAATGGCGTAGAAAAAGCCATTTATTATCTTAGTAGGGTATTAAATGATGCTGAAACAAGGTACCATCAAGTGAAAAGTTGTGCCTTTGTTTATATTTCTCTTGTATCAAACTTAAGCACTATATAAATCCTATTGATATTTATGTTTATTCTCATTTTAACATAATCAAGCATATGTTGTCGAAACCAATACTACACAGTAGGGTTGGTAAATGGGCTTTGATCAAAGCAAATTTTCTCGCCACTAAATTCGGCTGAGAGCCAAATGCACCACAAGAATCTGAAGTGGTGTTAGTGCCTTCCCTACTATAGAGGAAAGTGGGAGTCTGGACCGTCATAATATTCCTAAGGACCTGAAAGACCTCCAAAAGGGCTTCTTAGACCCTTCAAGAAGGCCTTAGCACCCTTAAAAAGAGCCCAAGGGCCCAAGGCGCGCATTACCCATAGCGCCGCCTTAGAATCTTCTAGAAACCGCCCTAAATACCTAAATACCCCTATTACTTGGAGATTAAGCAACCAAAACCCAAGCCCATAGAAGGCTATAAATACCACCCTTGAGGACACTCTCAATATTCAGTCCAAACCCTAATAGACGATTCTTAACCCTAGAATCCTTACTGTACTTTTTATGCAAATACAGTTGGCGCCGTCTGTGGGAAGAGGTAAAACTTGCCTCCGACCACGTTTCCCAATCGTAAACACTAAACCTAATCAATTATGCCGAGGGGATCATGGCGTTGAATGTCGCAGCTGCAAACCCCATCGTTGATGATGCCGCCAAGAAGCAATACGAACGTCATCTATGGAGGCATCGACAACCATGTGCAATTCATATATAATTAACTCACTTTGAATTATCATCATCATCAGATTGAATCACAAATCACCGATTTAGCTTTGTCTTGTTTTAATTGGTTATACGATACGTAGCGGCAAGTGTATATGTGAGAGTCTCATTACAAAATCAATTTTACTCTTTGTTTGCGATTAAAAAGTTTTTATAAAAAAGGACTAAGAACTTCTGCTTCTGATTCGATGAGTGAAATTAGCTATATGAATTTCTGATTTGACTTATTTCCATGATCGCAGTTTTTAATTTCTGACTCACACAGATTTTGCACCTTTAAGTTTTGAGAATAGAGGTTTAATAAAAACTCATCATGTATGTGACTAGTATCCCGCCTAACCAAAATTTAGAGACTCGTTTAACCTTTTGTAGCCACAAATTAATTGTTCCTCTACTACACAATTTTCTACAAGTAAATTTTGTTTTTATGTATCCAATTATATATGATAATTAAATATGTGAGTAGAATAATTGTGGATAGTTTAAACAACTGTTTATACAGATTTAGGATTTAAATAGGTTTCATACTATCTATCCGGCCTGGTATTTCTCATTCTTCGTTTTGTTATGAGAATCGGCTCCTGTATGCTATTCTTGTGAAATAAATAACATTATTTCCTTATACTGTATACATGCCTCATGATACGTGGTGTTGGCCTAATCTTTGTTACTCTAGCATACTATTCTTTTTGTATGTTTCATTATCAAAATTCAATTGTGAATGTGCTATTGATTTGGTTTCTGACATTTATGATATTATAGGTTTTTGATAATTGATTAAAAAGTGGCTAACATGACCTGTATGTATGTATATTTTTATATGGAGAATTCTACGAAACAAGGTCGGGCGAAGACTTCAACGAAAATGATGAAGGTTAGACGAGCAGTTTCCTTGGCGAGTAGTACTCGTCCCATCAATTTCAGATAAGAATATTATTTTTGTGCTCAACAATTGTTTAATCAAATAGTATATTTTGAAAAAATATACTGTTTGATTTGAAGAAAATTTGTTTACGGATATATTTTGAGAAAATATACTGTTTGATTTGAAGAAAATTTATTGTCGAATATATTTTGAGAAAATATACTGTTTGATTTGAAGAGAATTTATTGTCGAATATATTTTGAGAAAATATACTGTTTGATTTGAAGAAAATTTATTGTCGAATATATTTTGAGAAAATATACTGTTTGATTTGAAGAGAATTTATTGTCGAATATATTTTGAGAAAATATCGGTTAGATTTGAAGAAAATTTATTGTCGAAGGCGAGCTAATTAAAAGAAGACAAAGAATAGTTAGTTTCCATTAAATATGATTGCATATGATTAAAGGACTCGTTTATTTATGATACTGATTCCTTTGGAAGTTTGGAAGAATTGTTATATTTCAGATAAATCAAGGTTGGGATACTAACAAGCCCGCCAAGGGCTAGATGAATAAAAGGAGAGAACTCGCCAATCAACACGCCATAATTAAACGAGCATGGAAGCAATAGTCCCGCCATGGAAAACATAAAGATGAAACGAGGAGTCATATCCTAAAAATAACTTTTTCGACCTTTGAGTTTTTTTTGCGGGTTTTTAACGAGAAGATTATCGAGAGACCGCCCAAACTGGGTCAACTTTCTAAGGCTCTGACTCGGCTGCCCGATAAAGGAGAGGAATCGACAGACCGCCCAAACTGGGTCAACCTTTTTAAGGCTCTGACTCGGCGGCCCGATAAAATGAAGATTATCGAGAGACCGCCCAAACTGGGTCAACTTTTTATAGGCTCTGAACTCGACGGCCCGATAAAAGCTAACAATCATAAAGACAGTAAGCGCATGCCAAAGACCTTTTGAATAAACATTCTTGTTCGTAGAACAACGTTTGAAAATAAAACAAAATTAAACAGTTTCCAAGAAATTGTTATAAAAATTGAATGTTCAAATGACCTCATAAGCTTTAAAAGCACCACGCCTTGTACCAAGACTTGTGCTTGGGGGCTGTGGACCGTCATAATATTCCTAAAAACGTAGACGCTCTTAGCAAGGACCTAAAGGCTCTTCGGTAAGGGCTTAAAAGGTTTAGGAGCACCCTCTTAAAGGTAGTCGCCCTCATGAAATTCCAGATGCTTCTGAAAAGCATCTAGTCCCAGAAGAAGTATATTCTAAGTAATTCGTAAGCTTTAAAAGCACCACGCCTTGTACCAAGACTTGTGCTTGGGGGCTGTGGACCGTCATAATATTCCTAAGGAACTGAAAGACCTCCAAAAGGGCTTCTTAGACCCCTCAAGAAGGCCTTAGCACCCTTAAAAAGAGCCCAAGGGCCCAAGGCGCGCATTACCCATAGCACCGCCTTAATAATCTCTAGAATCTTCTAGAAACCGCCCTAAATACCTAAATCCCCCTATTACTTGGAGATTAAGCAACCAAAACCCAAGCCCATAGAAGGCTATAAATACCACCCTTGAGGACACTCTCAAGTATCCAATATTCAGTCTAAACCCTAATAGACGATTCTTAACCCTAGAATCCTTACTGTACTTTTTCTGCAAGTACAGAGTCAAATAGGCTTTCCAAATGGCGTTGGTTTCTTCTTGGTGTTCAGTTTCTTTGGCAGGAAATTCTTTAATGAACCATTCTAGTCCACACGTCTTTGTCGAGAAGGTGTGAAGACGTCACAATCCATAAAGATTTTAAAATCTTCTGAGAAAAGTCTTTGGCTAGTTTTGATTTTTTTTATATCAAAACAATGCGAGGCCAATCCCTTTAGTGCATTTTCTATCATATGCCGCTTCGAAGTCTCTAGGCAGAAAAGCAGTGCAGTCAGCTTCAACTTAAAAGTGGCTAAGTGCCACAATTGGAACAACTAGATTGGACCAGGGATAATTAGACTCTCAACTTGGTCTCTCATGTTAGCTACCCCATCATTTAGGCACTCATACAAGGAACCTAAGATAAGTTTGCTAAGACAAATTTGTTTCCCTTCATGTAATTGGCAGGCTAAGGTTCTGTAGTGTTTTGCTACATGGTTAGATCTGGTGCAAAAAACATACATAGATAACCAATAGGTCAAAATGGCTATGTGTTCGTTGTCTGAAACTTCCTTGTCATCAGGTTTGTAATGGTCTCTGATATAATGACCACAAGTGGCTTTATTGAAGTCAAAAGTAATGACTGACTGACAAGTGGTTGGGTCGAAAGTTTCTCCAGTAGGTTTCAGACTTGTGATAGTTGCAACATCTAGCAAAGTAGGCGTAAGCTTGCCACATTTCAAATGCAAACTACTGGTCGAACTATCCCATAAGTGCAATGCAACTAATAGCATATGTTTTTGCTACCTATGGCCTTGCCTCGACAGCTGAATGAGATTACAGATTCCTAAATCTTTCCAGAAACTGCCTTTATGTTTCTCTATCCTATCAAGCCAGGCGATGTAGTCTTCGACTTTATCGACTCTTGGGGCTAACCTAAAAACCCTAGTATCTAAAAACTTAAGATTGTAGGGCTCGTCAAGGTTTCTGATATAGATAAAAGGTGAATTCGCTTTATCATAAGGAAATAATGTTGCGTTTTCTTCACTATTATCTTTTTCAATGGGTCCTAAATACGCATGAGATGAATTATAAGAGGGAATCAATACATGGGTCCTAAATCTTCTTTTGATTGAGATTTTAAAGGATTAAGAGAAAGCGATAAACTTTCGTGATGAGGGGGAAGAATGAAAGGACAAGGTTCAAAAAGTGAACTGAAAAGGTAAGAGGAAAAGGTTAAGCCTTTTTATAACCTCAGATTGCCAACAAGTGTGAACATCTTGGGTTGACAATTATTAAAAAATAAACTGAAATGGTAGTTCCAAGGTTTTGGAACGTGGCCTACTAAGTGGGATTTGATGACATCATAAAAGGGTTTTATAACTGCCTTTTGATACTGATGTTGGTGATGTCATCTATTTCGACCAAAATAAAATGAAATCAACCGGATTCAAAAACGTCCTTTTCTTTCTCTATCTGGAGATATAGACGAAAAAGACATTTTGAGGGGCAATTTGTTAGCCTGTATTTTCGACAGACTACAATAAATGTAGTCAACGAGGTTTGACTCAGGTTTTGGAGAGAATTAAAAAGAGTTCGATTCACTAGGCTGATTGAATTTATAGACTTAAAGAGAGTTGGGGCTAGTTGAAGGAGTTGTGTAGCGGTTACTGTCGAAGGATATCATTTGAAGTTCAATTCAAATGTGTCTATAGTTAGTTACTAGCAATTACATTCGAACGTTTCTGTGTAGGTAGTTACTTAGTATAAATAGTATTTTTTCATAGGAAAAAAGATGATAATTCAAACATACAAAAACCTTAAACTCAAACTATCCGTCTTAGATCTTCCGCCCGTGCTGCCGCACGCGCCATATATGTCTAACAATATAATGAATAGATATATATAAAATATACATAAATGAAATTGTCTACTCTATGAATGAATTAAGGACATATACGTAATGTAACAATATCAGCCACAAAAACATTGAACAAAAAATTGAAGATGGAGTAAGCAATAGTAGTTAACAAAAATTAGCATTCTCGATTGCTACATATTAGACACAAAAACGTTGAACAAAAATTGAAGATGGAGTAAGCAATAGTAGTTATCAGCATTCTATATTGCTACATACAAATGAAATGCAGTAAGAATTAAATAGAGCAGCTTCTTAATATAATCCTTGCCAACATATATAATGTATACATAATTGCCTTCCAATGAACCTAAAAAGAATAAAAAAGAGGCATACAGCTTCAGATATCGGATTGTGTGTAAGAACAATTAGAACACAGTTGAAATTAGTTAGAAAATGAAACCTTAATAATACAGTCATATTAATGCAATCACCATTTTCGTCGGTCATCAAAATTTTAAGCCCACTTCTTGATGTAACTCTTGAGATTGCAACATATAGTTGACCATGGGAGAATACCGACTGTGTGGAAGATATCTTCCTCCAGGGTTAAGCAATGCCACTATACCACTTGAAGCAACGGTCAACACAATTTGCCCTCTTGAGCGCAATGTAGATGACATCGCTCTCCATATATAAGTTTTACCTGTCAGATAAATTTAATACACTTTCAACATCTTTTAAACAAATATTCAACGTTTGCAAGCTATAAGAATTTATAACTTGAACCGGAAAAAATAAACCTCCCCACTAATAGTACTGCATTATATAAATATGTTGAACTACTGACAATTTATTTTTGTCTCTCATACCCACATACTCATATACTTCCTTGTTTGTTTTCAAACATGCAAATAAGCAGTATTATTCATTATAATGTCATGGTGTTTGGTTGTGATGAGTAAAAGAAACAAAGATAATGCAGTACAATTGAAGCTCTTAAAAATTCGTTTAATCATTTTCAAATGACTACTGACGTCACTAATTGACTACATTATCACTACTAAATAACGATCGATATTTAGAAAAAGAAGAAAAAAACTCTAAATTACGACATTCCTGAATCTCGACCAAAATCTGTCCTTTATTCTGTGACAGTATGATTAATGAGAACTCTATTGAACTACATTATTGCTACTCCCTCTGTTCCTTTTTAAGTGTCACTTTTGGAGAAATTTTTTGTTCCTATTTAACTGTCACTTCCAAAGTTCAATGCAACATTAAATGTTGTTTTACCAATATTATCCTTAGTTATTTATTGTGGAGAGAGAAATATATGAAATGGATATTAAATGAGTAAGGTCGTTATAGTAAAAGTATAGCTTATTGCATCAAAAGTAGTATCAATTATTGATTATCTTGGTTTGTGTAAAATGTCAAAATGTGACAATTAAAAAGGAACGAATGTAGTATCAAACAACAAACAATAAATAGAAAAAACTCTAAATTGCAGAATTATTGAACGATATCAGATTGTTGAAAAAACTAATTGGTTATTATGTCTGATTGATACATGAACAACATATAACTCTCACAGCCAGCAATGTTTATACATGAAGCAAGCTATTATTTGTCCTTCGATTCATATTTGAACAAAAAAAAAAACTGTTGGAATCATGTATTCACAATATTTTCGCAATACTTCATGTTTTATATGTTATTAAGTATATGGTAGTGTCAGCGTCCAAATCATACAGAATGAACAACTAAACATCAAAACATAAATAAAGGATTTTCCATTCAAACTGGTTTCTGACAACAAAAGTGCAAATGACTCTTAATCTAACATCCATGAAAAGGAAACATTACATCCAAAAAACGTTGCTAACATCCACAAAAGGGAAACATTGCTGAATAAAACAATCTGACAGTACTAGAATGATTCAGATACAACCACTAAAAAAAAACTCAAAACATTCTCCTCAAATAGTAAACAGACACTTCCATGACAAAATTAGAGACACATTGATAATCCTTGTTGGAAAACTGTTACTTTTAAAATCATTGATCGAAATATTTAGAATAGAATGTTTTCAAGATTTTAAACAAAAGCATTATAAAGCTTATTAACAAAAGAACCATAACACTTTCTTATCACACAACACAAACTAAACAATAAAATCACGAAGCCGAGTAGGCGGAGTAATAAAGGAAGAATCAATGACCTTGGTTTTTGTTTCGCATTTCACATCAAGTTGCTGGACACGAAGCGACAATCCACCAGCAATCTGGTAACCAAGACACCAAGGCAAACAATGGCATCCAGGTTCCAAAATATCGGCAAATTACCAAAGTGCTCTTTGATAGCAACATTGGACTGATCAACTTGAACGCATCCTAGTGCCTGACTCATCTTTCACATCAACTTGAACGCATCCTAGATTATACTTTATAATAATTTACATTTTGCATCCATCAATATGTTTAAACTTTTGGAATTTACATGGATGAATATACCGAGATAGTAAAATAACAGTAATATAAAGATGTATAGGACATGTTTGAATAAACAACTTAATAAAACCCATTACCATAATGATACTCTTAGCATCGAAGAACTCTAACTAAGGAATCCAACCGAAAATAGTTTTGTAATTGTACACTCACTCATTTTGCGTTCACTTCTTCTGCCTCAAATTATAATACAGAGAGAGCGTGAAAGGAGCCACAAAAATGAAAAGAAATTTCAACAAACACATTCTCACTTCTTTCAAAGAAAACCATAAATAAAATTAAAACAAAAACAAAAAAACTACATAAGAACCTATGATCTTCTCAAGATTTCAAATTGAGTTGGGAGATGAGTCTCAGATGAAAGAGAGACCAAAAGATAAAGCATGGGAAACATATTGGTTTTGAATGAATTACCATCATATACATGGAAACTTACTTTTTGTAATTCATCAAATCAACACTAATGAGTGTTTACCATTTGAATCAGAGGAAGAAGACAGTGTTGCGTCGAGATAAGAGACAGTTGCGGCTGAAAGACTCGAGTATGACGAATTGGTAAGAAAGAGTGGTGATGATGCGGAGCTCGCTACGGTTTTGACGGTGGGAGTCAGAGAGAAAAGTGAGAGAGCTGAAGAAAAGCAGCGAAAGCAGTGATTGAGAGAGGAGAATAGCAACGGTTGAGTGAGAAGAACGAAAATGAGAGAGAAGATCAGAGGTTCTGATTTGAGCAAGAAGAAAGTGTTGGTCTGAATCAGAGACGGCTGTGGCGGAGATGAAATGGCCACAGGTGTTGGTAGGGATGCGGCAGAGGTCCGCTAGATTCTGGTGGCAGAGGCAAACCTTAATTTGTTTAGAATAGAGACGTGATTGGAACGTGGTGGCAGATGAAAAAGAGACATGTATTGATTGGTGTGTATTTGTCATTGGAAACTGATTAAAATAAATGCATTGTAACTTACAAAACAACTAATTTCAAAGAAGGTTTATCAGTCGTTGATTTCAATGTTCAATTGACATTGAAATCAACGGTCAGCATCGTTTTGGAGCCAAAATCATCAAGACTAGACTTTTGACCTGTGCGCCGCACGGGTCTGATGTGCGATTTAACATTTGAGTAAATAATTATTTATAAATCAACATATATTAAATAAACTTTCTATCACATAAGATGTATTCCAATATTTAAAGGGTTGAGACATTAAATAGTTTAAGAAAGAGATCCATGGTTCAATTCGTAAGTAGTTGAGTAGCAGTGTATTTAGACCATCCACAATAAGAGGATCTTGCTTTGTGAGTACCTATTACGAAGACTTGGTACCAAATAATATGATTGTGTTATAGAATAATTGATGGTTTCTTAACTTAGATTAACTTGTAATATTTCAGCATAACTATAGTTTACATTAAAATAATAGTTGATAATTTCTAAATTCATACTTGCCTAGTGTACTACACGTAAACTGAAGTATAACTTTCAACAAAAATAATGTAGTAATTCATCTTGAATTAATGGAAAATCATCCATAATTACATCATACTCAATAATCCAAGGATTCATCAATCTCTTAAATAACTTACCACAATACAATTGAAATACATTAGACTGCCATTTTTGCTATGAAATTGTTATTAGATGGAAAATTGACACCCTGTTAAATAACTTTCTCGTTTTGATATATAGTTGTCATAAACATGGCAAGCAACTTTCAAATCTCTTGCAAATTCCTTTAACATTAGCTAGGGGCATACCTTGACATTATCATCATCCACCTGCAAATTCAGCCAAACAGTTGGGATCAAAAGTTGTCACACTTAGACTTTGCCTAATTAGCTTTGTGGATCACATAATACTATAAAACAAAAATAAAGAAATATATTTAACTTAAATTATGTGTTATAGATCTATAAATAAATTATAATATTATAATAGATTATAATACTAAGCTAGTAGATCAAATATGAAGTACACACAGTTTCTTAGTTTCTGTCATTCAACTAAGCAAGTAGATCTTTCATTGTATATAAGGTAAAATGACCTCTGTTATAACTCAGTTCAGTTAATTCAATAACAAAAGAATTAGAGCACATTGTTCTCTAATCTTTACCAAATGTTCGCTTCAAATTTTAAATGGAATAGCATGTGACTCAAGTATAGAACAACTCACTTAATGAAAAAAAATAAAGCCAAACTGCTACTTTTAATGTTAAACCTCATTCTTTACACTGTAAATTTGGTGTTCACCAAGATAGTTTCAATAACATCTGTAGTGCCCCAATTTTTTTCAAGCAACCGAAAAAGAAATTAACAAACGCTAACAACATGGGTATTATATTTGGCAGCAAAACATGGGAAAAGAACTGCACAGTTTATGATAGACTCAAGGAATAAAATGTTATCGATGAGTAACCTATCTGAAACACCTGAACATCTCAAAAAAAGGAAGATCGTGCTAAGCGGAAAGAATTATGCTGATGCAATTGCTGCCTCTCAACCATGCATCTACTAAACTATCATGAAAGGAAAGAATTCGCTAAAGAAAATAGGGCAGAACATAAGTATTTGGAATCTTCAAATTTAATAGACAACTTTTGCAGAAAATGCTTACAATCTTAAAAATAATAACAATTTTTGTTCAGCATTAAACCATAATCACTCAACCCCAGACATTGAACATATTTTTACCAACTATAAATAAGTACAAATGCAACTTCAATCATTTTTAACTTTTATTGCAGGACTCTCAAACAGTTTTGTTTAGTCATTGGTTCTATGACAAATAAAAACCTCAACGTCAAATAAGCACAAATAAACCCAACAACAAATTCAAGTGACCTAAGAACATTTGACCTTTCTCTACGTTACAATTCCGTCAGCAAAATAAAATTTAAACTATGCAATATTAATTCTATACTGACTTAGACTAAAGATTAGGACAATATAAACAAAAAAAAAATACCTTTAAAGTGGGCCTTTTACTTGAAAAAAAGCAACATAAAAAATCTGCAACTTCAATTAAAGAGTATTTGTAAGTCTTCACACCCCTGGAACTTGAAGCTTGATTGACTTATTCAAAAGTGATATTCTATTACATCAAAAGCAGAAAAGTTGTTCTTCTAAATTTGCACCAATAGACAGGTGCCTAAGTAGCATGACTAATTAACCCTACACATGAAAAGGAGAAAGCATGAAGTATACCCAAAAGTTATTTGAGTTCTTCTGCCAGTAACTAAATCATGATTGGCATGCATCTTCTTTACATTGCCAGTTGAGTTAGAAATCACATAACCCACCACATTATCATATACATTCATATCATCTATTTAAATTTGTTTAAGAAACAAAAGAATATAAGAATAATAAAGCATCTACATACAATAGTTCCAGAAAAAAAACCTATGTCTCTTCCTTTTTATTAACTTATACTACCACCTTTAGTAAAAAAAAAATTTGCAAGCTACATTATTGTTATACTAAAAGATCAAGCAAGATCCTCAAGTCTTGTTAGTTTCAAGTAATGAGTTTGCTAGCATACTTAACAGGTCTGATATAAGCATTATTTATGGTTAAGTTTTTTTTTATCCAACCAATTAATCATCTTCTAAATCCAACCAAATATCATATATCGAAAAGATACTTAAACATAAGTCAAGGAAGTGAAATTTTTTAGGCATAAACAAAATCTCTTGCAAGACCTAAAAACATAAAGAAAAGTTTCGCTTGGATTAAAATTTCCACTAAATGGCATCAGCACTACCTGCAATCTTGAAACATAATCCACACTCATACAATGGCATTGGCAGCACTTGCAATCATAGGCCAAAGCTCAGCACATTCATTACCAATTGGTCCAGTGATACATTTCTCCCTTAGGATTCACAATAACGCCGGCATTATCTTCGAAGTACATGAAGACACAATCCTTTTGGCGTCAAGGCTTACTGATGGGATAAAACCGCAAGTGCACGGTCTTACCGAAGTAGTAAAAATAGAGTATCGTTCCGACAGGGAGTTAGGAATTCAATTAACTTTAAATAATAATTAGACTGAAGGTTTAGAAGGTAGAAAAGTTTGTATTTTTAATTAAAAGAAAAATAACAAAAGAAAACATAAAAGCCTTGGAATTATTGGTTCATCCTAATGACAAGTCCTTCACAAACCAAACTATTAAACTTATAACCTTATGTTAGACCTAATTTCTCAAGACAGTTTCTCTTTTGTTCCTCTAGCAACCAAGCCTATTTCGCTGACTTGATTACTATTAGATTTTGGTTCCTCTAACAACCAAGCCTATTTCGCTGACTTGATCATTATTAGTTCCCTTGAAGATCGTAACTATATGTCTCAAAGATTGTAAAGACTATTTCGCTGCCTTTACAATCTTTGTCTAAATTCACTTGTTCGAATATCAAAGCTCCACTTTCGTTTTATGAATTGATATTTGAGATGATGGATAAACAATTATCAAACCCTCCACTTTCGTTTCTACAGTTTGATAATGGTTGATCCATGTTAAAGCGGTGAATTAAGATAAGGAATTAGGATTACATAAGATTAAGGTTTAAAGCTTGGTTTGATTAGGATTATGTCATTAGACTTATCCAACAATCCCAAGACAAGAGAAGTCTACTCACTAATGTTCATCGTAGACAAGGAGAAGAAGAGAGAAAGCATAAAAGTAAATAACAAGAAAGTAAATGAACTTTTATTAGAAAGACAATTGTCACATATTGCATTCCAAGAAAAGATGAATATTTTTGATGGCTAGCTACTCTATTTATAGCATACATTCGACTTAAAATCTAAGCAATTACATTACTAGAATGTTCCACAAGAAACTGCGAGCTAAAATAGATTAGCTTAAAATCTAAGCAAAAGCAGCAAAAGTGACTCTGGAGGGTGGCACGGCCGTGCCAATGCTAGCACGGGCCGTGCCAATCTTCTGACTTTGGGGAGACATATTTTTGTCTCTCAATCTTTGTATTTTCGCACGGAATCAGGTCCAAGCCCCTTTCTTTTGCTCCAAATTCAATCCATCCAATATTCTTTCCTGAAATAAAATAGAATGCAATTTGTAGTAAACTATCCTAAAAAGGAAATAATACTAATATAAAACAAACTTAAATCTAATTAAAACTAAACTAAATAACATATAAAAATAGGTAATAAATGACTCATCAAACTCCCCCACACTTGAATCTTTGCTTGTCCTCAACCAAAAGGCATAGACATGGCAGCAACAAAAAAAGATTAATATATGACAATTCAAATAAAAGCTTATGTCTGCTTCGAGGTTTCATTTCAATGTACACCAATCACAACGTCAAGTATTCCTTGTGAACTTATTCAACCCAACAACAAGTCTTAAGTGAGTGTGTGTGTGTAGTCCAACCCTTTTCTTGCTGCTGTATGAGATATATATTATGAGGAACAGGTTCTAACCTTAACACTAAAGTGACCGAGAAAAATCCTTTCTTCATTTCATATAAGAGAGATGGGAGAGTTTAGATAGATTTGATACTTGGGGGGCTTGTAGATGCCTAGGAGCTATCATTTCACATTGGAAGTCCGTGAGGGGGTATCCTTTCCTCCAAGTTTCTATGATCACCCTAAGTAGTGCTACAACTTGTTTACTTCACTTAGGAAGTTCCTCTTTTTAGAGGGTTTAATTCAAGCACAATTTGTTTGAGAAGTCATCACCACATTTAGGAAGTTAGTGAGAGGGTATCCTTTCCTCCACGTGTGGTGATATCCTTCCGCCCCATTTCGGTTTACACATTTCATCAAATTAGAATTATTCCCACATAAACTTATACTACTTTTACTCTGAAGATTTTTAAGGGTCCAGGTTACCATTAAAGCTAGAACGTGTTCCTTAAAATACCTACTTATACACTTACTCAAGGATTGCAACTGGGTGTTTTTCTCATTGGAGAATTTATTTCACAATAAAACATGATGTGGGTATATCAAGAATACTTACAACACAAGCAATCACTTTCATGTACAAGAAACGACCATTGAAGAGACAACAAAAAATTTATGTCAAAGTAAAACAATAAAAACAAGCTGCTTATTTATGCCTATTACAATAAAACACAACAAAAGAATAAAGTTCAAGGGAGTTTGGAAACACTACGACTAAAGACACTTTATTAGGCTCCCCCAACACTTAGGAGAAGCATTGTCCTCAATGATTCAAAATAAGAGAAATAAAGAAGAAGAAGAAGAACAAGAAGAAGAAGAAGAAGAAGAAGAAGAAGAAGAAGAAGGATTAAGAGAAGAGAGGAAGAGGAAAGCTCACATTTTTCATTGAGGTCTATAGGGAGGACCTTGGAGGTGAAAATCATGTTCCGAAGCATTTAGTTATTTTCTTCAGATATGCGGTTTCCCTTTAGGACATCATTCCTTGGTCCCGACAATTCAACACCTTGCCTTTGTTGCTCGGTGCTTATCCTCTCGACCTCGGTGTGCATCCATGCCCATCTTGCATTTTCATTGGTTTCTCCGGCATCATGGTCATGGTGCTCCTCATCATGGTGCAATTGTGCACCTTCCTCTTCTTGGTGCAAATGTTCATCTTCCTCACCTTCATCATCGTGTTCTTCATGTACCTATGGATGATCAACAACATACAACAAATTTTCTTCCACCTCGGTGTTATTCCAAGATGGGTTAGAAAGTATAATCAAAATAGGCACATTGAGTTTGAGTGTGTAGGACATGGGTGGACGGGGCTTAATGAAGTTCATAAAGATAAGGGTCTCTATGTTAAGCCTATTGTTTCCCTCAATGTTGTTAATCCCTTGGTCCTCACCCACTCCCAATTGCCTAGCTATGTATGTGATGATACCACCCACAACTATCTCTCCCCTACTATCAGACCTATTACTGACATGGGAAAGGTAATCAAGCAAGTAAAAGCATGTGTTAACGGGGTGGTTGTTTAGCATGGCCCACGACATGAAGAGTTCATCCGTTCTAGTATTCCCCAATTCGGTCATACCCCAAATAGTGCAAGTCATTACCCTTTGAAGGTACCTAAGCACCGGGTTGTGAATATGGCTAGCTTTGTTTGAACGTGTGTTAAATTGCCTAAGGCTGGTGATATGTTCCCAAAAGGTGGCAGGTTGATAGTCAACCAGCTTAAAACTTTTAACCCAAGAGTCGTTGATGAACCTCGCATTAGCGAAGCCCATCTCATTACAAAAAGTCTTGAAGAGACATCTCGTAATCAATGTTCATAAGCCGAAAAGAGATTCTATGATTAGGGTTATCAAAATTCATCCTATCCTTTGTAAAAACAATTGAACTTAAAAACTCATAGGTGAAATTTTTATAACCCCGCATAGGTCGTAACATAGCAACCCACCCTAATCGTCCTAGCAATTTAAACACATTGTTTCTAAGGCCTAGTGTAACCAAGTCATAATTATCAGGGTACCTGCAAGGATGTAAAGGTTTAGAGATGAGATTTTTATACCTATCCATTTGCTTGTTATCCTTGAATATTATACCATGATTCTTTGCCGGTACTTGCTTCTTCGGGGGAGGTCCTCTTGAAGATATTGCAACTTCTTTTCCACTTCTTTTGGAAGCCATAGCCTTGACCTTGGTTGGACTTGGTGTGGTTTTGGTGAAGGTTGGGTTTAGTGAATGTTTTTGGTAGAAGAGGTTGGTTTAGTGATGGGGAGAAGGTTTAAGTGAGTTTTAGGGGTTGGGTTGTGGAAATTGGTGATGAATTTCTAGGTTTTGGTAAGGTTAATGGGGGGCTATGAATTTGGAAGATTTTTGGATGAGGTGGATGAAAGTTGTTTTTGAATGAAAGGTTGTGGTTGGAATGGTTTTTGTGGTTATAAAGGTTTTAGAGAGAAGGTGGAAGGATGAGAGATGTTTCGTTTGGTGAATGAGGGAAGAAAAATGAGGTTTAACCTTACCTGGGATCGGGCACGGCCGTGCTGAGGTTGGCACGGGCCGTGCCAAGTTCCTGGGTTTGGCTTGGTTTTGGAGAGGCAAGGTCTAGCACGGCCGTGCCAGTGTGAGCACGGGCCGTGCCAAGATTCTGGGCTCCGGGGCTTCAAAATTTGTCATTTTCTTGAATCGTTCTTGGACAATTACCTACAAAATAAAATAAAAAACAAACAAAAAACAAATAAAACAAAAGCAATTAAATGCGTGGGTTGCCTCCCACGAAGCGCTCGTTTAAAGTCATTAGCTTGACGATCAAAGGGTTTCTCTATCATATACCCAATCTTTCACAAAGGGACAATGGCATCAAGTTGACATTCTCCCCCAAGTCACACATGGCTCTTTCTATAATCTTGGATCCTATGACACATGGTATGGAAAAATTCTTTGGATCCTTAAGTTTAGATGGCAAATTGGCTTGAATGATTTCAATAAATTTCCTAACCTGCTCATCAAGCTTGAACTCATCAAACCCCTGTGGGAAAGGAATTTTTGGTTCATACTGTGGTGATTTGTTAGGCTTTTCACTCTCTATCACAACTTTCTCACTTTGTGGCTTTTCACTCTCTACCTCTAATTGTTTACCATCCCTAAGTGTAACATCATTCGGTTGACCCTCTGGGTTAGCCTTAGGTTGGCTCGGAAGGATTATGGAGATTTGGGAGGGAGAGGCTACTTGATGGCCTACGTGAGGGATTTGAATCTCTATCATTTTGATGTGAGTACAAAGAGAATCTGCTTTTGAGGAAAGCCTATCGAGAGAGTCCTTCAAATTTCTAGCTTGGATTTCAAATTCTTTGTTGTGCCTAGAGTTATCTAATACAAGATTTTCTAGCAAAAGTTCCAAAATGGATCTTTGAGGGACTCCTTGGTTATTTTCATAACTAGGTGGTGTTGTTTGTTGTCCAAAAAGATTTTGAGGTGTTGAAAAAAAATGATCGTTTCTAAACCCTTGATTATATTGAGCATAGTTTACTTGCTCAGGACGTCTAACAATACTACCTAGTTGACCAGTATGACCAAATATTTCATAACAAGGAGGCAAAACAGGGGAAGGAGTCCAAGGATAGTAGTTTTGAGCCATGCCTGAAATTAGAACGGTTCAAAAACAAAGAATAATAAAATAAAATAAAATAAAAGAGAATAGGATGGAGAGAGAGAGAGAGGGGGAGAGAGAGATATTTTATATATATAAAAAAATAAAAAATAAATAAAGAGATAAGAAAAAGAAATAAAATATTTTTATTTTTATTTTTATAAATATATAAAAATAAAAAGATAAGAAAAGGAAATAAAATTATATATATATATATATATATATTTTATTTACTTGTAAATTTTTTTTATTTTTTTATTTTTTTATTTTAGACTAACCACTATTAAAAAGTTAATCAAATTACAATAACTCCCTGGCAGCGGCACCAAAAACTTGATGGGATAAAACTGCAAGTGCACGGTCTTACCGAAGTAGTAAAAATAGAGTATCGTTCCGACAGGGATTTAGGAATTCAATTAACTTTAAATAATAATTAGACCGAAGGTTTAGAAGGTAGAAAAGTTTGTATTTTTAATTAAAAGAAAATAACAAAAGAAAAGATAAAAGCCTTGGAATTATTGGTTCATCCTAATGACAAATCCTTCACAAATCAAACTATTAAACTTATAACCTTATGTTAGACCTAATTTCTCAAGATAGTTTCTCTTTTGTTCCTCTAGCAACCAAGCCTATTTCGCTGACTTGATTACTATTAGATTTTGGTTCCGCTAACAACCAAGCCTATTTCGCTGACTTGATCATTATTAGAACCCTTGAAGATCGAAACTATATGTCTCAAAGATTGTAAAGACTATTTCGCTGCCTTTACAATCTTTGTCTAAATTCACTTGTTCGAATATCAAAGCTCCACTTTCGTTTTATGAATTGAAATTTGAGATGATGGATAAACAATTATCAAACCCTCCACTTTCGTTTCCACAGTTTGATAATGGTTGATCCATATTAAAGCGGTGAATTAAGATAAGGAATTAGGATTACATAAGATTAAGATTTAAAGATTGGTTTGATTAGGATTATGTCATTATACTTATCCAACAATTCAAAGACAAGAGAAGTCTACTTACTAATGTTCATCGTAGACAAGGAGATGAAGAGAGAAAGCATAAAAGTAAATAACAAGAAAGTAAATGAACTTTTATTAGAAAGACAATTGTCACATATTGCATTCCATGAAAAGATGAATATTTGTGATGACTAGCTACTCTATTTATAGCATACATTCGACTTAAAATCTAAACAATTACATTATTAGAATGTTCCACAAGAAACTGCGGGCTAAAATAGAATAGCTTAAGCAAAAGCAGCAAAAGTGACTCTGTAGGGTGGCACGGCCGTGCCAAGCTTCTGACTTTGGGGAGACATATTTTTGTCTCTCAATCTTTGTATTTTCGCACGGAATCAGCACCAAGCCCTTTTCTTTTGCTCCAAGATTCAATCCATCCAATATTCTTTCCTGAAATAAAATAGAATGCAATTTGTAGTAAACTATCCTAAAAAGGAAATAATACTAATATAAAACAAACTTAAATCTAATTAAAACTAAACTAAATAACATATAAAAATAGGTAATAAATGACTCATCACTTACGCTGACGAACGATGACAACACGCAAAACCTTCTTCCTGAGATCAGGTATTCCCTTCTTCACAGTAGCCATCAATCACCATGTCACCAACACAAGCTGAAGGAAGACGATTCAATCTACCCTTGATTCCCTTCACGGAGATGATGTGCAGATTCTTTCCTCCGGTGTTATCAGCACAGTTCACCGTCGCCGCCACTGATAGACCCAGTGACATACGGATAGTGCATATTATTCTGCAAAAATTAGGCCAAATTGAAATGAACATAAATATAAGAAGAATAGTGCATATTATTCTGCAAATCCATCCTAACTAATTCACAATTAATCAAACAATCTATTCCTCCAACAAAAAACACTACTTTTCAAACCAGTACATATCAATCAAATACCAATTTCCAAAAAACACAGATTATATACAACTAAAAATAACTAACATCTCAATAATCAATCACCATTTCACCACTCAATAAGAATCTAGCAAATTATCATCAAGCATACCCAGAACCAAGGATCACTCTGATAAATTAAAAAAACAACAATCATCAAACATGTTTAAATAGCAATATTTATCAAATTCAAACTACAATCCAGATTTCAACAAAACGAACAAAAGAAATACTCAATTTTTAGCACATAGATCAAAAGGGGTTTTCAAATAATCATAAAAAAAAACTGATTAAAAAAAAATAAGAGATACAATTCACAAATCGACCTTGAGATGAACATAAGTATCAATATTAGAAGATTTCATATAACCCAATAATTAGAAGGTTGCAATTTTAAAATTAATTTAGGGATTCTTGATGTTGTAACAGGCACAACAAAGTAACGAAAGAATAGACTCGCCTTTGAAGCAAAGAGCAAGGACGACGGAGAAACGATTGTCGGCGCAACACATGTTGTCTCCGACGAAGCAAAAAACTGAATGAAATGAAGAAACGTGAAAGAGAATAAAAAATTAAATAAAACGTTATGGCCGAACATGGCTGTTCCGGCGAGGTTTTATCTGTACATTTTTAGATGGCGAAACAGTGTTTGGCTTAGGCGATGACAGTGGTTGAAGACAACATATTGAGATATAGGGATAGACTTTGTGAATAGAGAGAAGGAATGATTTGAATTTTTTTCTTGGAAAGTGAGGAGGATGAGATAGTGCACTTTTCCGAGGATGAGATATCAGTCTTCACAACATTGGAAATAAACACATAAGTGGCGCTGCAAATTTCTAGTGTATAGGAATACGCATCAGCAGATGAGTTGATTGTGAGAGGGAAAATAGGAATATCATACTTATCATCATATATCATACTTATCATACTTATATCTAATCTAATCTTTGTTAACATTGCTAATGATTTTGCAAACCCTAAACCTAAATGGTTTTGGCTCCAAAACAAGGGAGACCGTTGGATCTAAGTCATTAGGAATGGTTAGGTCATCAACCCTTTGATCAAATCTGATTATTGCTCATCCCTTAATTGCATTGTAAATGACAAAAATTAATGTCTTTTATTTCCAATACTAAGTCTAACCCTCCTTTCTCTCCCCTATCTCTGCGATTCTTCATCTCCCATCTCTTTTCCCCTTTCACCGTTGTCTTTCTCCTCTCATCCCCCCTTCACCAATGCTCTTGGTTACGGCACCTTTCTCGGGCGAACCATCACCGTGAGCGACGACGATAATGACGGGAAGTTTCTTTTGTTCTCTTTCTTCTTCTTCTTCTTCTGCAGTTTCTTTCTTTCTTCTATTATCATCATATGTTTCATTTACTTGGGGTTTCAATTTGCAGAAGCATAAACAATCAGCACAACAAAAAGATAGGAGCATGAATAAAACTTTACCTCTGGAAGAGCAAAGAGGCAAGAATGAAGATAGGGTAAATTTAACCAAAAAAAAATTGAAATGAATGTCCACTCTTTTACACTAAAGATTGTGCAACTGTAATGTGAATTTTATGCTTCCAATTAGCCTTATCTTTCGAACCATTTTTCTTTGTAGTGCAGGGCTAGAAAACTCCATATTTCAAACTAGAGGAACTGTTTGTCAGTGTAGTTCTGGGCTAAGAATTCAAAGCTTTTGAAGACAAAATGGCCACTTGCATGAAGTTTTTGTGAATGGGTTTGAATTGAGGAGCATTTGTTACTATTCACTTCTGATTTTTTCGGTGCTGCTCTTCTCTTTTTCAACCTCTGCAAAGTATAGTGTCTACAAAGTGTCTAAAGAATTACAATATCATTTTTGTTTATTGGTGCAAGTATAGTGTCACAGTGGATCTCATGATATATGTACAGAGTGTCTAAAGAAGTATGTGTTAGTACTAATAGGTCCTCTTTGCTATTCAAGTTGTAGTGATATCACTGAAAATTCACATTTTAGTGTATATCTTTATATTTCATTTTATTTTATAAATAATTTTTGTTTGTGTGCTGCATATATTATGCTCTAAAAATTTAGTTTGAAATGAAATAATAGCATTTGAAGTGTGACTCATGTTGCATTTGTGCGATTGTTAAGGTGAGCTAACTTTGTTTTTAATTGTCTTGACAGGTATGCGAAGGGATTTAGATAGCATTTTTACATTGACAAACTTGATTTTAGAGGTAGTGTCTTACAATTCTATAGTTCTGCATAAGTTTCAGACTCCAGTTTTGATCTTCGTCCTGTTTTTGAATTGCATTTCTATCTAATTTGCTATTTTCTCTTATTAGAATAGCAATACTACTTTGCTTAATTTAAAAGGTTTTTCTCTTTTGTTGAATAGCATTGTGTCTTAGTCCATAAATTAGATTATATCTTTTATTTCTGTACTATAGAGGTTGCTGATGCATATGCAAATTTAATTAGTTTTATCAGGAATAGCAACTATTCAATTCAAATGTTCTGTAACGACTTAGTTTCTGTAGGGATTTTGATTTCCTCCACCATTTCTTTCATTTTTTTTTACTTTTGATTTATAAATTTTGTTAAATTTGACAGGTTTATTTTTTATTTATTTATGAAGTTTGTGTTGTGGTTTTTCTTCTTCTTATTTTAGGGATGGTGGAATAACCAAACAACTTGACACCGCCTCTAAAATGTGGTCGTAATCGCTGTAACTGCTTCAACAAAAACAGCTCCAACAAAGACCATTTGCATCTCTGTGGCACCGCAACTGAATCAGTCACCGATTCCGACTCAAGGTAAAACTATAATCAAAATTCAGTATCCGAATTTCACTTTTGAAGATGCTATTGGAAAAAAATTAATCAATTTTTTGCTAGGAAAAGTATGTATTTTTAAACAAGATAACATGACCAATGGAGTAAACTCAATATACTATGAAGAATTGATACATGGTATAACTTCAAGTAGTTTTTGTGAGTCCAGTTTGTGTAGTAATTTACTTTAAGCTTATGTGTTGTTCTGGTATGGTACTGAGTTGGTGAAATATGCTATACAATTTATTTGGTTTTTTACACTACAGATTATGACACTAATTTCTTTATGGTGTTTATGATGTTATAATTTGAAGAATCTCATCTTATTGGAATTGATATATATGTCGCTGAAGCTAATGAGTTCTACCATTTTTTAACAATAAATTCAATTTAAGGGAAGAAATAATCAAATTTAAGGACAAATTTAAAACATTTTTATTAGTGATATGATATCTTTTACTAATATTAGATGCAGGAAGAATGACACACATGTTGTGAGGACTTGGTCATCCTTTTGAGTGTGTTTAAATCTATGGCGTTGGAGTAGACTCTAATGCAACCATGCTAAAATATATAGGTTCAAAAACACATGAAAAATGATGGCTCATAAGGATTACAATGAGCGGAAATTGTGGAAGCCTTTATTTCTTGCTATTCAAAAATGGGATTGCAGCTGGCGTGGCAACGTAACAAAAGTTGCGTCATAAGAGTTGGAGGGTGTCTGTTTATAAGGTTTGAAAATTGTGAAGTAGAATTTAAAATTCAAAGATGTCTATAAGTATTCTACTTTTTGTTCTCATTAAACATTATAAATGCATCGACACTTGGGTTTGGCTTATATTTTCTTGACAGATTAACTGAATATTTACTTATGTTCTTTTTATAGATTCTTTAGATCCGCAACCTGTTACCAAATTGCATAAGATTGTCAATGAACTGCGAGTTAAATATAAGACATATTGCATGGAGTTTGATGCTCATTATGTAAGTATGCATTTATATTTTTCTTCCTTGAGTACGAATATAGTAATATGGCTGAATCTGTTTAATGTTTTCGTTTTATTTCAGGGTTATGTGAAAAGGATCGATGGTATGTTTTTTTTGACAAAAGGATGACGTGCTCTTCGTGATTTCTATAACATTGATCTCGGTGCTTGGGTGATCATAATGTTCTATAGTTTTGGAAAATTTGGCATCAACATCAAAGATATGTTTGGTCAGTTTATAACTTATCCAAAGTTTGTTCTTGCTATGAAATTTTCCATTGAAAAACTGCTACTCCTTTCTATATGTATTCTATTATTCCTACTCCATTTCACCATGATGTTACTAATTTCCAATTTTACTATGAGAAGAAAGTGATGTTATCTTTGAATTTTTGATGAGCTAATTCATAAACAAATATATAAATATTTTGGTGCATACGATGCATATTCTCACTTTCTAATTTATTTTTGAAGATGTTGGCTTATGAGGGATTTTGTCCATCAAACTTGGTATATGATGCATATTTTTTTTCCCACAGCTGCAGATGATATATTGATTTCTTGATGTGTTTATCCAGGACAATCTTAGTATGAAGCAGAAGATAGAGGGTGTGATTTCGTCGCTCAACACAATTATGTCATACTAAGATATGAATAATTCAATGGAATGTATTTGCCGTCATATAAGTTACTGATGTGTTGAAGGTAAATGGGCAACTGTCATGGTATGGCATCTTAATGGTTATTTGGGTATGTTGTTGTAGACACCGTAACCCTCATCACATTTAAATCATTTGTTGTATTGCAGGTGAATTGATAACTGAATGCTGGTTTTTTCATCCCATCCCAATTGCAAGACTGTCCGCATAGTATATGTATTTGCCATCTGTTTAATGTTTTTGAAATTCCAACGTGGTTGGTCGTCTGTGTTCAAGACTGTCCAAGACTTGATGTCTGTCGTGGATCGCCTTAAGTTGTTTTAATATATATGTATGAACTTATTGTATGTTTTGCAATCCTATTTGATGGAACTATTACTGCATTATTATATGCTTCAGTATTGGTAAATTCATCAGCAAACTATTGCTGAGTTAACTGATGACAATATTCTTGGGTGCTAATTCTACATGTTTTCATATAGATGTTTTTTTTTTTTTGAGGTAATGTTTTCATATAGATGTTATTTCTGGCCAAATTGTTTTATACATATATTCCAAGTCTATTGAATGAAATTGTTAATCCAAGTTGTTATGCTATATGTCATAGACACATGTTTAGGATTCAACAAATAGAAACTTACAAGGATGAGGTAAACAAAAAGCTTCATAAGAAATCTCTAAAGTGTATGATTTTTGGGATTTCATATTCTTGCATCCAACATCCACTCTACCAAATAGCTCTAAAAGTTGGATCTACTAACTTGATAAAAAGTCAATTTTTTTAGAAAACAAAAAGGCTTAACGCTAGCTTCTATTCAAACCTACCAACTCTTCAAACTCAGTTAGATACAAATTTAGAGTGAGATTTCACAATCTGAACTTCTATCCAATTATAGATCACGTTAGTTATCTTAATAGTGTTTTTATGTGTTATTTACTATACATTGTTTTTGAATTGGATTCTTACGGTAATTTTATCTATATCAATTCATGACCGTAATATATTTTACATATATCTTGCCCGTACGACGCACGGGTGTGTGATCTAAGGACATAAAATATTGAATCGTTTTGTTTTCGATGTAATAGATCATATTGCAATATATCAGTTTTTCCATTGTTAATGTCCCGGGCGGTAGCACGGGTAAAAGTCCTAGTTTAAAATATAGTGAGTTAATGCTTTCAAAGTGGAGGGGAAAATTAGGGTTGAGGATTGTTTGACGAGGCAAGCTTTAGTAAGTAAGATTTCAGAGAGAAACTAGTAACAAGTCTCGATGTATGAATCTGTGTATCAATTTACATTCAATTTATGCAATTTAAGTTTATTCCTTTAAATTCCTAGCAATTTACTTGTTCCTTTCAAGCAATTTACTTTAATCCTCTGAAGATAATCTCGACTGAATTCAATCTTCGTTGGATTCGACGGTTATATTCATATTTCTGTACAAAAATATCAAGAACATTCATCATTTTCTGGAAAATAACAAACACGATATGTCCTAAGATTTACTGGTTGATCTTGCAAGTAACCATTTGTAAACCAGCGGTTAATTACGGAAAATCAAGGTAAACAGTGCCCTACCTATTTAGGAAACTCCCAACGGCCTTATCACTTCTATAGTCACCAAAAGATAAATAAACGTGACATTTAGATTACGTACTATCCAACAATGAATATACACATATGGGATTCGAAGAATCCTAACTGCTGCATACTTTTCTGCAACAAAACAGGTAAATTCGCTCTGTTGCAAACAGATAAACAACGAGTATATCATGTCACAAAATCGAACATTTCTTTAAACAAGCCCACGAAATCAAACTTAGCAACAAAGTTCCCATTAAAAAATGGATTTTCATTTAAAATGTCTTTTCTGTAAAAATTTCTTCCTGCAGTTTAGGAATAATATATAATGAGTGTCATCGTAAATTTAGCTCTACATAAAACACCAATTTAAATTTTAGTGGCAACCAAAGTCCGATGAAAATTTAAACAGCGGGTATATCATGTCTATTTTTTCGTAATTCAATAAAAAAAATCGTTTTGAAACTCCAACATTTTATATAACCATTCATCATCGATGGAGTACTATAAACAACTTTTCATTGATTAAATCACGCAGAATTTAGTAAATTCTGAAATCAACAAATAACAAGTTCGAAAGCAATGTAATAGTCATCGGTAAATTAACCAAAGGATTTTATAAACCACAATCTTGATCTTAAAATATAAACAAAAAGTGGTCAACAAAAGTTAATATATTTGGTTAAAAATTTGTATCAAATCTATCACCTTACATTGTCGAATTTTTGCTTATTCTGTGTTTACATTAGTATTTTATCGTTTTACGGCCGGCTCTATCATGATTTGTTACACGGATTATTTTTATGTTTCCTTCCATATAAAAACGAAATTTAAACATTGCAAGAATTAAAACAGAAATCAAATTATAACGTGCAAAATTAAAAGAACGAGTAATGTACGAGTCAAAATCACCACACCCATGTACATGCATCATTTATTAAAATCCAGACGGATATCAAAGAAATACAATTGATCAATTGGAAACAAAGGTTGTTTTATTTAAAGTATTAAAAGCATGATAACATACATGGTTGGTTTTTAGTTTTTGAGACATATTATCATTCTTAAGTGGCAATTTCCAAAGCCATCCTCAATTAGTCATTTTCAATTGCGCGACTTGCATATTCCTCCATCATAATGAGACCACTCAGAGACACAAATACACTCTTCGCTGTCGCCGCATGCATTCGACTCATATTGTGAACAAACCCTACCGGCGAATGGACACTGCCCTTCTTCAACGTTCTTCGTCTGGACGATTACTGCAAATGGCAAAGAAAGTTAAAGTTGGAACCAATACACATCTATGCATATAACGTATATATTTAGGAAAGTTTGGTATTAAATTGAGCATGTAGTATACTAATTTTTTCATAACATATAAATACATCGGTGAGAAAGATGAGCGCAATGTTAAAAAAAAATATACATACAGCAGAATTGCGTGAGCATGAAAACAGCCAAAGTAGCAAGCTTAACATAAGTCATTGTTTGATCAAAAGAAAGAATAAGCTAAAATTATTTGATATGAACTTAGCTTAGTGTTGTAACAATTTATAGAGAGGTCTATCTATATACTAGCAGACACTATAGCTCCCTACGTTAATTGTTAGGAAAAGTGAAATGGCTATATTTAACAATTTATAGAGAGGTCCATATATCAACTGACACTATAGCTCCCTCATGAAATTAAAATTGTTTCATTCCCTTTCATCAAAAAATAAATAAATATTCACTCCCGTACAATAGTTGACAATGTTTATATAATTTCTTTTCGGCGTGTTTTCGTCTTATAACTGAAAAGGCAAGGCTCGTGTTAACTGAAAAAGCAAGGCTTGTGAATAATGACATTATTTTTACCTTTTAACTAAAAAACAACCTTGTCAAAAAAATAATATAAAAACAACCATGTCAAAAAAAAAATATAAAAACAACATTCAATCGAATACATCTAACGACACAAATTCAAAATCGTTACAACAGAGCTCAATCTTTGGTCAGATTTTACTTGTCTTTTGGTCGAACTCAAACTATCAATGTCTCTTTTTCATGTGAATTGGAGGGTTGCACAAAAAAAAAAATCAATAAAACCAAAAAAGATGAATTTACGAACTTATTCACAACATCCAGGTTAATAAAATATTGCAGCGTATATGAAAGATAATAACTAGCAAAAATGCTTTTGATGAATTATATGCTTATTATTATTGAATGTGAAATATCACCCCTTCTGCTTGGAAATGTTGCTCTTCGTATGAGTAACTTGCAGCCGATCGAGAATAAGTAGCTGTTGATTGCTGTCGTGAGTGGTTATCCCTCACTGTGTCTTTAGGTGCTCTGATACGTAACGAGATGAGAACTATGTTGCATGCTTTTCTATTCCTTACGTATTACTTTAATGATATTCATGAATAAGTTGTTGATTTAACTTTATGAGATGTTTATGATGAAGCCTTCGTGCCAAAGACTATTTTAGATGTTGAAATAAATTCCGCTACGAAATATTAATTATTATGTTGTAGACTTTTGAAGAAAAATTAGTTAATTATTCCATTTATGATTTTTAAGAAGTGTCGCATTCCGTTTAAGGTGTTTTACTCTGATTTTTATGAGAAATTTTCAAGTTGGCAAAACGAGGTGTTACAATTGGTATCATAGCAGGTCGGTCTGTCCGGCTAGGTAGTTGAGTCATTTGTGTCGTGTGACAGTTGAATATTGTCGTTGTGTTTTTCTAATTAACAGTTATGCTTTATTATGTGATCATGTTTGACTGACTAGCTTTATTGTGATTTATGTGTATTGTTGAAGTTTCTATTTTGTTATACATAGTTTAAGATATTTAAGCAATAATTAAATTCATTTTTCTCTTGTGCTTTGAATTTCGAGTACGAAATTCTTTTAAGGGGGGTAGAGTTGTAATTCCCTCTTTAATTATTTAATTATTTTATAGAGTTTAGAGTCCACTTTGATGATTTATGTGATGTGTTGATATTTTATTTAAAGACTTATTTTATTATTTACTAGAATAAGATTTGAAAATAAAATAAATATTGAGATGTGGGAGAGATATAAGGAGGAAACTAGGTTTAAATAGAGGAAATAAGATAAAGTGGATTGAGGAGAGATATAAGGAGGAAACTAGGTTTAAATAGAGGAAATAAGATAAAGTGGATTGAGGAGAGATATAAGGAGGAAACTAGGTTTAGAAAAGTTTTTACGTGAAACTGCTTTTTGGAGAAAAAGGGAGAAAACAAGAGAAGAGGAGAACCAAGAGGGAGAGAGACCGCTGACCATCAATACTACGGTAAGGGTGGGACTAACCTTCAATAATTCTAAGTATGTGATTCTGAAGATGAATTTAACATGGTTGTAGGTTGAGGTTTTAGAATTTGAGAGTTTAGAATTAAAAGATGAAATTGAAATTTGAGAATTAAGGAAAACCAGTTTAGGTTTCGAATTGAATTTCTAGTCTTAAAAAGAGTGGATAATACAGTAGGTTGATGAATAATTAGTGTTATAATGATAGGGTGATCATAGGGTAATGATTAGGGTCATGTTTGGAGAGTATTGGATCGAAAAAGGAGTCGAAAAGATTTCCCCAAAGGCGAAATCGCAGCTGAACTGGGATTTTGCTGTCAGTGTGCAAAACACGTTTTTATTGTCTCAGTTTGACAAGTTTAAGTTTCGAACTGGGTTTAGGTTCTTTCACGAAAGTTGTAGATATGGATGTTATCTGTCACTCGTGTTTGGAGGCACTCGATTTAAGCACATAGAACACAAGATATGATCAAATTACTACACAGGGGTCAGCAGGGATCAGCACAGTCGTCCTCTTTTCCCGAGCATAGGAAAATCAACTTTTCTGGAATTGTCTGTTCTGAATTAGGTTTGGGAGTCTTCATGAAAGTTGTAGATATGGTTGTTAGCTTTGAGTTGCTTTTGGTTGGACCCTATTTAGATTTTTATAACTTTAGTTAGGATTAATATACCGCACGTGGGTCATGCTGCGTTTTCCATGAAATTTCAGCATAACCCTCTCAGTGGACTCTAAAATTCTATGACATCATTAGTGAGTTTAAGCAAGCCATTAGCGTGTAAATTAAAAGTAAGAGTCCTTAAAATATATACCTAGATGAGGAAGTGTGTTTAGGCATAAATAGAAGTGATTAGCTCAAGGTAATAACAAGCTTAAATATGAACCAAAGATAATATGGATGATGCTACGAGGAATATTAGTAGAGTGGTAAGCACTTAAATTAGAATAGAGAATGGGGTATACTATCAGAATGAAAGGTGTAGTAATGGAGAGAACGAAAGACGAGAGTAGATTCCAAAATGTAGTAATGAATAACAAAGGAATGTGATGTGTACATATGCTCGTGTAAGATGTTGTTTAATGATGAGAGATTAATGTTGTATGATGAAGATCTACGTTGAGATGATAATTATTAAATGATGATGATGAATGATGTTTGTGAATGACGAGTAATATCGATGACGTATCCTGTTTAGGTTTCTTGCGATCTTCTGTCGCACGTGATGTTATGAGTCGACCCCTGGGGTAGGAATGAAGTTGTTAATGATTATAATGAGGTTCAGAGAAGATGAATAAGATGATTAATATTGATGATTTACTTTGATGATTAAATGTGAAAATATTTATATATTGTGAAAGACGTTGATATGAAATTGTAATTGTTATATATGATGTTATTATTGATGGTGACTTTCTGCATACGTTTAAATGGTGCTGTCTCGTTGTTGTGATGAATTAATATCATTAAGATGTCAACTTGTTAAGTTGTAAGATGTTGATCCATATTATTTGAGTCATATGAGATGTCTAAGTTGTTAAGTCGTAAGATGTTGAGTCCATTTCATACTCATTTAAGTTAAGGGCTTGATGCCCTGTAATGTATATTTATACATATTATGTTGAGGGCTTGATGCCCTGTAAGTTGAGGGCTTGATGCCCTGTGAGCCTATTTACGCTTATACGTTGAGGGCTTGATACCCTGGTTGGTACCACATGCATGATTAAGAAGTTGAAGTTGCATATGTTGAGTTCAAGTTGTAGAAGTCGCATTGTCGTTGTCGTTAAGTTGTCAATTGTCAATGAGTTGTTAATAAAGAACTAAGTGAAGTATTAATATTTATTAATCGTGTTGTTTATGTTATTATGAGATGATGATTATGTCGCGTTGTTTATGTTATTATGAGATAATGATTATGTTGTGTTGTTTATATTATTATGGGATGATGATTATGTTGTGTTGTGTTGTTTATGTTATTAATTGATGAAGTTTAAGTTGTTAAATGCTTATGATGAATTATATGCTTATTATTATTGAATGTGAAATCTCATCTCCTCTGCTTGGAAATGTTGCTCTTTGTATAAGTAACTTGCAGGTGATCGAGAATAAGTAGCTGTTGATCGCTGACGTGAGTGGTTATCCCTCACTGTGTCTTTAGGTGCTCTGATACGTAACGGGATGAGAAATTTGTTGCATGCTTTTCTATTCCTTACGTATTACATTAAGGATATTCATGAATAAGTTGTTGATTTAACTTTATGAGATGTTTATGATGATGCCTTCGTGCCAAAGACAATTTTAGATGTTGAAATAAATTCCGCTGCGAAGTATTAATTATTATGTTGTAGACTTTTGAAGGAAAATTAGTTAATTATTCCATTTCTGAATTTTAAGAAGTGTAGCATCCCGTTTAAGGTGTTTTACTCTGATTTTTATGAAAAATTTTCAAGTTGGGAAAACGGGGTGTTACAGCATTGGTTGTGCCAGTTTGTGCAGGATTACTTGTGCTAGTTTGTGCATCCTACATTGTTTAACATGTAAGTATTGGTAATTCTCGCCAGGTGGAAAACTTCTATCATCACCTGTTTTTCCCCCTCATGTCCTTTGATTATGTCCAAGCTCTTTACACCTTCTACACCTCACAGTTTCCTGATTTCTCTTGCCCTTCTAAAGCACTTAATTTTTCCCTATAGACCTTGAAAGGGCTCAATATCACATTCCACCTAATCTTACAGTGATCTTTCAGAGCCTTAAGGGTCATAGTAGGTGTATACTTAAGTATTGGAACCAGTTTTTTCCCAACAACTTCCCATTTAACACTCTTTTACCAGTTGGAAAGTAATTGTGAATAGGCTTCAAGCTAGCAAGAACATAATGAGTTTGAGGAGGAACCTACTAAATCTAATATGCTATGGACAACTTGGATAGCACTTGACCACAATTCTTTTCTTCTCATTCTTCTCGAGGTACACATTCTTCTTGTTCTGCAAACCATACTCTTTCACCTCAGTTTTAACTAAAAGACCAGTGGCAAAGATCTGACCCTCCTCAAATACTACAGGTTCATTGTTAATACCCAACTTAAACCTATTCAGTTTCCTCCTTCTTCATCTCTCTTCTTCCTCAGATACATCAAGACTTTCTAGTATATCTCAGACTTCATCCTCATCTTCAAAGTCTTCCAAACCAGTCACTTCAGGGTTCCTAGATTGTTCAACACCAACTAAAGATCGATTATGGTTAACTGAATGACCACCAAGGGTTGGGTTCACAGTCTGGTTAGGCAAAACAATGGTCCAATCCCTGTCTTCATCAAAATCACTATCATCAACAAATACCTCATCTACACTTCCATCCTCATTTTCTAATTCATACTCAGGAACGTCTCCCTCCTCACAACCATTGTAATCAGGATCAGACTCATCTTAGTCTTCATCAATTTTAGCTGGTTTCTTCCCTTTGTCAAGTATAACAACCTTTTCAACCTCACTATCATACCTGCTGTCAGTAACATCCACATATTTGGCTTCAACATAAAACTCAGCTCCTACTACATTCTTATATTCATTTACGAACCTAACAACATCCCTATCAGTTTTCAACAACCTTAGACCATCAACTATATCAAAACCTGGACATATATACGACAGCTTGTAGTCCTCTACCACCCCAATCTCTCTGATCAGTTTATCTAAATCTATTAAGTTCACCTCATCAGTGTTCCACTCACCACCAAATTCATGTATTTCACCCTTCTTATAAGCTACCACAGGGTCACAAATGAAGTAACCCTTGTAGTGAAACCTTATCTTGGAATAGTGGTTCTTAACAACCCTAAAAAAGAATGAATAAATGATACATAATGTGTATTTTTATATTGTAGTGAAACCTTGTAGTAACCCTTGTCTAAATCTATTAAGTAACCCTTGTATTTTTATATTGTATTGTAATACTGTATGTAACTGTATACATAATGTGTATCTATACAGTATACATACGGTATACTCATACTCTATACATACTAGCTATTCATAAAGTACACAAATACATACATTTGGTCATACGATTTTACACATACAAAGGAGCTCTCACGTGCCAAAGCCTTTTATATTTTCTTTTTTCTTCTTTTTTTAATTCAACTAATTTCTGGCGTGGCGTAAAATTAAATAAAAAACCAATATATACCGACACGGCCTGACAGCATGTGCCAAATCATCGTTGATTAGGTCAAAATTAATCAAAGGATGAAATTTGAAATGAGGCTAAATCATAGGGGGCCAAAATTACAAATTTAGTTAAAAATTTGTATCAAATCCATCATCTTATATTGTCGTATTTTTGCTTATATGTTTAGACAAAGGGAATATGGGTTGACATTAACTGTTCGTTCTCCTTTTTCTCTTAAAATTTTATATCAATAGTAATTACCCTTTTACGGTCGGCCTCTATTTGTTACACGGATTGTTTTTATATTTCGTTCCATATAAATATGAAATTTAAACATTGCAAGAATTAAAACACCAATCAAATTATAGTGTTAAATTAAAAGAACGAGTAATGTACGAGTCAAAATCACCACACCCATGCACATGCATCATTTATTAAAATCCAGACGGATATCGAAGAAATACAATTGATCAATTAGAAACAAGGTTGTTTTATTTAAGGTCCAATGGATCCAAATGTCCTTTAAGTTTTTCGTTTTTTTCAAGTTGGACTATTAAGTTTCAAAAGTTTCAAATAAGTCCTTTTAGTTTCTGAAACGTTTCAAAGTCATATAGTCAGCGTTTCAATTGCTGTTTTTTTTTTTAGTGAACCATCAAATTCGTCCCTGAATTTTCACACGTCGGCCAACTTCGTCCCTCAATTATGAGAAATATCAACTTAGTCCCTGAATTTGTCAGACGTCCATCAAAAAGGTCCCTCCGTCCAAGTCCTCTGTTAGCCTTGCTGATCTGTCGCCTTGCATGCTGTGTTGTCTTGTACACGTGGCAAGAAGGAAGCCACGTGTTCACGGACTAATTTGATTGAATTGGAAAATGTTGAGTTTTCACTTTTCAGTTTATTTTTTTCTCCATTTCCCATTTTGCCCCTGTATTACCCATACCTCCTTCTTCACATTTCAGAACATCAAAAACGTCCTTGACCCTTCTTCTTCTCGCTAAAACTTCCTCCATTTTCACCCCTCCAAAATCATCATCATCTCCGTCGATTCTGACATTTTTGAAGTTTGTGTGTTCGGTTGTGATTAAAGGTAAACGCCTTTCCTGTTGTTTATCAAGTTTCTGTGTTCGTATTCACCCTGTTTTTGTCCGTTTTTTTTGGTGTTTTCGTTTTAAGTTTTGATCATGTTGTTTATTTTGTTTTTGTGATCGTTGATGCTTGCGTTGTTCTTTGTTTGTGTTTGTTGTGTTTTTGAGACAGTTGTTTTGATTATTCGTTTTAGGGTTTTGGAAGTGAGGCTCAAGAAAGTCAGCCACAAGAATAATGTTGTGTCTGGGAATGCATAAACTACAGGAAATGTTGTTGCAAATGCTGGACAGGTATGACTCTTAATTTTTAAGGATCGTTTTGGCAATTAATAATATTAATTGAAGTACTCGTATGATTGATTATGTTATGATTTAGGGACTAATTTGATTGAATTTACAATTTCAGGTTTCTGCACCAAGGAGGTATGGCCTTAGAGGACCAGTTCTTTCAGTTGATAGGCCTAAGCAAACACCAATGAGGGGTCCTGCACCAGCTCATCTAACTCCTGCTGGCATAATTAGGGTTCCATATCCAATCTATGGTCCATCCGGTTCGACCCAACCTACTAAATTCATGGAGTTTATACCAACTACTGGATTCCCAAAGAAGTGACGCTTCCTGGAGTTTAATAGATGTTTTTGATTTGTAATATTTAGGCTTATTTGAATTATGCCCCATAGTTGGGTTTCTTTTTGCTTAAATTGTCGTTTAAGACTTATGACTTGTTAATGCCTCATAGTTGGGTTGCTTTTGCATATGTAATTTCTCAGACTTATGACTTATAACCTATGACTTATGTCTATGTAATATTTCAGTTTCAATTTGTGTGTTCTGCCTTTTTTAGTTTATTTTGCACACATATGTTTCAAGGATCAATTTGATATCTGATTAAACAATTCAGGGACTTATTTGATGGTTTTTTATATAACGTAGGGATCTATTTGATAGATAGATAAATAATTCAGGGACTAATTTGATGGCAATATTATTATAGAAAGATTACATTTCTCAATCATCTTCAACCTCTTTTGATTAGTTAAACCAACCTTTGGCATAGGGCAAGCATAGAATGACCTTCCTGGGTTTTTTGAAGTATTGGATTTTCTAACAACACAAATTGTAGGACACCAACATTCAAGCACTCTCACAACACCATTAAACTTGGAGCTTGATGATGAAGTTTGACTTTCATAACCGTTTTTTCCCATATTCCCACCCCACATCATTTCAGATTCAATTCAATAGTTTTGCTTCAAGAAATTTTGAGGATTTTGCCTTTTAGATTCACTACGAAAAAAATTAGGGTTTGAAGTTTTTTGAATTGGGGCAGAACTGAACCACTTATTATTGGAGGAAATGTTCATGATTATAGAGTGTAGATTGCAGATTGTGTAATTAGGGTTCCAATTTTATACAATTGGGGAAGAAAGAGTTGTTGGGGAAGAAAAGAGCCATTTGGGAAGAAAGCCAAAACATTTTCTGCAAATCAATCAATTTAGTCCTTCGAAATGTTTGTTATTATCAGCCAAATTAGTCCCTGCCTACGTGGCGTCTGACATGTGAGAAGTTAACGGTCACGTTAGCCCCGTTAACGCTCCGTTTGAACAGAAGGACCAACTTGATTGACATTTAACAAATTCAGGGATTAAATTGATATTTCGCATAATTGAGGGACGAAGTTGGCTGACCCGTGAAAATTCAGGGACGAAGTTGATGATCTACTCGTTTTTTTTTAGTTGATAGAAATTTTGAACTCAATTTCGTTTTAAATTGATAGGAACACTTAATTTTTTATGAAAATTATCTTTCATTCATCACTATTATTTTGTTTTGCATTTGGGTTTATATGTTTTTCGAATGAGAAATGATATTTTGACAACCATTTTGTGACAACCTATGTGACAACTTTATCTCTCATACTCACATTATTTTTTACTTTCTCTCTCTATTATTTTGGTTTCCGTGTCACTATCTATTTTCCTTTGTAAATTAGTAGTTGTCACAAAAGTTGTCACTCAATTTATTGTTCAAATTACACACCTCTTTTCGAATTATGTATGTGATTGCTATGAAGATGTCAAATTAAACATTAGTTGTAACGCAAGTATAATATTAGGCACAGAGAGTAGAGCACACAGTAACTATAACAGTGCTTTTAAAGTTTTTCCTTATGAAATTTGTTGTGTTTCATCACATAATGAAACTTTCATCACATAATGACTCAAACTGGTACCAGTCCCTTTTGCTGCAAATTAGTATAAAGATGAGAGTAAAACTGTGCCATAAAGATGCATGATTCTTAAGTGGCAATTTCCAAAGCCATCTTCAAGTAGTCTTTTTCATTAGAGTTAGAGGCCATCACCCGTATAGTCAATGCAGGTACTTCCAACTAAATGCAAATGGACACAACGACACGTTACGATGTCGCCGCATGGATTCGGCAATGCCCGTGAACAACGCATACCGACTCTTGCACATTGCCCTGCTTCAACGTTCTTAATCTGGACAATTACTGCAAATGGCAAAGGAAGTTAAAGTTGGAACCAATACACATCTATGCATATAACGTATATATTTAGGAAAGTTTGGTATTAAATTGAGCATGTAGTATACTAATTTTTTCATAACATATAAATATATCGGTGAGAAAGATGAGCGCAATGTTAAAAAAAATATACATACAGCAGAATTGCGTGAGCATGAAAACAGCCAAAGTAGCAAGCTTAACATAAGTCATTGTTTGATCAAAAGAAAGAATAAGCTAAAATTATTTGATATGAACTTAGCTTAGTGTTGTAACAATTTATAGAGAGGTCTATCTATATACTAGCAGACACTATAGCTCCCTACGTTAATTGTTAGGAAAAGTGAAATGGCTATATTTAACAATTTATAGAGAGGTCCATATATCAACTGACACTATAGCTCCCTCATGAAATTAAAATTGTTTCATTCCCTTTCATCAAAAAATAAATAAATATTCACTCCCGTACAATAGTTGACAATGTTTATATAATTTCTTTTCGGCGTGTTTTCGTCTTATAACTGAAAAGGCAAGGCTCGTGTTAACTGAAAAAGCAAGGCTTGTGAATAATGACATTATTTTTACCTTTTAACTAAAAAACAACCTTGTCAAAAAAATAATATAAAAACAACCATGTCAAAAAAATATATAAAAACAACATTCAATCGAATACATCTAACGACACAAATTCAAAATCGTTAAAACAGAGCTCAATCTTTGGTCAGATTTTACTTGTCTTTTGGTCGAACTCAAACTATCAATGTCTCTTTTTCATGTGAATTGGAGGGTTGCACAAAAAAAAAAATCAATAAAACCAAAAAGATGAATTTACGAACTTATTCACAACATCCAGGTTAATAAAATATTGCAGCGTATATGAAAGATAATAACTAGCAAAAATGCTTTTGATGAATTATATGCTTATTATTATTGAATGTGAAATATCACCCCTTCTGCTTGGAAATGTTGCTCTTCGTATGAGTAACTTGCAGCCGATCGAGAATAAGTAGCTGTTGATTGCTGTCGTGAGTGGTTATCCCTCACTGTGTCTTTAGGTGCTCTGATACGTAACGAGATGAGAACTTTGTTGCATGCTTTTCTATTCCTTACGTATTACTTTAATGATATTCATGAATAAGTTGTTGATTTAACTTTATGAGATGTTTATGATGAAGCCTTCGTGCCAAAGACTATTTTAGATGTTGAAATAAATTCCGCTACGAAATATTAATTATTATGTTGTAGACTTTTGAAGAAAAATTAGTTAATTATTCCATTTATGATTTTTAAGAAGTGTCGCATTCCGTTAAAGGTGTTTTACTCTGATTTTTATGAGAAATTTTCAAGTTGGCAAAACGAGGTGTTACAATTGGTATCAGAGCAGGTCGGTCCGTCCGGCTAGGTAGTTGAGTCATTTGTGTCGTGTGACAGTTGAATATTGTCGTTGTGTTTTTCTAATTAACAGTTATGCTTTATTATGTGATCATGTTTGACTGACTAGCTTTATTGTGATTTATGTGTATTGTTGAAGTTTCTATTTTGTTATACATAGTTTAAGATATTTAAGCAATAATTAAATTCATTTTTCTCTTGTGCTTTGAATTTCGAGTACGAAAATCTTTTAAGGGGGGTAGAGCTGTAATTCCATCTTTAATTATTTAATTATTTTATAGAGTTTAGAGTCCACTTTGATGATTTATGTGATGTGTTGATATTTTATTTAAAGACTTATTTTATTATTTACTAGAATAAGATTTGAAAATAAAATAAATATTGAGATGTGGGAGAGATATAAGGAGGAAACTAGGTTTAAATAGAGGAAATAAGATAAAGTGGATTGAGGAGAGATATAAGGAGGAAACTAGGTTTAGAAAAGTTTTTACGTGAAACTGCTTTTTGGAGAAAAAGGGAGAAAACAAGAGAAGAGGAGAACCAAGAGGGAGAGAGACCGCTGACCATCAATACTGCGGTAAGGGTGGGAGTAACCTTCAATAATTCTAAGTATGTGATTCTGAAGATGAATTTAACATGGTTGTAGGTTGAGGTTTTAGAATTTGAGAGTTTAGAATTAAAAGATGAAATTGAAATTTGAGAATTAAGGAAAACCAGTTTAGGTTTCGAATTGAATTTCTAGTCTTAAAAAGAGTGGATAATACAGTAGGTTGATGAATAATTAGTGTTATAATGATAGGGTGATCATAGGGTAATGATTAGGGTCATGTTTGGAGAGTATTGGATCGAAAAAGGAGTCGAAAAGATTTCCCCAAAGGCGAAATCGCAGCTGAACTGGGATTTTGTTGTCAGTGTGCAAAACACGTTTTTATTGTCTCAGTTTGACAAGTTTAAGTTTCGAACTGGGTTTAGGTTCTTTCACGAAAGTTGTAGATATGGATGTTATCTGTCACTCGTGTTTGGAGGCACTCGATTTAAGCACATAGAACACAAGATATGATCAAATTACTACACAGGGGTCAGCAGGGATCAGCACAGTCGTCCTCTTTTCCCGAGCATAGGAAAATCAACTTTTCTGGAATTGTCTGTTCTGAATTAGGTTTGGGAGTCTTCATGAAAGTTGTAGATATGGTTGTTAGCTTTGAGTTGCTTTTGGTTGGACCCTATTTAGATTTTTATAACTTTAGTTAGGATTAATATACCGCACGTGGGTCATGCTGCGTTTTCCATGAAATTTCAGCATAACCCTCTCAGTGGACTCTAAAATTCTATGACATCATTAGTGAGTTTAAGCAAGCCATTAGCGTGTAAATTAAAAGTAAGAGTCCTTAAAATATATACCTAGATGAGGAAGTGTGTTTAGGCATAAATAGAAGTGATTAGCTCAAGGTAATAACAAGCTTAAATATGAACCAAAGATAATATGGATGATGCTACGAGGAATATTAGTAGAGAGGTAAGCACTTAAATTAGAATAGAGAATGGGGTATACTATCAGAATGAAAGGTGTAGTAATGGAGAGAACGAAAGACGAGAGTAGATTCCAAAATGTAGTAATGAATAACAAAGGAATGTGATGTGTACATATGCTCGTGTAAGATGTTGTTTAATGATGAGAGATTAATGTTGTATGATGAAGATCTACGTTGAGATGATAATTATTAAATGATGATGATGAATGATGTTTGTGAATGACGAGTAATATCGATGACGTATCCTGTTTAGGTTTCTTGCGATCTTCTGTCGCACGTGATGTTATGAGTCGACCCCTGGGGTAGGAATGAAGTTGTTAATGATTATAATGAGGTTCAGAGAAGATGAATAAGATGATTAATATTGATGATTTACTTTGATGATTAAATGTGAAAATATTTATATATTGTGAAAGACGTTGATATGAAATTGTAATTGTTATATATGTTGTTATTATTGATGGTGACTTTCTGCATACGTTTAAATGGTGCTGTCTCGTTGTTGTGATGAATTAATATCATTAAGATGTCAACTTGTTAAGTTGTAAGATGTTGATCCATATTATTTGAGTCATATGAGATGTCTAAGTTGTTAAGTCGTAAGATGTTGAGTCCATTTCATACTCATTTAAGTTAAGGGCTTGATGCCCTGTAATGTATATTTATACATATTATGTTGAGGGCTTGATGCCCTGTAAGTTGAGGGCTTGATGCCCTGTGAGCCTATTTACGCTTATACGTTGAGGGCTTGATACCCTGGTTGGTACCACATGCATGATTAAGAAGTTGAAGTTGCATATGTTGAGTTCAAGTTGTAGAAGTCGCATTGTCGTTGTCGTTAAGTTGTCAATTGTCAATGAGTTGTTAATAAAGAACTAAGTGAAGTATTAATATTTATTAATCGTGTTGTTTATGTTATTATGTGATGATGATTATGTCGCGTTGTTTATGTTATTATGAGATAATGATTATGTTGTGTTGTTTATATTATTATGGGATGATGATTATGTTGTGTTGTGTTGTTTATGTTATTAATTGATGAAGTTTAAGTTGTTAAATGCTTATGATGAATTATATGCTTATTATTATTGAATGTGAAATCTCATCTCCTCTGCTTGGAAATGTTGCTCTTTGTATAAGTAACTTGCAGGTGATCGAGAATAAGTAGCTGTTGATCGCTGACGTGAGTGGTTATCCCTCACTGTGTCTTTAGGTGCTCTGATACGTAACGGGATGAGAAATTTGTTGCATGCTTTTCTATTCCTTACGTATTACATTAAGGATATTCATGAATAAGTTGTTGATTTAACTTTATGAGATGTTTATGATGATGCCTTCGTGCCAAAGACAATTTTAGATGTTGAAATAAATTCCGCTGCGAAGTATTAATTATTATGTTGTAGACTTTTGAAGGAAAATTAGTTAATTATTCCATTTCTGAATTTTAAGAAGTGTAGCATCCCGTTTAAGGTGTTTTACTCTGATTTTTATGAGAAATTTTCAAGTTGGGAAAACGGGGTGTTACAGCATTGGTTGTGCCAGTTTGTGCAGGATTACTTGTGCTAGTTTGTGCATCCTACATTGTTTAACATGTAAGTATTGGTAATTCTCGCCAGGTGGAAAACTTCTATCATCACCTGTTTTTCCCCCTCATGTCCTTTGATTATGTCCAAGCTCTTTACACCTTCTACACCTCACAGTTTCCTGATTTCTCTTGCCCTTCTAAAGCACTTAATTTTTCCCTATAGACCTTGAAAGGGCTCAATATCACATTCCACCTAATCTTACAGTGATCTTTCAGAGCCTTAAGGGTCATAGTAGGTGTATACTTAAGTATTGGAACCAGTTTTTTCCCAACAACTTCCCATTTAACACTCTTTTACCAGTTGGAAAGTAATTGTGAATAGGCTTCAAGCTAGCAAGAACATAATGAGTTTGAGGAGGAACCTACTAAATCTAATATGCTATGGACAACTTGGATAGCACTTGACCACAATTCTTTTCTTCTCATTCTTCTCGAGGTACACATTCTTCTTGTTCTGCAAACCATACTCTTTCACCTCAGTTTTAACTAAAAGACCAGTGGCAAAGATCTGACCCTCCTCAAATACTACAGGTTCATTGTTAATACCCAACTTAAACCTATTCAGTTTCCTCCTTCTTCATCTCTCTTCTTCCTCAGATACATCAAGACTTTCTAGTATATCTCAGACTTCATCCTCATCTTCAAAGTCTTCCAAACCAGTCACTTCAGGGTTCCTAGATTGTTCAACACCAACTAAAGATCGATTATGGTTAACTGAATGACCACCAAGGGTTGGGTTCACAGTCTGGTTAGGCAAAACAATGGTCCAATCCCTGTCTTCATCAAAATCACTATCATCAACAAATACCTCATCTACACTTCCATCCTCATTTTCTAATTCATACTCAGGAACGTCTCCCTCCTCACAACCATTGTAATCAGGATCAGACTCATCTTAGTCTTCATCAATTTTAGCTGGTTTCTTCCCTTTGTCAAGTATAACAACCTTTTCAACCTCACTATCATACCTGCTGTCAGTAACATCCACATATTTGGCTTCAACATAAAACTCAGCTCCTACTACATTCTTATATTCATTTACGAACCTAACAACATCCCTATCAGTTTTCAACAACCTTAGACCATCAACTATATCAAAACCTGGACATATATACGACAGCTTGTAGTCCTCTACCACCCCAATCTCTCTGATCAGTTTATCTAAATCTATTAAGTTCACCTCATCAGTGTTCCACTCACCACCAAATTCATGTATTTCACCCTTCTTATAAGCTACCACAGGGTCACAAATGAAGTAACCCTTGTAGTGAAACCTTATCTTGGAATAGTGGTTCTTAACAACCCTAAAAAAGAATGAATAAATGATACATAATGTGTATTTTTATATTGTAGTGAAACCTTGTAGTAACCCTTGTCTAAATCTATTAAGTAACCCTTGTATTTTTATATTGTATTGTAATACTGTATGTAACTGTATACATAATGTGTATCTATACAGTATACATACGGTATACTCATACTCTATACATACTAGCTATTCATAAAGTACACAAATACATACATTTGGTCATACGATTTTACACATACAAAGGAGCTCTCACGTGCCAAAGCCTTTTATATTTTCTTTTTTCTTCTTTTTTTAATTCAACTAATTTCTGGCGTGGCGTAAAATTAAATAAAAAACCAATATATACCGACACGGCCTGACAGCATGTGCCAAATCATCGTTGATTAGGTCAAAATTAATCAAAGGATGAAATTTGAAATGAGGCTAAATCATAGGGGGCCAAAATTACAAATTTAGTTAAAAATTTGTATCAAATCCATCATCTTATATTGTCGTATTTTTGCTTATATGTTTAGACAAAGGGAATATGGGTTGACATTAACTGTTCGTTCTCCTTTTTCTCTTAAAATTTTATATCAATAGTAATTACCCTTTTACGGTCGGCCTCTATTTGTTACACGGATTGTTTTTATATTTCGTTCCATATAAATATGAAATTTAAACATTGCAAGAATTAAAACACCAATCAAATTATAGTGTTAAATTAAAAGAACGAGTAATGTACGAGTCAAAATCACCACACCCATGCACATGCATCATTTATTAAAATCCAGACGGATATCGAAGAAATACAATTGATCAATTAGAAACAAGGTTGTTTTATTTAAGGTCCAATGGATCCAAATGTCCTTTAAGTTTTTCGTTTTTTTCAAGTTGGACTATTAAGTTTCAAAAGTTTCAAATAAGTCCTTTTAGTTTCTGAAACGTTTCAAAGTCATATAGTCAGCGTTTCAATTGCTGTTTTTTTTTTTAGTGAACCATCAAATTCGTCCCTGAATTTTCATACGTCGGCCAACTTCGTCCCTCAATTATGAGAAATATCAACTTAGTCCCTGAATTTGTCAGACGTCCATCAAAAAGGTCCCTCCGTCCAAGTCCTCTGTTAGCCTTGCTGATCTGTCGCCTTGCATGCTGTGTTGTCTTGTACACGTGGCAAGAAGGAAGCCACGTGTTCACGGACTAATTTGATTGAATTGGAAAATGTTGAGTTTTCACTTTTCAGTTTATTTTTTTCTCCATTTCCCATTTTGCCCCTGTATTACCCATACCTCCTTCTTCACATTTCAGAACATCAAAAACGTCCTTGACCCTTCTTCTTCTCGCTAAAACTTCCTCCATTTTCACCCCTCCAAAATCATCATCATCTCCGTCGATTCTGACATTTTTGAAGTTTGTGTGTTCGGTTGTGATTAAAGGTAAACGCCTTTCCTGTTGTTTATCAAGTTTTGTGTTCGTATTCACCCTGTTTTTGTCCGTTTTTTTTGGTGTTTTCGTTTTAAGTTTTGATCATGTTGTTTATTTTGTTTTTGTGATCGTTGATGCTTGCGTTGTTCTTTGTTTGTGTTTGTTGCGTTTTTGAGACAGTTGTTTTGATTATTCGTTTTAGGGTTTTGGAAGTGAGGCTCAAGAAAGTCAGCCACAAGAATAATGTTGTGTCTGGGAATGCATAAACTACAGGAAATGTTGTTGCAAATGCTGGACAGGTATGACTCTTAATTTTTAAGGATCGTTTTGGCAATTAATAATATTAATTGAAGTACTCGTATGATTGATTATGTTATGATTTAGGGACTAATTTGATTGAATTTACAATTTCAGGTTTCTGCACCAAGGAGGTATGGCCTTAGAGGACCAGTTCTTTCAGTTGATAGGCCTAAGCAAACACCAATGAGGGGTCCTGCACCAGCTCATCTAACTCCTGCTGGCATAATTAGGGTTCCATATCCAATCTATGGTCCATCCGGTTCGACCCAACCTACTAAATTCATGGAGTTTATACCAACTACTGGATTCCCAAAGAAGTGACGCTTCCTGGAGTTTAATAGATGTTTTTGATTTGTAATATTTAGGCTTATTTGAATTATGCCCCATAGTTGGGTTTCTTTTTGCTTAAATTGTCGTTTAAGACTTATGACTTGTTAATGCCTCATAGTTGGGTTGCTTTTGCATATGTAATTTCTCAGACTTATGACTTATAACCTATGACTTATGTCTATGTAATATTTCAGTTTCAATTTGTGTGTTCTGCCTTTTTTAGTTTATTTTGTACACATATGTTTCAAGGATCAATTTGATATCTGATTAAACAATTCAGGGACTTATTTGATGGTTTTTTATATAACGTAGGGATCTATTTGATAGATAGATAAATAATTCAGGGACTAATTTGATGGCAATATTATTATAGAAAGATTACATTTCTCAATCATCTTCAACCTCTTTTGATTAGTTAAACCAACCTTTGGCATAGGGCAAGCATAGAATGACCTTCCTGGGTTTTTTGAAGTATTGGATTTTCTAACAACACAAATTGTAGGACACCAACATTCAAGCACTCTCACAACACCATTAAACTTGGAGCTTGATGATGAAGTTTGACTTTCATAACCGTTTTTTCCCATATTCCCACCCCACATCATTTCAGATTCAATTCAATAGTTTTGCTTCAAGAAATTTTGAGGATTTTGCCTTTTAGATTCACTACGAAAAAAATTAGGGTTTGAAGTTTTTTGAATTGGGGCAGAACTGAACCACTTATTATTGGAGGAAATGTTCATGATTATAGAGTGTAGATTGCAGATTGTGTAATTAGGGTTCCAATTTTATACAATTGGGGAAGAAAGAGTTGTTGGGGAAGAAAAGAGCCATTTGGGAAGAAAGCCAAAACATTTTCTGCAAATCAATCAATTTAGTCCTTCGAAATGTTTGTTATTATCAGCCAAATTAGTCCCTGCCTACGTGGCGTCTGACATGTGAGAGGTTAACGGTCACGTTAGCCCCGTTAACGCTCCGTTTGAACAGAAGGACCAACTTGATTGACATTTAACAAATTCAGGGATTAAATTGATATTTCGCATAATTGAGGGACGAAGTTGGCTGACCCGTGAAAATTCAGGGACGAAGTTGACGATCTACTCGTTTTTTTTTAGTTGATAGAAATTTTGAACTCAATTTCGTTTTAAATTGATAGGAACACTTAATTTTTTATGAAAATTATCTTTCATTCATCACTATTATTTTGTTTTGCATTTGGGTTTATATGTTTTTCGAATGAGAAATGATATTTTGACAACCATTTTGTGACAACCTATGTGACAACTTTATCTCTCATACTCACATTATTTTTTACTTTCTCTCTCTATTATTTTGGTTTCCGTGTCACTATCTACTTTCCTTTGTAAATTAGTAGTTGTCACAAAAGTTGTCACTCAATTTATTGTTCAAATTACACACCTCTTTTCGAATTATGTATGTGATTGCTATGAAGATGTCAAATTAAACATTAGTTGTAACGCAAGTATAATATTAGGCACAGAGAGTAGAGCACACAGTAACTATAACAGTGCTTTTAAAGTTTTTCCTTATGAAATTTGTTGTGTTTCATCACATAATGAAACTTTCATCACATAATGACTCAAACTGGTACCAGTCCCTTTTGCTGCAAATTAGTATAAAGATGAGAGTAAAACTGTGCCATAAAGATGCATGATTCTTAAGTGGCAATTTCCAAAGCCATCTTCAAGTAGTCTTTTTCATTAGAGTTAGAGGCCATCACCCGTATAGTCAATGCAGGTACTTCCAACTAAATGCAAATGGACACAACGACACGTTACGATGTCGCCGCATGGATTCGGCAATGCCCGTGAACAACGCATACCGACTCTTGCACATTGCCCTGCTTCAACGTTCTTAATCTGGACAATTACTGCAAATGGCAAAGGAAGTTAAAGTTGGAACCAATACACATCTATGCATATAACGTATATATTTAGGAAAGTTTGGTATTAAATTGAGCATGTAGTATACTAATTTTTTCATAACATATAAATATATCGGTGAGAAAGATGAGCGCAATGTTAAAAAAAAATATACATACAGCAGAATTGCGTGAGCATGAAAACAGCCAAAGTAGCAAGCTTAACATAAGTCATTGTTTGATCAAAAGAAAGAATAAGCTAAAATTATTTGATATGAACTTAGCTTAGTGTTGTAACAATTTATAGAGAGGTCTATCTATATACTAGCAGACACTATAGCTCCCTACGTTAATTGTTAGGAAAAGTGAAATGGCTATATTTAACAATTTATAGAGAGGTCCATATATCAACTGACACTATAGCTCCCTCATGAAATTAAAATTGTTTCATTCCCTTTCATCAAAAAATAAATAAATATTCACTCCCGTACAATAGTTGACAATGTTTATATAATTTCTTTTCGGCGTGTTTTCGTCTTATAACTGAAAAGGCAAGGCTCGTGTTAACTGAAAAAGCAAGGCTTGTGAATAATGACATTATTTTTACCTTTTAACTAAAAAACAACCTTGTCAAAAAAATAATATAAAAACAACCATGTCAAAAAAAATATATAAAAACAACATTCAATCGAATACATCTAACGACACAAATTCAAAATCGTTAAAACAGAGCTCAATCTTTGGTCAGATTTTACTTGTCTTTTGGTCGAACTCAAACTATCAATGTCTCTTTTTCATGTGAATTGGAGGGTTGCACAAAAAAAAAAATCAATAAAACCAAAAAAGATGAATTTACGAACTTATTCACAACATCCAGGTTAATAAAATATTGCAGCGTATATGAAAGATAATAACTAGCAAAAATGCTTTTGATGAATTATATGCTTATTATTATTGAATGTGAAATATCACCCCTTCTGCTTGGAAATGTTGCTCTTCGTATGAGTAACTTGCAGCCGATCGAGAATAAGTAGCTGTTGATTGCTGTCGTGAGTGGTTATCCCTCACTGTGTCTTTAGGTGCTCTGATACGTAACGAGATGAGAACTTTGTTGCATGCTTTTCTATTCCTTACGTATTACTTTAATGATATTCATGAATAAGTTGTTGATTTAACTTTATGAGATGTTTATGATGAAGCCTTCGTGCCAAAGACTATTTTAGATGTTGAAATAAATTCCGCTACGAAATATTAATTATTATGTTGTAGACTTTTGAAGAAAAATTAGTTAATTATTCCATTTATGATTTTTAAGAAGTGTCGCATTCCGTTTAAGGTGTTTTACTCTGATTTTTATGAGAAATTTTCAAGTTGGCAAAACGAGGTGTTACAATTGGTATCAGAGCAGGTCGGTCCGTCCGGCTAGGTAGTTGAGTCATTTGTGTCGTGTGACAGTTGAATATTGTCGTTGTGTTTTTCTAATTAACAGTTATGCTTTATTATGTGATCATGTTTGACTGACTAGCTTTATTGTAATTTATGTGTATTGTTGAAGTTTCTATTTTGTTATACATAGTTTAAGATATTTAAGCAATAATTAAATTCATTTTTCTCTTGTGCTTTGAATTTCGAGTACGAAATTCTTTTAAGGGGGGTAGAGTTGTAATTCCCTCTTTAATTATTTAATTATTTTATAGAGTTTAGAGTCCACTTTGATGATTTATGTGATGTGTTGATATTTTATTTAAAGACTTATTTTATTATTTACTAGAATAAGATTTGAAAATAAAATAAATATTGAGATGTGAGAGAGATATAAGGAGGAAACTAGGTTTAAATAGAGGAAATAAGATAAAGTGGATTGAGGAGAGATATAAGGAGGAAACTAGGTTTAGAAAAGTTTTTACGTGAAACTGCTTTTTGGAGAAAAAGGGAGAAAACAAGAGAAGAGGAGAACCAACAGGGAGAGAGACCGCTGACCATCAATACTACGGTAAGGGTGGGAGTAACCTTCAATAATTCTAAGTATGTGATTCTGAAGATGAATTTAACATGGTTGTAGGTTGAGGTTTTAGAATTTGAGAGTTTAGAATTAAAAGATGAAATTGAAATTTGAGAATTAAGGAAAACCAGTTTAGGTTTCGAATTGAATTTCTAGTCTTAAAAAGAGTGGATAATACAGTAGGTTGATGAATAATTAGTGTTATAATGATAGGGTGATCATAGGGTAATGATTAGGGTCATGTTTGGAGAGTATTGGATCGAAAAAGGAGTCGAAAAGATTTCCCCAAAGGCGAAATCGCAGCTGAACTGGGATTTTGTTGTCAGTGTGCAAAACACGTTTTTATTGTCTCAGTTTGACAAGTTTAAGTTTCGAACTGGGTTTAGGTTCTTTCACGAAAGTTGTAGATATGGATGTTATCTGTCACTCGTGTTTGGAGGCACTCGATTTAAGCACATAGAACACAAGATATGATCAAATTACTACACAGGGGTCAGCAGGGATCAGCACAGTCGTCCTCTTTTCCCGAGCATAGGAAAATCAACTTTTCTGGAATTGTCTGTTCTGAATTAGGTTTGGGAGTCTTCATGAAAGTTGTAGATATGGTTGTTAGCTTTGAGTTGCTTTTGGTTGGACCCTATTTAGATTTTTATAACTTTAGTTAGGATTAATATACCGCACGTGGGTCATGCTGCGTTTTCCATGAAATTTCAGCATAACCCTCTCAGTGGACTCTAAAATTCTATGACATCATTAGTGAGTTTAAGCAAGCCATTAGCGTGTAAATTAAAAGTAAGAGTCCTTAAAATATATACCTAGATGAGGAAGTGTGTTTAGGCATAAATAGAAGTGATTAGCTCAAGGTAATAACAAGCTTAAATATGAACCAAAGATAATATGGATGATGCTACGAGGAATATTAGTAGAGAGGTAAGCACTTAAATTAGAATAGAGAATGGGGTATACTATCAGAATGAAAGGTGTAGTAATGGAGAGAACGAAAGACGAGAGTAGATTCCAAAATGTAGTAATGAATAACAAAGGAATGTGATGTGTACATATGCTCGTGTAAGATGTTGTTTAATGATGAGAGATTAATGTTGTATGATGAAGATCTACGTTGAGATGATAATTATTAAATGATGATGATGAATGATGTTTGTGAATGACGAGTAATATCGATGACGTATCCTGTTTAGGTTTCTTGCGATCTTCTGTCGCACGTGATGTTATGAGTCGACCCCTGGGGTAGGAATGAAGTTGTTAATGATTATAATGAGGTTCAGAGAAGATGAATAAGATGATTAATATTGATGATTTACTTTGATGATTAAATGTGAAAATATTTATATATTGTGAAAGACGTTGATATGAAATTGTAATTGTTATATATGTTGTTATTATTGATGGTGACTTTCTGCATACGTTTAAATGGTGCTGTCTCGTTGTTGTGATGAATTAATATCATTAAGATGTCAACTTGTTAAGTTGTAAGATGTTGATCCATATTATTTGAGTCATATGAGATGTCTAAGTTGTTAAGTCGTAAGATGTTGAGTCCATTTCATACTCATTTAAGTTAAGGGCTTGATGCCCTGTAATGTATATTTATACATATTATGTTGAGGGCTTGATGCCCTGTAAGTTGAGGGCTTGATGCCCTGTGAGCCTATTTACGCTTATACGTTGAGGGCTTGATACCCTGGTTGGTACCACATGCATGATTAAGAAGTTGAAGTTGCATATGTTGAGTTCAAGTTGTAGAAGTCGCATTGTCGTTGTCGTTAAGTTGTCAATTGTCAATGAGTTGTTAATAAAGAACTAAGTGAAGTATTAATATTTATTAATCGTGTTGTTTATGTTATTATGAGATGATGATTATGTCGCGTTGTTTATGTTATTATGAGATAATGATTATGTTGTGTTGTTTATATTATTATGGGATGATGATTATGTTGTGTTGTGTTGTTTATGTTATTAATTGATGAAGTTTAAGTTGTTAAATGCTTATGATGAATTATATGCTTATTATTATTGAATGTGAAATCTCATCTCCTCTGCTTGGAAATGTTGCTCTTTGTATAAGTAACTTGCAGGTGATCGAGAATAAGTAGCTGTTGATCGCTGACGTGAGTGGTTATCCCTCACTGTGTCTTTAGGTGCTCTGATACGTAACGGGATGAGAAATTTGTTGCATGCTTTTCTATTCCTTACGTATTACATTAAGGATATTCATGAATAAGTTGTTGATTTAACTTTATGAGATGTTTATGATGATGCCTTCGTGCCAAAGACAATTTTAGATGTTGAAATAAATTCCGCTGCGAAGTATTAATTATTATGTTGTAGACTTTTGAAGGAAAATTAGTTAATTATTCCATTTCTGAATTTTAAGAAGTGTAGCATCCCGTTTAAGGTGTTTTACTCTGATTTTTATGAGAAATTTTCAAGTTGGGAAAACGGGGTGTTACAGCATTGGTTGTGCCAGTTTGTGCAGGATTACTTGTGCTAGTTTGTGCATCCTACATTGTTTAACATGTAAGTATTGGTAATTCTCGCCAGGTGGAAAACTTCTATCATCACCTGTTTTTCCCCCTCATGTCCTTTGATTATGTCCAAGCTCTTTACACCTTCTACACCTCACAGTTTCCTGATTTCTCTTGCCCTTCTAAAGCACTTAATTTTTCCCTATAGACCTTGAAAGGGCTCAATATCACATTCCACCTAATCTTACAGTGATCTTTCAGAGCCTTAAGGGTCATAGTAGGTGTATACTTAAGTATTGGAACCAGTTTTTTCCCAACAACTTCCCATTTAACACTCTTTTACCAGTTGGAAAGTAATTGTGAATAGGCTTCAAGCTAGCAAGAACATAATGAGTTTGAGGAGGAACCTACTAAATCTAATATGCTATGGACAACTTGGATAGCACTTGACCACAATTCTTTTCTTCTCATTCTTCTCGAGGTACACATTCTTCTTGTTCTGCAAACCATACTCTTTCACCTCAGTTTTAACTAAAAGACCAGTGGCAAAGATCTGACCCTCCTCAAATACTACAGGTTCATTGTTAATACCCAACTTAAACCTATTCAGTTTCCTCCTTCTTCATCTCTCTTCTTCCTCAGATACATCAAGACTTTCTAGTATATCTCAGACTTCATCCTCATCTTCAAAGTCTTCCAAACCAGTCACTTCAGGGTTCCTAGATTGTTCAACACCAACTAAAGATCGATTATGGTTAACTGAATGACCACCAAGGGTTGGGTTCACAGTCTGGTTAGGCAAAACAATGGTCCAATCCCTGTCTTCATCAAAATCACTATCATCAACAAATACCTCATCTACACTTCCATCCTCATTTTCTAATTCATACTCAGGAACGTCTCCCTCCTCACAACCATTGTAATCAGGATCAGACTCATCTTAGTCTTCATCAATTTTAGCTGGTTTCTTCCCTTTGTCAAGTATAACAACCTTTTCAACCTCACTATCATACCTGCTGTCAGTAACATCCACATATTTGGCTTCAACATAAAACTCAGCTCCTACTACATTCTTATATTCATTTACGAACCTAACAACATCCCTATCAGTTTTCAACAACCTTAGACCATCAACTATATCAAAACCTGGACATATATACGACAGCTTGTAGTCCTCTACCACCCCAATCTCTCTGATCAGTTTATCTAAATCTATTAAGTTCACCTCATCAGTGTTCCACTCACCACCAAATTCATGTATTTCACCCTTCTTATAAGCTACCACAGGGTCACAAATGAAGTAACCCTTGTAGTGAAACCTTATCTTGGAATAGTGGTTCTTAACAACCCTAAAAAAGAATGAATAAATGATACATAATGTGTATTTTTATATTGTAGTGAAACCTTGTAGTAACCCTTGTCTAAATCTATTAAGTAACCCTTGTATTTTTATATTGTATTGTAATACTGTATGTAACTGTATACATAATGTGTATCTATACAGTATACATACGGTATACTCATACTCTATACATACTGGCTATTCATAAAGTACACAAATACATACATTTGGTCATACGATTTTACACATACAAAGGAGCTCTCACGTGCCAAAGCCTTTTATATTTTCTTTTTTCTTCTTTTTTTAATTCAACTAATTTCTGGCGTGGCGTAAAATTAAATAAAAAACCAATATATACCGACACGGCCTGACAGCATGTGCCAAATCATCGTTGATTAGGTCAAAATTAATCAAAGGATAAAATTTGAAATGAGGCTAAATCATAGGGGGCCAAAATTACAAATTTAGTTAAAAATTTGTATCAAATCCATCATCTTATATTGTCGTATTTTTGCTTATATGTTTAGACAAAGGGAATATGGGTTGACATTAACTGTTCGTTCTCCTTTTTCTCTTAAAATTTTATATCAATAGTAATTACCCTTTTACGGTCGGCCTCTATTTGTTACACGGATTGTTTTTATATTTCGTTCCATATAAATATGAAATTTAAACATTGCAAGAATTAAAACACCAATCAAATTATAGTGTTAAATTAAAAGAACGAGTAATGTACGAGTCAAAATCACCACACCCATGCACATGCATCATTTATTAAAATCCAGACGGATATCGAAGAAATACAATTGATCAATTAGAAACAAGGTTGTTTTATTTAAGGTCCAATGGATCCAAATGTCCTTTAAGTTTTTCGTTTTTTTCAAGTTGGACTATTAAGTTTCAAAAGTTTCAAATAAGTCCTTTTAGTTTCTGAAACGTTTCAAAGTCATATAGTCAGCGTTTCAATTGCTGTTTTTTTTTTTAGTGAACCATCAAATTCGTCCCTGAATTTTCACACGTCGGCCAACTTCGTCCCTCAATTATGAGAAATATCAACTTAGTCCCTGAATTTGTCAGACGTCCATCAAAAAGGTCCCTCCGTCCAAGTCCTCAGTTAGCCTTGCTGATCTGTCGCCTTGCATGCTGTGTTGTCTTGTACACGTGGCAAGAAGGAAGCCACGTGTTCACGGACTAATTTGATTGAATTGGAAAATGTTGAGTTTTCACTTTTCAGTTTATTTTTTTCTCCATTTCCCATTTTGCCCCTGTATTACCCATACCTCCTTCTTCACATTTCAGAACATCAAAAACGTCCTTGACCCTTCTTCTTCTCGCTAAAACTTCCTCCATTTTCACCCCTCCAAAATCATCATCATCTCCGTCGATTCTGACATTTTTGAAGTTTGTGTGTTCGGTTGTGATTAAAGGTAAACGCCTTTCCTGTTGTTTATCAAGTTTTTGTGTTCGTATTCACCCTGTTTTTGTCCGTTTTTTTTGGTGTTTTCGTTTTAAGTTTTGATCATGTTGTTTATTTTGTTTTTGTGATCGTTGATGCTTGCGTTATTCTTTGTTTGTGTTTGTTGCGTTTTTGAGACAGTTGTTTTGATTATTCGTTTTAGGGTTTTGGAAGTGAGGCTCAAGAAAGTCAGCCACAAGAATAATGTTGTGTCTGGGAATGCATAAACTACAGGAAATGTTGTTGCAAATGCTGGACAGGTATGACTCTTAATTTTTAAGGATCGTTTTGGCAATTAATAATATTAATTGAAGTACTCGTATGATTGATTATGTTATGATTTAGGGACTAATTTGATTGAATTTACAATTTCAGGTTTCTGCACCAAGGAGGTATGGCCTTAGAGGACCAGTTCTTTCAGTTGATAGGCCTAAGCAAACACCAATGAGGGGTCCTGCACCAGCTCATCTAACTCCTGCTGGCATAATTAGGGTTCCATATCCAATCTATGGTCCATCCGGTTCGACCCAACCTACTAAATTCATGGAGTTTATACCAACTACTGGATTCCCAAAGAAGTGACGCTTCCTGGAGTTTAATAGATGTTTTTGATTTGTAATATTTAGGCTTATTTGAATTATGCCCCATAGTTGGGTTTCTTTTTGCTTAAATTGTCGTTTAAGACTTATGACTTGTTAATGCCTCATAGTTGGGTTGCTTTTGCATATGTAATTTCTCAGACTTATGACTTATAACCTATGACTTATGTCTATGTAATATTTCAGTTTCAATTTGTGTGTTCTGCCTTTTTTAGTTTATTTTGTACACATATGTTTCAAGGATCAATTTGATATCTGATTAAACAATTCAGGGACTTATTTGATGGTTTTTTATATAACGTAGGGATCTATTTGATAGATAGATAAATAATTCAGGGACTAATTTGATGGCAATATTATTATAGAAAGATTACATTTCTCAATCATCTTCAACCTCTTTTGATTAGTTAAACCAACCTTTGGCATAGGGCAAGCATAGAATGACCTTCCTGGGTTTTTTGAAGTATTGGATTTTCTAACAACACAAATTGTAGGACACCAACATTCAAGCACTCTCACAACACCATTAAACTTGGAGCTTGATGATGAAGTTTGACTTTCATAACCGTTTTTTCCCATATTCCCACCCCACATCATTTCAGATTCAATTCAATAGTTTTGTTTCAAGAAATTTTGAGGATTTTGCCTTTTAGATTCACTACGAAAAAAATTAGGGTTTGAAGTTTTTTGAATTGGGGCAGAACTGAACCACTTATTATTGGAGGAAATGTTCATGATTATAGAGTGTAGATTGCAGATTGTGTAATTAGGGTTCCAATTTTATACAATTGGGGAAGAAAGAGTTGTTGGGGAAGAAAAGAGCCATTTGGGAAGAAAGCCAAAACATTTTCTGCAAATCAATCAATTTAGTCCTTCGAAATGTTTGTTATTATCAGCCAAATTAGTCCCTGCCTACGTGGCGTCTGACATGTGAGAGGTTAACGGTCATGTTAGCCCCGTTAACGCTCCGTTTGAACAGAAGGACCAACTTGATTGACATTTAACAAATTCAGGGATTAAATTGATATTTCGCATAATTGAGGGACGAAGTTGGCTGACCCGTGAAAATTCAGGGACGAAGTTGATGATCTACTCGTTTTTTTTTAGTTGATAGAAATTTTGAACTCAATTTCGTTTTAAATTGATAGGAACACTTAATTTTTTATGAAAATTATCTTTCATTCATCACTATTATTTTGTTTTGCATTTGGGTTTATATGTTTTTCGAATGAGAAATGATATTTTGACAACCATTTTGTGACAACCTATGTGACAACTTTATCTCTCATACTCACATTATTTTTTACTTTCTCTCTCTATTATTTTGGTTTCCGTGTCACTATCTACTTTCCTTTGTAAATTAGTAGTTGTCACAAAAGTTGTCACTCAATTTATTGTTCAAATTACACACCTCTTTTCGAATTATGTATGTGATTGCTATGAAGATGTCAAATTAAACATTAGTTGTAACGCAAGTATAATATTAGGCACAGAGAGTAGAGCACACAGTAACTATAACAGTGCTTTTAAAGTTTTTCCTTATGAAATTTGTTGTGTTTCATCACATAATGAAACTTTCATCACATAATGACTCAAACTGGTACCAGTCCCTTTTGCTGCAAATTAGTATAAAGATGAGAGTAAAACTGTGCCATAAAGATGCATGATTCTTAAGTGGCAATTTCCAAAGCCATCTTCAAGTAGTCTTTTTCATTAGAGTTAGAGGCCATCACCCGTATAGTCAATGCAGGTACTTCCAACTAAATGCAAATGGACACAACGACACGTTACGATGTCGCCGCATGGATTCGGCAATGCCCGTGAACAACGCATACCGACTCTTGCACATTGCCCTGCTTCAACGTTCTTAATCTGGACAATTACTGCAAATGGCAAAGGAAGTTAAAGTTGGAACCAATACACATCTATGCATATAACGTATATATTTAGGAAAGTTTGGTATTAAATTGAGCATGTAGTATACTAATTTTTTCATAACATATAAATATATCGGTGAGAAAGATGAGCGCAATGTTAAAAAAAAATATACATACAGCAGAATTGCGTGAGCATGAAAACAGCCAAAGTAGCAAGCTTAACATAAGTCATTGTTTGATCAAAAGAAAGAATAAGCTAAAATTATTTGATATGAACTTAGCTTAGTGTTGTAACAATTTATAGAGAGGTCTATCTATATACTAGCAGACACTATAGCTCCCTACGTTAATTGTTAGGAAAAGTGAAATGGCTATATTTAACAATTTATAGAGAGGTCCATATATCAACTGACACTATAGCTCCCTCATGAAATTAAAATTGTTTCATTCCCTTTCATCAAAAAATAAATAAATATTCACTCCCGTACAATAGTTGACAATGTTTATATAATTTCTTTTCGGCGTGTTTTCGTCTTATAACTGAAAAGGCAAGGCTCGTGTTAACTGAAAAAGCAAGGCTTGTGAATAATGACATTATTTTTACCTTTTAACTAAAAAACAACCTTGTCAAAAAAATAATATAAAAACAACCATGTCAAAAAAAATATATAAAAACAACATTCAATCGAATACATCTAACGACACAAATTCAAAATCGTTAAAACAGAGCTCAATCTTTGGTCAGATTTTACTTGTCTTTTGGTCGAACTCAAACTATCAATGTCTCTTTTTCATGTGAATTGGAGGGTTGCACAAAAAAAAAAATCAATAAAACCAAAAAAGATGAATTTACGAACTTATTCACAACATCCAGGTTAATAAAATATTGCAGCGTATATGAAAGATAATAACTAGCAAAAATGCTTTTGATGAATTATATGCTTATTATTATTGAATGTGAAATATCACCCCTTCTGCTTGGAAATGTTGCTCTTCGTATGAGTAACTTGCAGCCGATCGAGAATAAGTAGCTGTTGATTGCTGTCGTGAGTGGTTATCCCTCACTGTGTCTTTAGGTGCTCTGATACGTAACGAGATGAGAACTTTGTTGCATGCTTTTCTATTCCTTACGTATTACTTTAATGATATTCATGAATAAGTTGTTGATTTAACTTTATGAGATGTTTATGATGAAGCCTTCGTGCCAAAGACTATTTTAGATGTTGAAATAAATTCCGCTACGAAATATTAATTATTATGTTGTAGACTTTTGAAGAAAAATTAGTTAATTATTCCATTTATGATTTTTAAGAAGTGTCGCATTCCGTTTAAGGTGTTTTACTCTGATTTTTATGAGAAATTTTCAAGTTGGCAAAACGAGGTGTTACAATTGGTATCAGAGCAGGTCGGTCCGTCCGGCTAGGTAGTTGAGTCATTTGTGTCGTGTGACAGTTGAATATTGTCGTTGTGTTTTTCTAATTAACAGTTATGCTTTATTATGTGATCATGTTTGACTGACTAGCTTTATTGTGATTTATGTGTATTGTTGAAGTTTCTATTTTGTTATACATAGTTTAAGATATTTAAGCAATAATTAAATTCATTTTTCTCTTGTGCTTTGAATTTCGAGTACGAAATTCTTTTAAGGGGGGTAGAGCTGTAATTCCCTCTTTAATTATTTAATTATTTTATAGAGTTTAGAGTCCACTTTGATGATTTATGTGATGTGTTGATATTTTATTTAAAGACTTATTTTATTATTTACTAGAATAAGATTTGAAAATAAAATAAATATTGAGATGTGGGAGAGATATAAGGAGGAAACTAGGTTTAAATAGAGGAAATAAGATAAAGTGGATTGAGGAGAGATATAAGGAGGAAACTAGGTTTAGAAAAGTTTTTACGTGAAACTGCTTTTTGGAGAAAAAGGGAGAAAACAAGAGAAGAGGAGAACCAAGAGGGAGAGAGACCGCTGACCATCAATACTGCGGTAAGGGTGGGAGTAACCTTCAATAATTCTAAGTATGTGATTCTGAAGATGAATTTAACATGGTTGTAGGTTGAGGTTTTAGAATTTGAGAGTTTAGAATTAAAAGATGAAATTGAAATTTGAGAATTAAGGAAAACCAGTTTAGGTTTCGAATTGAATTTCTAGTCTTAAAAAGAGTGGATAATACAGTAGGTTGATGAATAATTAGTGTTATAATGATAGGGTGATCATAGGGTAATGATTAGGGTCATGTTTGGAGAGTATTGGATCGAAAAAGGAGTCGAAAAGATTTCCCCAAAGGCGAAATCGCAGCTGAACTGGGATTTTGCTGTCAGTGTGCAAAACACGTTTTTATTGTCTCAGTTTGACAAGTTTAAGTTTCGAACTGGGTTTAGGTTCTTTCACGAAAGTTGTAGATATGGATGTTATCTGTCACTCGTGTTTGGAGGCACTCGATTTAAGCACATAGAATACAAGATATGATCAAATTACTACACAGGGGTCAGCAGGGATCAGCACAGTCGTCCTCTTTTCCCGAGCATAGGAAAATCAACTTTTCTGGAATTGTCTGTTCTGAATTAGGTTTGGGAGTCTTCATGAAAGTTGTAGATATGGTTGTTAGCTTTGAGTTGCTTTTGGTTGGACCCTATTTAGATTTTTATAACTTTAGTTAGGATTAATATACCGCACGTGGGTCATGCTGCGTTTTCCATGAAATTTCAGCATAACCCTCTCAGTGGACTCTAAAATTCTATGACATCATTAGTGAGTTTAAGCAAGCCATTAGCGTGTAAATTAAAAGTAAGAGTCCTTAAAATATATACCTAGATGAGGAAGTGTGTTTAGGCATAAATAGAAGTGATTAGCTCAAGGTAATAACAAGCTTAAATATGAACCAAAGATAATATGGATGATGCTACGAGGAATATTAGTAGAGAGGTAAGCACTTAAATTAGAATAGAGAATGGGGTATACTATCAGAATGAAAGGTGTAGTAATGGAGAGAACGAAAGACGAGAGTAGATTCCAAAATGTAGTAATGAATAACAAAGGAATGTGATGTGTACATATGCTCGTGTAAGATGTTGTTTAATGATGAGAGATTAATGTTGTATGATGAAGATCTACGTTGAGATGATAATTATTAAATGATGATGATGAATGATGTTTGTGAATGATGAGTAATATCGATGACGTATCCTGTTTAGGTTTCTTGCGATCTTCTGTCGCACGTGATGTTATGAGTCGACCCCTGGGGTAGGAATGAAGTTGTTAATGATTATAATGAGGTTCAGAGAAGATGAATAAGATGATTAATATTGATGATTTACTTTGATGATTAAATGTGAAAATATTTATATATTATGAAAGACGTTGATATGAAATTGTAATTGTTATATATGATGTTATTATTGATGGTGACTTTCTGCATACGTTTAAATGGTGCTGTCTCGTTGTTGTGATGAATTAATATCATTAAGATGTCAACTTGTTAAGTTGTAAGATGTTGATCCATATTATTTGAGTCATATGAGATGTCTAAGTTGTTAAGTCGTAAGATGTTGAGTCCATTTCATACTCATTTAAGTTAAGGGCTTGATGCCCTGTAATGTATATTTATACATATTATGTTGAGGGCTTGATGCCCTGTAAGTTGAGGGCTTGATGCCCTGTGAGCCTATTTACGCTTATACGTTGAGGGCTTGATACCCTGGTTGGTACCACATGCATGATTAAGAAGTTGAAGTTGCATATGTTGAGTTCAAGTTGTAGAAGTCGCATTGTCGTTGTCGTTAAGTTGTCAATTGTCAATGAGTTGTTAATAAAGAACTAAGTGAAGTATTAATATTTATTAATCGTGTTGTTTATGTTATTATGAGATGATGATTATGTCGCGTTGTTTATGTTATTATGAGATAATGATTATGTTGTGTTGTGTTATTTATGTAATTAATTGATGAAGTTTAAGTTGTTAAATGCTTATGATGAATTATATGCTTATTATTATTGAATGTGAAATCTCATCTCCTCTGATTGGAAATGTTGCTCTTTGTATAAGTAACTTGCAGGTGATCGAGAATAAGTAGTTGTTGATCGCTGACGTGAGTGGTTATCCCTCACTGTGTCTTTAGGTGCTCTGATACGTAACGGGATGAGAAATTTGTTGCATGCTTTTCTATTCCTTACGTATTACATTAAGGATATTCATGAATAAGTTGTTGATTTAACTTTATGAGATGTTTATGATGATGCCTTCGTGCCAAAGACAATTTTAGATGTTGAAATAAATTCCGCTGCGAAGTATTAATTATTATGTTGTAGACTTTTGAAGGAAAATTAGTTAATTATTCCATTTCTGAATTTTAAGAAGTGTAGCATCCCGTTTAAGGTGTTTTACTCTGATTTTTATGAGAAATTTTCAAGTTGGGAAAACGGGGTGTTACAGCATTGGTTGTGCCAGTTTGTGCAGGATTACTTGTGCTAGTTTGTGCATCCTACATTGTTTAACATGTAAGTATTGGTAATTCTCGCCAGGTGGAAAACTTCTATCATCACCTGTTTTTCCCCCTCATGTCCTTTGATTATGTCCAAGCTCTTTACACCTTCTACACCTCACAGTTTCCTGATTTCTCTTGCCCTTCTAAAGCACTTAATTTTTCCCTATAGACCTTGAAAGGGCTCAATATCACATTCCACCTAATCTTACAGTGATCTTTCAGAGCCTTAAAGGTCATAGTAGGTGTATACTTAAGTATTGGAACCAGTTTTTTCCCAACAACTTCCCATTTAACACTCTTTTACCAGTTGGAAAGTAATTGTGAATAGGCTTCAAGCTAGCAAGAACATAATGAGTTTGAGGAGGAACCTACTAAATCTAATATGCTATGGACAACTTGGATAGCACTTGACCACAATTCTTTTCTTCTCATTCTTCTCGAGGTACACATTCTTCTTGTTCTGCAAACCATACTCTTTCACCTCAGTTTTAACTAAAAGACCAGTGGCAAAGATCTGACCCTCCTCAAATACTACAGGTTCATTGTTAATACCCAACTTAAACCTATTCAGTTTCCTCCTTCTTCATCTCTCTTCTTCCTCAGATACATCAAGACTTTCTAGTATATCTCAGACTTCATCCTCATCTTCAAAGTCTTCCAAACCAGTCACTTCAGGGTTCCTAGATTGTTCAACACCAACTAAAGATCGATTATGGTTAACTGAATGACCACCAAGGGTTGGGTTCACAGTCTGGTTAGGCAAAACAATGGTCCAATCCCTGTCTTCATCAAAATCACTATCATCAACAAATACCTCATCTACACTTCCATCCTCATTTTCTAATTCATACTCAGGAACGTCTCCCTCCTCACAACCATTGTAATCAGGATCAGACTCATCTTAGTCTTCATCAATTTTAGCTGGTTTCTTCCCTTTGTCAAGTATAACAACCTTTTCAACCTCACTATCATACCTGCTGTCAGTAACATCCACATATTTGGCTTCAACATAAAACTCAGCTCCTACTACATTCTTATATTCATTTACGAACCTAACAACATCCCTATCAGTTTTCAACAACCTTAGACCATCAACTATATCAAAACCTGGACATATATACGACAGCTTGTAGTCCTCTACCACCCCAATCTCTCTGATCAGTTTATCTAAATCTATTAAGTTCACCTCATCAGTGTTCCACTCACCACCAAATTCATGTATTTCACCCTTCTTATAAGCTACCACAGGGTCACAAATGAAGTAACCCTTGTAGTGAAACCTTATCTTGGAATAGTGGTTCTTAACAACCCTAAAAAAGAATGAATAAATGATACATAATGTGTATTTTTATATTGTAGTGAAACCTTGTAGTAACCCTTGTCTAAATCTATTAAGTAACCCTTGTATTTTTATATTGTATTGTAATACTGTATGTAACTGTATACATAATGTGTATCTATACAGTATACATACGGTATACTCATACTCTATACATACTGGCTATTCATAAAGTACACAAATACATACATTTGGTCATACGATTTTACACATACAAAGGAGCTCTCACGTGCCAAAGCCTTTTATATTTTCTTTTTTCTTCTTTTTTTAATTCAACTAATTTCTGGCGTGGCGTAAAATTAAATAAAAAACCAATATATACCGACACGGCCTGACAGCATGTGCCAAATCATCGTTGATTAGGTCAAAATTAATCAAAGGATGAAATTTGAAATGAGGCTAAATCATAGGGGGCCAAAATTACAAATTTAGTTAAAAATTTGTATCAAATCCATCATCTTATATTGTCGTATTTTTGCTTATATGTTTAGACAAAGGGAATATGGGTTGACATTAACTGTTCGTTCTCCTTTTTCTCTTAAAATTTTATATCAATAGTAATTACCCTTTTACGGTCGGCCTCTATTTGTTACACGGATTGTTTTTATATTTCGTTCCATATAAATATGAAATTTAAACATTGCAAGAATTAAAACACCAATCAAATTATAGTGTTAAATTAAAAGAACGAGTAATGTACGAGTCAAAATCACCACATCCATGCACATGCATCATTTATTAAAATCCAGACGGATATCGAAGAAATACAATTGATCAATTGGAAACAAGGTTGTTTTATTTAAGGTCCAATGGATCCAAATGTCCTTTAAGTTTTTCTTTTTTTTCAAGTTGGACTATTAAGTTTCAAAAGTTTCAAATAAGTCCTTTTAGTTTCTGAAACGTTTCAAAGTCATATAGTCAGCGTTTCAATTGCTGTTTTTTTTTTTAGTGAACCATCAAATTCGTCCCTGAATTTTCACACGTCGGCCAACTTCGTCCCTCAATTATGAGAAATATCAACTTAGTCCCTGAATTTGTCAGACGTCCATCAAAAAGGTCCCTCCGTCCAAGTCCTCAGTTAGCCTTGCTGATCTGTCGCCTTGCATGCTGTGTTGTCTTGTACACGTGGCAAGAAGGAAGCCACGTGTTCACGGACTAATTTGATTGAATTGGAAAATGTTGAGTTTTCACTTTTCAGTTTATTTTTTTCTCCATTTCCCATTTTGCCCCTGTATTACCCATACCTCCTTCTTCACATTTCAGAACATCAAAAACGTCCTTGACCCTTCTTCTTCTCGCTAAAACTTCCTCCATTTTCACCCCTCCAAAATCATCATCATCTCCGTCGATTCTGACATTTTTGAAGTTTGTGTGTTCGGTTGTGATTAAAGGTAAACGCCTTTCCTGTTGTTTATCAAGTTTTTGTGTTCGTATTCACCCTGTTTTTGTCCGTTTTTTTTGGTGTTTTCGTTTTAAGTTTTGATCATGTTGTTTATTTTGTTTTTGTGATCGTTGATGCTTGCGTTATTCTTTGTTTGTGTTTGTTGCGTTTTTGAGACAGTTGTTTTGATTATTCGTTTTAGGGTTTTGGAAGTGAGGCTCAAGAAAGTCAGCCACAAGAATAATGTTGTGTCTGGGAATGCATAAACTACAGGAAATGTTGTTGCAAATGCTGGACAGGTATGACTCTTAATTTTTAAGGATCGTTTTGGCAATTAATAATATTAATTGAAGTACTCGTATGATTGATTATGTTATGATTTAGGGACTAATTTGATTGAATTTACAATTTCAGGTTTCTGCACCAAGGAGGTATGGCCTTAGAGGACCAGTTCTTTCAGTTGATAGGCCTAAGCAAACACCAATGAGGGGTCCTGCACCAGCTCATCTAACTCCTGCTGGCATAATTAGGGTTCCATATCCAATCTATGGTCCATCCGGTTCGACCCAACCTACTAAATTCATGGAGTTTATACCAACTACTGGATTCCCAAAGAAGTGACGCTTCCTGGAGTTTAATAGACGTTTTTGATTTGTAATATTTAGGCTTATTTGAATTATGCCCCATAGTTGGGTTTCTTTTTGCTTAAATTGTCGTTTAAGACTTATGACTTGTTAATGCCTCATAGTTGGGTTGCTTTTGCATATGTAATTTCTCAGACTTATGACTTATAACCTATGACTTATGTCTATGTAATATTTCAGTTTCAATTTGTGTGTTCTGCCTTTTTTAGTTTATTTTGTACACATATGTTTCAAGGATCAATTTGATATCTGATTAAACAATTCAGGGACTTATTTGATGGTTTTTTATATAACGTAGGGATCTATTTGATAGATAGATAAATAATTCAGGGACTAATTTGATGGCAATATTATTATAGAAAGATTACATTTCTCAATCATCTTCAACCTCTTTTGATTAGTTAAACCAACCTTTGGCATAAGGCAAGCATAGAATGACCTTCCTGGGTTTTTTGAAGTATTGGATTTTCTAACAACACAAATTGTAGGACACCAACATTCAAGCACTCTCACAACACCATTAAACTTGGAGCTTGATGATGAAGTTTGACTTTCATAACCGTTTTTTCCCATATTCCCACCCCACATCATTTCAGATTCAATTCAATAGTTTTGTTTCAAGAAATTTTGAGGATTTTGCCTTTTAGATTCACTACGAAAAAAATTAGGGTTTGAAGTTTTTTGAATTGGGGCAGAACTGAACCACTTATTATTGGAGGAAATGTTCATGATTATAGAGTGTAGATTGCAGATTGTGTAATTAGGGTTCCAATTTTATACAATTGGGGAAGAAAGAGTTGTTGGGGAAGAAAAGAGCCATTTGGGAAGAAAGCCAAAACATTTTCTGCAAATCAATCAATTTAGTCCTTCGAAATGTTTGTTATTATCAGCCAAATTAGTCCCTGCCTACGTGGCGTCTGACATGTGAGAGGTTAACGGTCATGTTAGCCCCGTTAACGCTCCGTTTGAACAGAAGGACCAACTTGATTGACATTTAACAAATTCAGGGATTAAATTGATATTTCGCATAATTGAGGGACGAAGTTGGCTGACCCGTGAAAATTCAGGGACGAAGTTGATGATCTACTCGTTTTTTTTTAGTTGATAGAAATTTTGAACTCAATTTCGTTTTAAATTGATAGGAACACTTAATTTTTTATGAAAATTATCTTTCATTCATCACTATTATTTTGTTTTGCATTTGGGTTTATATGTTTTTCGAATGAGAAATGATATTTTGACAACCATTTTGTGACAACCTATGTGACAACTTTATCTCTCATACTCACATTATTTTTTACTTTCTCTCTCTATTATTTTGGTTTCCGTGTCACTATCTACTTTCCTTTGTAAATTAGTAGTTGTCACAAAAGTTGTCACTCAATTTATTGTTCAAATTACACACCTCTTTTCGAATTATGTATGTGATTGCTATGAAGATGTCAAATTAAACATTAGTTGTAACGCAAGTATAATATTAGGCACAGAGAGTAGAGCACACAGTAACTATAACAGTGCTTTTAAAGTTTTTCCTTATGAAATTTGTTGTGTTTCATCACATAATGAAACTTTCATCACATAATGACTCAAACTGGTACCAATCCCTTTTGCTGCAAATTAGTATAAAGATGAGAGTAAAACTGTGCCATAAAGATGCATGATTCTTAAGTGGCAATTTCCAAAGCCATCTTCAAGTAGTCTTTTTCATTAGAGTTAGAGGCCATCACCCGTATAGTCAATGCAGGTACTTCCAACTAAATGCAAATGGACACAACGACACGTTACGATGTCGCCGCATGGATTCGGCAATGCCCGTGAACAACGCATACCGACTCTTGCACATTGCCCTGCTTCAACGTTCTTAATCTGGACAATTACTGCAAATGGCAAAGGAAGTTAAAGTTGGAACCAATACACATCTATGCATATAACATATATATTTAGGAAAGTTTGGTATTAAATTGAGCATGTAGTATATTAATCTAGATAATTACTGCAAATGGCAAAGGAAGTTAAAGTTGGAACCAATACACATCTATGCATATAACGTATATATTTAGGAAAGTTTGGTATTAAATTGAGCATGTAGTATATTAATTTTTCATAACATAAATATATCGGTGAGAAAGATGAGCGCAATGTTTAAAAAAAAATATACATACAGAATGTCGTGAGCATGAAGATAGCCAAAGTAACAAGCATAACATAAGTCATTGTTTAATCAAAAGAAAGAATAAGTTAAAATTATTTGTTATGAACTTAGCTGAATAAGCTAAAATTATTTGTTATGAACTTAGCTTAGTGTTGCATTTGTTCATTGTTACATGCAACAATTTATAGAGAGGTGCATATACTAGCAGATCCCTACGTTAATTATTAGGAAAAGTAAAATGGCTATATTTAATAATTTATAGAGACGTCCAAATACTAACGGACACTATAAAATTGATGGTGATAGTTAACAATTTTGTGGTATCCTCATCCTCATGAAATTAAAATTGTTTCATTCCCTTTCATCAAAAATAAATATTCACTTCCTGTACAATAATAGCCCGGCCCGAAAAAGCCCGGAGCCCGTTAGGGCTAGCCCGTTCGAGCCACGGGCAGCCCGCAAAAAATTAAGATGGGTCATTTTTATTATTTTTGGTGTGGTGTCTGCTGGGCCTGGATATTAGGGATCCGGCCCAAATTAAAATAACCCTACCCTAACTCAACTCATGTATGTGAGTATGTGACATCAGCGGCCTCACTCTCTCACTCACAGTCACACACCGTCAAACTCTTTTCTTCTCCACGCGATTCCGATTCCGTGATTCCATTCATCAAGCTCACGCCGCGCCGTGCGATTCCGATCATCAAGCTCACACCGTGCGATTCCGATTCTGGCAGCTGAAATCACACAGGTTCGTCTTCATCCTTTCTTCGTTTCTTCCTTTCTTCATTCCTCATTGTTTTCTTGGTTTCTAATTCAGGCTCAGCAAGTTTCTAATTCAGGCTCAACACCTCTATTTCTTCTTCTTCTTCATCGTTTTGGAGGTTCGTTTCTTCTTCTTTGTTTATCTGTTAAAATGTGAAATTAGGGTTTGAATAGGTTTGAATAAATGACTAGACTATAGAGTGCATGATTGGATGGTAGTCTGTTCTAAATGAATTTGGGTCGGTACTGAATTGTTCTAAATGACAACTATGTTTTAATGAATTTAGGTCGGTACTGATGTGATGGTAGTCTGTTCTAAATGAATTGTTCTATTTTGTTTTGCGCACATAGTCTGTTCTATTCTCAATGAATTTCCCTAGCTAGAACTTCTAAATCAATTTACTATTTATGTAATCTTTAATGAATTTATAATTTGGCATATAATTATGTAGGAATTACAATCTGTTTGTGCTTCAAATATGAGGGATAGTGATACTGATGGTAGTGGAAGTCTTCAGAATATGTGCGTTGATGGGGAAATTGAGAGCCAAGCTAGGGAAATTCCACCAGTACCACCACCAATTGATCAAAATACACAAGAAGTGTCTTCTGATCCAAAGGATAAAAAGCGTAAGGGCAAGGCTAAGGCTAAGGACAAGGCTACGGGAAAGGTCAAGAGCAAGGGTAAAGCCCTAACATCTGACGTGTGGCTATATCTTGTGAAAGTTGGTATTGTAGATGGAGTAGAGAAATGTAGATGCAAGGCGTGTCACAAATTATTGACTTGTGAATCAGGAAGCGGAACTAGTCATTTAAAGCGTCACGTACTTAGTTGTAGCAAGACTATCGAAAATCATGATGTGGGTGAAATGATGATTGATGCTGAAGGAAAATTGAGAAAGAAAAAGTTTGACCCTATGGCTAATCGAGAAATTTTAGCTAGAATCATGATTACACATGGTGCACCATTTAATATGGTTGAGTGGAGGGTGTTTAGAGAATAGCAAAAGTTTTTGAATGATGATTGTGTTTTTGTTAGTAGAAATACTATAGCCAAAGATATTTTGAATGTTTATCGTGATGAGAAACAAAATCTGAAATCACAGTTAGCTCAAATTCGAGGGAGAGTTTGCTTGACTTCTGATTGTTGGACGACATGCAGCAATGAAGGTTATATTTCTTTAACTGCTCATTATGTTGATGTGAATTGGAAGTTGGAAAGTAAAATTTTAGCATTTGCTCACATGGAACCCCCACATAGTGGGCGAGATTTAGCTTTGAAGGTTTTAGAAATGTTAGATGATTGGGGCATTGAAAAGAAATTTTTTCCATCACTTTAGATAATGCTTCTACAAACAACAGTATGGCTAACTTTTTGAAAGAGCATCTAGGGTTATCAAATAGTTTGTTGCTTGATGGAGAATTTTTCCATATAAGATGCTCAGCTCACATCTTGAACCTCATTGTTCAAGATGGACTCAAGGTAGTTAGCGATGCTTTGCATAAGATTAGACAAAGTGTGGCTTATGTGAGGGTAACAGAAAGTAGAACACTACTTTTTTCTGAATGTGTTAGAACTGTTGGTGATATTGATACAACCATAGGATTGAGATTAGATTGTGTTACTCGATGGAATTCCACTTTTATAATGCTACAGAGTGCGCTTGTTTATCGTCGTGCATTTTATAGCTTAAGTTTACGGGATTCAAATTTTAAATGTTGTCCTAAAAGTGAGGAGTGGAGAAGGGCTGAAATAATGTGTGAGATTTTGAAGCCATTTTTCACTATTACAAACTTGATATCCGGCTCTTCATATCCTACATCAAATCTGTACTTTGGTGAAATATGGAAGATTGAGTGCCTCATAAGATCTTATTTGACAAGTGAAGATCTTTTGATTCAAAAGATGGCTGAAAGTATGAAGGTGAAATTTGATAAGTATTGGAGTGACTATAATGTTGTTTTGGCAGTTGGGGCTGTTCTTGATCCAACCAAAAAGTTTAACTTTTTGAAATTTGCTTATGAAAAACTTGACCCACTCACTAGTGAGGAGAAGTTGAAAAAAGTTAAGATGACTTTGGGGAAGCTTTTTTCCGAGTACATCAAGAATGGAATTCCTTCTAATCTAAGCTCTTCACAAGTCCAGCCTAGCTATGGTGGAGGAACTCGAATTACGTCATCTTCATATGATGTAAGTTCATACATTCTTTCTTTATTTTATTCTTTTATTAATTATTTGTTTTTGTTTGTATGAATATTTTGTAACTTGGTTAGGTTGGATGATTTGTAGGAATTTGAAGAGTATGAAAGCCAATCAAGTAGCAACACCGGAAAATCAGAACTTGATACTTATTTAGATGAGTTGCGGATGCCTCTATCTGCAGAATTTGATGTCTTAGCTTTTTGGAAGGAAAGAAGTCGTAGAAGTCCAAATCTTGCAAGGATGGCTTGCGATATATTGAGTATTCCAATAACAACGGTGGCATCAGAATCTGCGTTTAGTATTGGCGCCCGAGTTGTGAATAGGTATAGAAGTTCAATGAAAGATGATTCTGTTCAGGCTCTCTTGTGCGCACGTAGCTGGTTGCATGGTTTTGAAGGTATGATTTTTATAGTTCTATCATTTTTACAATTGTTTTATAGTTTATATTATTGTCAATAGAACTGGCTGAAATGAGTTTGATGTGAAACTCATGAATGAAAAGTAACTGAACCTATTGCAGAAACTGATATTTGTGAATCAAAACTTATATGACAATTTAGTTTATGAATCAAAACATTTCAAAGAACAAGGAATGTGTGAATTCATGCAGTCATACACAAGGACCGAGAATTCATTTGATATACATGCATAGTGCTAGAATGAGCCATTTGAGCCTAGATGAAAGGAAGCATCTGCTCATTTTGTTGTTGCTTTAAATCTTGAATGCTAGATTAGATAGTTAGTATGCAATATTCTTGGACTTTCATGATTGATTTTTGTTCAATATTTAACAATCAAATTTCTCACAGAATTGATTTATTTTTAGTTAGTATGCTAGATTAGATAGTTAGTATGCAATATTCTCACAGAATTAATTTATTTTTAGTTATCAATACTGAAGTGATTTTTTAATCTCTATATTTAACAATCAAATTTCGTAATTTGTAGAATTATATGATGACAACAATGATGTTCAAGAAGATGAAACTCATGGAAGTGGACAAGCATCAAATAGTACTGTGGATGTTGTGAACCTTGAAGAAGATTAAGTGACTTTGTTGGGAGTGATTTTTTGGATTAAAACTTTTGTTATGTTATTACTTATTCTGGATAATTAGTATTTTGAATTTAGAATCTTCATTCTGGATAATTGGTGACTTGTGTTAATGTTACTATGGAATATGGATAATTGTTATTCTCTTGGATCAATCTTAATTTAGATTTTGTTCATTGTTAATCTATTTGTGTATATTTAAGTTATTATAATTTATGTTCAATCCTTAAAGAATGGGAAGGAAAAAAAAAAACAGATACGGGCCCGGGCTGGCCCGTTAGCCCGGTATATTTATGTATGTTTCGTACTTAAAAGAATGGAAAAGGGAAGGAAAAAAATACGGGCCAGGGCTGGCCCGTTAGCCCGGGAGCCCGTATAGGGCCGGGCTCGGGCTCATTTTTTGCAGCCCATATTCAAACCGGGCTTTTTAGCCCGGCCCTTAAAAGCCCTTGGCCCGGCCGGGCCGGGCCGCCCGTATTGACAGCTCTACTTGTTAGTGTTATACTATATCGATCCAAAAAAGAACACATCAGTACTAAGAGTTAACACTAACAGGTAACTAACGTTTACATCTCCTCTCCTCCATTTCTATCAGCAAGATACAAATCAGCTTCCAAATCCGGTTCATCCAAAGACAACTCTGCTAACTCAATTCCAACACCATCAAGAGGTTCATGCGCATCTCCAGTAATGTCCCACATTCTTGATTGTCCTTTCTTATATCCATCTTCTTTCTTTGACAAGAGTCGAAGATTAGTATGCAAATAAACCAAATCTTCGACCCTTTTTGGATCCATTTTGTTTCTTTTCAAAGAATGGATAAAAGAGAAAGTACTCCAATTTCTCACAACATGAGGAAGAACAAGGTTGCACAAGAAGCTTTAAACCCTAATTTCTCGACGGTGACCAAAGTGGACGGCGACCACTTTGGAAGAAAAAGTTGAAACCCTAATTTCTTAGAAAGCGAAATATGCAATTGTTTGCGTGGTGTGGTGTGGGTCGTACTGGCACCAAAGAAAGATAAATGAAATGTATATATATTATAGTGATATAATGTTTTTATTCTTATTTTTTACACAAAAAAAAAATAGAAATCAAAATAATATAAAAAAACACAAGTATCCGTGCGTATCGGGACGTATCGGATAATTATTTTTTTAAAAAATAAAATTTAATATTGTGATACTCTCCAGATACGTATCGGGAAGTATCGGGCAGGTATCGGTGCAGGATACGCAGGGGATACAATACGTCATCCATTTTGAAGTATCGGGGCTTCACAACATTCAATCAAATACATCTAACGACACAAATTCAAATTCAAAATCATTTAAACAGAGCTCAATCATTGGTCAGATTTTACTTATCTCTCGGCCGAACTCATATTATCGGTGTCTCTTTTCCGTGTGGATCGGAGGCTTACACATTAAAAAAAAATCATTAAAACCAAAAAAATATGAATTTACAAACATATTCACAACATGCAAGTTAATAGAATATAACTGTGACAAGTTTATGAATATGATAGACTACAAATATGACAATTAAAGTGTTTGGAATATTCACGCATCATAATCTTTAATGTTAGCGACGTCAAAGTCATTAAGGGAATAGATCAAAGTTTATTTGACAATATGAGCCAAACAAACATTGTCACAAGAAGACAACATAAAACAACGTCGCACCAACACTCAAACTCGTAAATAATAGTGTAATTCCACTCCTATACGATCCTATTCCATCCCGAGCGTGAAAATTCCTAGTACCTTTTGGATTATAGGTACTGTGGTGCACATAGTATCATGGATGAGCAACAGACCCGTACTCTGCACGTTGAAGTATTGAGTTTTGTGTCAAATCGCATTTGTAACATCGTTTGCATTGAGAAATAACAAAAATAAAATCTATCTATTCTCTAATATTATGATTTTTTTTTGAAGAAATTGTAATTATGAAAGTTTAAACTAGTAAAAATACAATTTTGTTCCATCTTAATTTTTTGACACCTCAGCATATATTTACCATTTTGTGTATTTTGTAACAGAAAATCCTATTTAGATGAAAGAATTAGCTTTCAAAAGATTGATGTGATTTTATAACAAATAATTCTTTTTATATGGTTGTATCTAAACAACTTAAATTACTTTTTATAAAATGAATTTATTACGATAAACAAACACAAAATATATTCTGATTTATTTATAAAATCTCTTAAAAGAATATCTAAATTATTGAATGCAAAATCTAGTTTATTCTAATCCGTAACAAACAGGTCCTAAAAGGTTTGATATAATTAAAAATAAAAATCACTTTAAAGATTATTGTATCTGTTAGTTATAGTTTTTAAAAAAATCGGGATGACCAAAAAATCCAAAAATAACTTCAACTGAAAAAAGAATATAGTAACTTTTCGAAAAGTATTTTTTTAGAGGGGAGAAAATATGTATCAAAAGATGAAGATAACTTTGTGACAAAATATTCATTTTATATAGTTGCATGCAAACAATTATTTTTTCAAAGAAGTGATTGTTATTACCATAAACAAACAAAAAGTTGATTGTGCTTTTTCATAAAATCTCTAGAAAATAATTTCTAAATTTTTCAATGTCAAAATCATTTTTTTTATTCATAAAACTGAATCATATATTTAATTTACATTTATTAAAAATAAGTTTTATGATGTATGTGTGCTTTTATCTCACACTGGATATATTTGATGCAATAAAACTATCTTCCTCTGAGTTTTTCTTTTTTAAGTAGTCCAATGAAAAAATGACAATTGTAAAGTGGATAATAGTGTGCAAACCCTAATGCAACCCCTAATTGTAAAATTATATTTGACGCCATGTTTGACTGGCAGGCAGAGCTCGCGCCTCCAGCCCTCAACCATGGAATCAAGACTTCATCCCCCCTAGCCATTGTGGTTGCTCCTCCACCTGTCAAGCCTACGGTTGCTGCTCCCAAACCATCTTTCGCTCAGGCTCTTCGTGGCAATACGGTGATCTCTGACCCTCTCCCGGTTCCTTTTATGCCTAGAGAGACCTTATCTGTTAAAATCACGGATGAGGTCTATGTTCGTGGAATTGATTATTGCAAAATTTACCTTCGCGGCCAGTTGATGCTGAACAAAGGTGATAAGCCCTACTCATCTAAAAACCATACTGCCAAATTACAAAAATTGTGGAAAGTATAGGGGCCGTGGCATCTGATCTCTCTTGGGCACGGTTTTTTTGAATTCTTCTTCAACTCACAAGAGGATATGCGAACCGTTTGGGCAGCCGGTACGGTTAACTTGAAGCCAGGGTTAGAGATTGTTTGAATGGATAAAGGATTTCAATATGCACACGCTAAGACAAACACACACTCAGGTTTGGATTCGTTTATGGGAGTTACGGCAGGATTACTGGATGGAGAGGACCTTGTATGAAAATGTCGGTGTGATGGGAACTCCGTTACTCATTGATAATGTGACAAGGAACATACTGTATGGCCACTATGCCCGTATTCTTTTTGACCTGGATATATCGAAGGATATTTTTTATGAGGTCATGGTAGAACGTGAAGGCTTTGCGTTTCCGACGGCGATAGAGTATGAGGGACTGCCTGATTTCTGCCAACAATGTAAAACCATTGGCCACAATGTTTCGCAGTGTCGTTGGTTGCAGCCACGATGGGAGAAAAACAATGAACAACCACTTGATAAGGGGAAGAAGCCAACTCACTCTCAGAAATCCAAGCCAGGGTGGAAGCCTAAAGACAATCCTGATGGTATTGGTTCTTCCACAACCTTTACTGCTCTGACAATCAGTGGTGAAGAGAATGTCCAAGGAGCTGGAGCTATGGTTTAGAAGGATACTGAAAATGATGTAACATGTCGGGGGACCGCAACTCAGCATGAGGAAGTCGAGGATACAAATGTGACAAAGTCGCAAGACATCACTAAGGAAACATCCACAACAAAGACACGGTTAGAGGGGGAGCTCGCTGTTTCCCATCAACAACCATCAGGCACTGCTTTCCATATGCCGTTAAAAAATGTTTCTGATAAAATTACTCGCACACTTAGCCCGGTGCATGAGGAACAGCCACTTCTCACTTTGGCGTCTGAGTTTCCTAATATTAATAATATTGTAGCAGACCAAGATGATCCAGTTGATCCGGTTTTACAAAAGGAAATAGATTATCTTCAAGATTTGCTATTAAATAATACCATGTCAGACACACCATTGACTCCTTATTTGTCAAAGGCGCAGAAGAAGAAAATAACAAAGGCGACTTATTCAACCCGCTCTTAGGGTCCTCTACCCACCTCTAAATGAAGATTTTATATTGGAATATTCGGGGTGTTGGCAACCATGATTCTTGGGTTGCTCTCAGTGAATTATGTCGTGTTTATTGCCCATCTCTTGTTTTCTTGGCCGAGCCAATGGTATCTCTTAGTTCTATTCCGAGTTGGTTTTGGAGAGCTACTAAAATTACAAAATATTTTGAGAATAATAGAGGTTCTTTATTGCCGAATCTCTGGCTTTATGGGGAGGTTATGTGGAATTATTTGTTCGTTTCGAATCCTCTCAGTGTGTGGTTGATGAGTCAATAAATAGTTATTTTAATATAATATTTAAGTCCGTTTTATTTATATTTGAGTTTATTTTATTTAAGTTTATTTCCTTTTTAAAACTCTTTTACTACAATTGCAAGTTATTATATTTCAGGAACAAATATTCTAAAGATTGAGTATTGGAGCAAAAGAAAGGAGAATTGGAGCTGATTCGTGCCAAAAATATAAAAGATCTTATACAAAAATATCTGGTGCAAGGATTGAGGACAAAAATATGAATATCTCATACAAAAATATCATGTACAAAGAATTTGAAGATCTTGTACAATAATATAAAAGTGGCGCGCCCCATTATACCCTTTTGCTGCTTTTGCTTCATAGACAAGCTGCCTATTTTGACCTAAAAGCCCGTGGTTTCTTGTGGAACATTCTAGTGAATAGTTGCTTAGGTTTTAAGTCGACATAAGACTATAAATAAAGTAGCTAGCTATCACAACAATTCATCTTTTGTTCTTGAAATAAAAGTTCATCTTTATTTTATTGTTATTTAATTTTATGTTCTTCTTCTTCTTCTTCTTCTTCTCTTCTATGTCTACAATGAACGTTAGTGAGTAGACTATTCTCTTGTCTTGGGATTGTTGGATAAGTCTAATGACATAATCCTAATCAAACCGAGCTTCAACCCTAATCTTATGTAGCCCTAGTTTCTAATCTAAATTCACCGTTTTAACATGAATTAACCATTATCAAACTGTTGAAGCGAAAGTGGAAGGTTTGATAATTGTTAATCCATCATCTCAAATATCAATTCATAAAACGAGAGTGGAGTCTTGATATTCAAACAAGTGAATTTAGACAAGGATTGCAAAGACAGCGAAATAATCTTTGCAGAGACATTAATTAGTAGTTTCAAACCTTAAAAGCTTCTTCTTGTAAGTTCGTCTAAATTTATTAAGTTCACCTCATCAGTGTTCCACTCACCACCAAATTCATGTATTTCACCCTTCTTATAAGCTACCACAGGGTCACAAATGAAGTAACCCTTGTAGTGAAACCTTATCTTGGAATCGTGGTTCTTAACAGCCCTAAAACAGAATGAATAAATGATACTACCTCCGTCCCTAATTATAAGACCCTTTTAAAAAAATAATTTGTCCCTTTTTATAAGACCTCTTTGGTGTTTCCAAGTACATTAATTATTTCTTTACCAACATACCCTTATTTATTTTGCATTTTTTCTTCAATCAACAATAAATATTATACTGAAAACATAAATTTACTCTCTCTCTTAAGGATAAAATTGTAAAAATAATAGTAATTATATACAAATTTAATACTACAATAAACTTTCTTAATCTCCGCAATTTTGGCAAAAGGCTCCTATATTTAGGGACGAAGGTAGTACATTATTATTTCATTCAAGTTATAATATTATACTGTATTTTTATATTGTATTGTAATACTGTATGTAACTGTATACATAATGTGTATCTATACAGTATACATACGGTATACTTATACTCTATACATACCGGCTATTCATAAAGTACACAAATACATACATTTGGTCATACGATTTACACATAAAAAGGAGCTCTCCCGTGCCAAAGCCTTTTATATTTTCTTTTTTCTTCTTTTTTTAATTCAACTAATTTCTGGTGTGGCGTAAAATTAAATAAAAAACCAATATAACCAACACGGTCTAAGAGCATGTGCTAAATCATCATTGACTATGTCAAAATTAAGCAAAATGATGAAATTTGAAATGGGACTAAATCTTAGGGGGCAAAATTGTTATTTTTATACATAGGGGACCAAATCCATCATCTTATATTGTCGTATTTTTGCTTATATGTTTAGACAAAGGGAATATGGGTTGACATTAATTGTTCGTTCTCCTTTTTCTCTTAAAATTTTATATCAATAGTAATTACCCTTTTACGGTCGGCCTCTATTTGTTACACGGATTGTTTTTATATTTCGTTCCATATAAATATGAAATTTAAACATTGCAAGAATTAAAACACCAAACAAATTATAGTGCTAAATTAAAAGAACGAGTAATGTACGAGTCAAAATCACCACACCCATGTACAAGCATCATCTATCTATAAAATATAAATTTAGGACCCATTTCATAGACTTTTATGGAAATGAATTACTATTGTTTTGGTGTTGCCACATGTCCCTTTCTTTTTTACAAATGCTCTCACCATATTGTTCCTCACAAAATACTCTCACCACATTCATCCTCACAAATTTGTATTTAATGCTTATGAATAAAAGGAAGTTTTTCAAATTCAAATTCAATTTTATTTCTAATATTTCATATTAAATTAAAAATCAAACGCTTGGCCAGTGCGCATGCCTCTACGCATGAGCCGGATTAGTCGTCCACCTTTGGTGGGTCGGAAACCGGTGCGAAAGCAAAAAAAAAAAAAAAAATCAAACATTTTGAATTCGAATAATACAGATTTAAATCAAATAATTTTAAATTTAAATATTTAATTTCAGATATTATATTAAAACAAATAATAAAATTTAAATATTTTAATGTCAAAGAGATCAAATAATTGATATATGCCAAATAATAAAAATACGATTTAATATAACTTATATAAGCTTTAAACCAAACAAAAAAAAATTGAAAAATAATATAACCTTATCAACTCATGTTTCTTTTTAACCAATTCACATTTTTATGCTTTTATGAATTAATAAAATTAACGAATTAATGAACTTAACTAATTTTTATTTTATTTTCATAATAATAATAATATTGTCAGACAATTTTAATTTTTTTTTAAATAACATCATATTTTTCATTGAAATCAATATCTTAATTTTTATTTTCATAATAATAATAATAATAATAATAATAATAATGTGATACAATTTATTTGTTTAATTTATTCAAAAAAAAAATATTTTGTTTAAAACTATGTCAAACATATTTTATATGTAATTGCATTAAAACAATTAAACACGATATGTTTTGATTTCCTTAACAATAGGGAAAAAAATTAAAGAAATATTTGAGGCAAAAAAAAAAGAAGAAGAAAAACTTCTAATTTTGATAGTCAACTATATAAAAACGTACAATCAAAAACGGATTTTCCAAAATCAAAGTGATTTTTTTTTTGAGGGAAAAATCAAAGTGATATAAATGTGAGGATTTGTTGAGAGGCAAAGTTGTAACCGAAAAAAAATCAAAAATGGATGAAAAGCCAAAAAAAAAAAAAAAATAGTTAAGGAAACGTCCATATGTAAATGGTGAGGCAATAAAAGTAACCGAAAAAAAAAAAGTTAAAGCAAGACAAAAAAAAGTGTGAAATTAATGAATATTTGAAATTATATGTGGTCATTTTATCAAAATATCCTGTAAAAATTACTATAAATTAGACCTATGGTTTAACAATTTTTTCACATCACAACTCCATATGTCTTTCTATTTGTTGTTTCTTCTTCTTATTTCTATACAATCCAAATAACACCGAAAATTAATTTCATGTCTGATATTTCTCATTCGACTTTGTTATGTTTTTAGATCTTTTTTATATAGTCGATAGTTTGTTTGAATTAGTTCGTGGTATCTCCATTCGCATACGTTCCCAATATCTCCATTTGCATAAAGAAATTTAAAGCATCAGTGGTCGAATCATATAGTTGATCTTTTTTAAATCTTTTATATATATATATATATATATATATATCGTATGATTCAATTATTTGTATAAATAAAAAATGTAAAGATTGCATCATAAGCTTAAACATCTTAATTGGTTATTTATGACAATTGTAATCAACAATATAAACAATGAATATATATTGATTATTCTACTGTTAATGCTTCTCTAAGATTTTATTCAAAAAACATACGCATCATTTTGGTTTTATCTTACGAAGAATAAAGATGGGTCAAAATAAATTTCATGCAATTGCTAAAATATCATATGCATTCACCACAAGAAAAAAAAAAATCATTTGTACCAAAAAAAAAAATAAAAATAAAAGAAAAAAAATCATATGCATTAAACATAAATCAAATCAAAGTTTCGCCACATGAGCCGAAATCAAATCAATCCATTTTTTTTTTGTCTTTCACAACGGTTTCTCATCCATCAAAAGTGGACGATTAATCCGACTCGTGCGTAGCGTATAAGTTGTGCAATATAATTGTATATTGTGTCATCTCAAAATCATTGTAATCATACAATTCTTTGTTGTGACAGTGACCGATTGATACTCTATTAAATTGATTTTTTTTTTCCAATCCATAAACTTTTTTTAGTGAACTAATGAAATCTATATTATATAAATTTAATAATTATTTTTCTAAAACAAAATATTACTGTAACATTCCCCAATTGATACCCTATCAAATTGGTTTTTTTTGGCCAATCGATGATTTGTTTTTGTGAACCAATAAAATCTATAAATTTAATAATAATTTTTCTAATACAAAATATTATTGCAACATTGACCTATTGATACCCTACCAAATTGATTTTTTTTTGCCAATCCGTGATTTTTTTTTTTATTAAGTAGTAAAATCTATGTTATATAAATTTAATAATAGTTTATCTAATACAAAATTTTATTGTAACATTGATCGATTGATACCTTATCAAATTGTATATTTTTCTCATAGATGTGTAGCCTTTTTATTTGACCGAAAAAAAAAAGGTTTTGGACTTTATTGGGATTAAAATCAGATTAAAACTTTTTAAACTAAACAACCTATTGATTTTGATTTGTGTGGTTTATTGAGCAACTTTATTTGCAATCCGAACCAATAAAAATAAAACATTATGACCCATTGATTTTTTTATTTTCGGTTACAATATTTTGGAATTTATTGATATTAAAATCGGATGAAAACTTTCTAAAATTAAATAACCTATTGATTTTGATTTGTGTGGTTTATTGAGCAACTTTAGGATGCAATCCAACACTTATTAAAAAAAAAAAGAAAAAAGGATGCAATCCAACACAAAAAAATAAATAAATAAATAACCTAATGACCTATTGAATTTTTATTTTCGGCTACAAGCAGATTGATATCATTTATCAAATTGATTTTTTAGTTTATCATAGATGTGTTCCTCTTTTTATTTGACCGAAAATAAATAGGTTTTAGAATTTATTGTTAGTTATAAATCAAATTGAAACTTTCTCGAATAAACATTGCAAGAGATATTATTTGCTCTTGATTTGTAGCTTTTTTATTTGACCCAAATAAATACAGGTTACTGAAATTTATTGGTATTAAAATCATATTAAAATTTTCTAAACTAAACAACCTATTGAGCAACTTTCTTTGCAATCCGAACAAAAGAAAAACAACCTTATGACCTATTGGTTTTCTATTTTTGGCTACAAACATATTTTTTTTGAAGAAGACTACAAACATATTGATAATAAATTTTTTCAAAACAAAAAAAAATTATTATATATTGCTTAATATCTAAGATATAAACTTGCATTTGATTGGTCGAATTGAATGTGGTTATTTTACATGATTGTCCTCTAAAAATTATTATAAATTGTATTGACAAACACTTTCCTCACACCACAACTCCAATTTTACAGTTGTCTCTCTATTTTATTTCTTTTTCTTTGCGTACTTTTTGTGTCTCTTCATTAAATCGAAATGGCCCCAAAGATTGACATGATCTCTGATATATCCCATTACAAAGAAAACTGGAATATCAGGGTTCGAGTCGTTCGCATTTGGTTTGTGACAGATATGAAAAATGAACAACTTCCTTTCTCCTTAGAAATGGTTCTAATGGACAATAAGGTTGATTAACTTAATTTTTTTTGTTCATATTTTTATATCCCCTTTTCTATTATGTCTTATTTTTTTCAGTCTTTTTTTTTGTTTCTATTCTTTTAACCGCAGTTCTGCCATCTTACCGGTCGTAATGCAACTTCTTCACCCATGGTTAAGATTTTTTATTTTAATACTCTCTCCGTCCCATATTATAAGAAAAATAAAAATCACACTTATTAAGAAAACTAAAACATAGTAGTTTGTAACATAATTTTTTGTATTATCTTTGAAATAAGTTTTATAGGAAGATGTAAAAACAATTTTCATTGGTAGTTGATTATAGAGAAAATGAAAAATAGAGCAAATTGAATGCACTTTGCTTTTAATTTTCCTTTGGAAAAGATAATCTTTTGAAAAAACATAATTAAATATCATAAAAAGTTGGTATTTTTTGCTTATAATTTGAGACAAAGAAAATGAATTTTTTTTGCTTATAATTTAGGACGGAGGGAGTACATTTTTTAATTGGTTTCTTCGTAATAGTTGATTTATCGACCCACCTGAATTACTAATATATTCTCTTTTATTGTATTAGAAGATTCTATATGATTTTATTTTTGGAGAATTCCTGAAAGAAACATGTCTTACATATCTCAAACTTTGTGGACCCTCAAGTTGTACCGTTCTTGTGAGGTTAATATATCCTTAAAAGCTTACGTCTCGAAAAGGGTGATGTACTAATCTTCAACCTTTTGCAAAAAGGGTTTGTCATCGTCTCGAAGCGTTCACAATAAGGATACCTTTTCGTATTAGGCCTAAGATTCATTGATGATGTGTAATTTATTTGCAATGTCAAGTTATATCAGATATGAAATTCTCTATTAAGTTTTCATAAATAGAATATTTTTGGTTTTATCATATTTATTGAAGTATTGATTGATGTACCGAGAAAATACAAGGCCTTTTTGTGGTCTAGAAAAAGAAAAAAAAAAGGGGGGAATTTTCTGGTAGTACTTGAAATATTGTGTCAATAAATTTCATATTGTTTTATACCGTGACATTAAACATTTACAATATAATTGGGAGATTGCAATTCAAAAGAGATTTCATTCTTAACTATTTACACAGAAAAAGCTATTCAATAAATTAGTTTATGTGCGCCAATCTTTCCCGAAGAGAAATTGCCATATGTGAATTTAAACAAGAAAATTGCCTGCATTAATCTTTCCCAAAGCTATTCATTCATCTCAATTGTTTTGTATTCCGAGTTTTCATCTATATCCCTGTTTATTCCAAACAAGAAAATCTGAGTTAAGGAATTGATTTCGTTGAGACGTTGCGAGTAAATCTTTCACTTTATACATCAATCATCTGTTTTAATGATCTAACATAAAATGAAGCTTTCTTAAAAATGTTACATGACAACAATTAAACCTGAAGATTTCTTAAACAAATTTAGATGAATATTTGTCAAAAAGGTTATATGACCTATCTTTTTGGATGAAACAGAATAATATTCTAACAACCAGTGGCGGATCTTGCTCATGAGCAGCGAAAATTTAAAAATGGATTAACTAAATCTCAGTATTATACATACATAAAATATTTAAATATTTATATAGTGTTCATGTCATATAAAATACATTGAAATAAAAAAGTGTCACTACGACGTGATCGTTTCACGTGATGGAGATTATGCTACAATTACGTAGTGACTTGAGAAGTAGGCTTAATGAGAGATAACATGTTCACAGTCGCAAAGGGTGAGCGGTTGAGTGCTGCATTTGTAGTAGTATACGAAAGTAAAAAAAAAAATTGGGGGGAGCAGCGGCTACTTTACGCTCCCGGGATTAATTTGTTCACATTTTCTGTTCTTTAATCGATTAATTGTATTGAATGCTGCATCCAGCGGTATAACGACTCTTCTATTACCAGGTCGAAGAACCACGCACTCGACACTAACAGTCCCTATTGATATTAATGAGGCATATATGGACCAAGTATATAATAGTGTGAAACTGAGTCAATGCGTAGAAGAAACACGTTGTATAGCTCAAATACAATGTTAAATGAGCAAGGATGGGTACATCGCTGTCTGAATGCAGTAAAAAATAAGCAAGGGTCTCCACATCTTTGTGAACGAGTGTGGGTAAAGAAGTTAGTTAATGAGAGTATGATCCGTTTTAGAACATGGATTAAAGGTACTCTTACTTGAACATATATGAAAATAGTTTTTTTTTTGTTTTTTGAGATCACATATATGGAAATAGTTGACGCTATGACTAAAATGAAGATTAATTTTATGTGCCAGCAAAAAACTATGTGGGTAGGTGAAAAGACGAAAGAATTAGATAGTTCAAATTGATAAACTGGAAAAGTTAGATCGAGAAATGATGTAGGCATTATTGTGGATAAGGAATTGAAAAAGGATATTGTGGATGTAAAGATGATGTGAGATTTGATTGTATCCCACAAATTTTAAGTTTAATAAGACATCTTTATTTTTTATTTTTGAAAGGAAATAAGACATCTTTAATGTTATGAGTGTTTATCCATCTTAGGTGGATTTGGAAGAATATTCTAAAGTTAAATTTTGAAAGGTTAAATTCAAGATATACCACAAGGAGAAAATGTTTTTCTAGGAGGGGATATAAATGGGCATGTAAGAAGTGCTTCATAAGTTATAAAGGCTTGAATGTGGGTATAGCCTAGGGGAGATAAATGCATTGGGTAAATTCATCCTAGATTTTTTTGTTGTCTTTTAATCTTACTTTAGGAAAATAAAAAGGAAATTTATTACATACAAGAGTGGGATTTCATGTTCTCAAATAGATTTATTTCTTATTAGGAATTATGACATAAATATTTGTTTGAATTTAAAGTTTTACATGGAGAGAGTTTGATCATCCAACATATAGTATTGGTTATGGATCTAAGGGTTAAGATAAGAGCGAAGATGAGAGGCCATGATTGAGAAACAAGGATCAAGTGGTGACATTTAAAGGATCAAAACCAAAGTGTTTTCCTGCAAAAGATTTTGAAGGAAGGTTGTGTGAAGCTACATAGAAGTGAAAATGATACGTGGAACAAGATGAAATATGAGATTAGAAAAGTAGCAAAAGAGACACTAGAAGAATTAATAGGTTTTGGACCTAGCTAGGAGTAAAAAATCTTGGTGGAACCAAATAGTTCAAATTAAAGTGAGAATCAAAACAGTACTTCACTAATAAAAATTAGGGATAAGGGTGATACATATGAAGACTATTACACATTAAGAAATTTAACACATTCCAACCTTGATGACAGGGTTGTTTTCGAGAGGTGTGTTTTTTAGGATATAGTAAAGGCTGATTAGAGTAGTTTAAGTAGTTAAACGGTACTTTTTTTAGGATATAGTAAAGAAAAAACTAAGAGTTACTAACTCTACGATACCATTCAACATTTTCTACATTTTTTAGGCTGATAAGTTTAAATATAAAGGATTCTCATATAAAGCTAATATTTTTTCTTTCTCTTCAACGTGCACACAAATGCATGCAAAGGTGTTAATATTAATTTCGTGACATTACATTTAATATACAGATCTGCGTATTGGTGACGATGACTTGAAGAACCTTTGTTTGATTGAAATTGAAATGCTGCTTCAGGAAAACGAACAGTCGCTTACTGACATCAAATCCATACCCATACAAAACGCAGCAGACATGCCAACTTTCACAAACAAGCTTATCGTTGATGAGCTAAATTACAACAAAGATGAACTATGAATTGGAGACGGCAACAACACTTCGGAGGAGAATGGTGAAATGAAGGTAGAAATTCCTGAAGATTTGCTCATATCAGACGCAACAAATCTGTTGATGTCACTTACAGACTTTGTGTATCTCGATTTGAATGATAACCTTGGTGACCCGCTATTTTTCCAAGAAAGGGGAATACTCGCACCAACGCTTTGATTTAGTTGAGCATGTTAACGAATATATGATGTCACTGATTCCAGGTGAAGAGAAAGAGTATTTAAGCTTTGATTATGTTTGTTGATCGGGTGAAAATTCTGATGTCCAAATCAAGTGGTTCACAACGGAATTCCTTAATGATATTAAGAGCTCTGGAATTCCAAATCACCAGTTGAAACTAAAGGTGGGATGTCCAGTTATGCTGATGAGAAACATCGATCGGGCCAATGGACTGTGTAATGGTACGAGGCTGACAGTTACACATCTAGGGAAGAGCATGATAGCTGCTACCGTAATTACAGGAAAAAGGGCAGGTACCTTTGTATTCATTCCCAGGATGAATCTTATTCCGAGTGATCCATGACTACCCTTCAAATTCATGCGCAGACAATTTTCATTGACGTTTTATTTTGCAATGACAATAAATAAAAGTCAGGGTCAATCTTTATCTCGAGTGGAAGTTTATCTTCCTAAGCCCGTGTTCACGCATGAGCAACTCTATGTCGTTGTCTCTCGAGTTACTTCTAGAAAAGGTTTGAAACTGCTCATCTTGGATGAAGATAATAATGTTTTCAAGGAGACCACAAATGTTGTGTATCGTGAAGTTTTTTAAAAAGTATGATCATTGGTTATGTTTTAGAATTGTTGTTGCTATAATTTAGAAAACTAAAGTTGCATATTGATTGAAAGTTTTTTTTTTTTTTTTAATTTCTTTGTAAGGCGTACTGGTCATTACAGGACATGCAATTTCTATATAAGCAGATCTTCTTGCTTTTGACTTTTAATTGATGCACTTTTCAGGTATAACAATACGCGGAACTTTTTTTTTTACATCGTTAATACAATATTTAACTTAGACCATTGATTTTGTAAAAAATAAAAATAAATAACAATCGGCGTTTCTGTAGCCCAAACTATATTTATATACACCCGTAAAAAATTTAACGTTTGCATTCACAGACTAGATGTATACATCTGACACTCACTATTATATAAAAAAAAAATACATTTTTTTTAGTTTTTATGATTAATATACATTATGTCAACAAATAATAATATACAGTACGTCGGCGTATTTTTGCAAAAATATTACATATGCTAAGTTTAACGATGAGTACATCTTATACTACAAATAATTAGTATAAATATAATAAATCCAAATATTTAATCGCTATGTGCAATGTTTAGATATTTCAAAATATATACAAAATTAACAAAATTATGATGATATTTTTTTTCCATATCAAATGTAAATTATAACAACACTTATAACTTTAAGATAACATAGTATAAAATCTATACATTTGATCAAAAAAGTTTTTTATTTCCCGTGCTTGGCACGGGTCATTATAGACATGCAATTTCTATATAAGCAGATCCTCCTGTCATTGACTATTAATTCATGCACTTTTCAGGTTTAACAATCCGCGGAACATTTGTTTTTTTACATCATTGTTACCCTAAAATACAATATTTACATTACACCATTTGTTTTGTAAAAATTAAAAACAAATAACAATCGGTGTTTCTGTAGCCCAAACTATATTTATACACACCCGAAAAAAATTAAACGTTTGCATTTACCGACTACGTGTATGCATGTGACAATGACTATTATATAAAAAATACATATTCTTTAGTTTTTATGATTAATAAAATACATTTTGTCAACAAATATTATTACACAGTACGTCGACGTATTTTTGCAAGAAAATTACATATGCTAAGTTTAACAATGAGTGCATCTTATACCACAAATAATTAGTACAAGTATAATAATCCAAATATTTTTATCGTTATATGCAATGTTTAGATATTTCAAAATATATACAAAATTAAGATGATATTTTTTTCATATCGAATTTAAAATCTATACATTTGATCAAAAAAGTTTTTTATTTCCCGTGCTTGGCACGGGTCATTATAGACATGCAATTTCTATATAAGCAGATCCTCCTGTCATTGACTATTAATTCATGCACTTTTCAGGTTTAACAATCCGCAGAACATTTTTTTTTTTACATCATTGTTACCCTAAAATACAATATTTACATTACACCATTTGTTTTGTAAAAATTAAAAACAAATAACAATCGGTGTTTCTGTAGCCCAAACTATATTTATACACACCCGTAAAAAGTTAAACGTTTGCATTTACCGACTACGTGTATGCATGTGACAATGACTATTATATAAAAAATACATATTTTTTAGTTTTTATGATTAATAAAATACATTTTGTCAACAAATATTATTACACAGTACGTCGACGTATTTTTCATTGACGATTACATATGCTAAGTTTAACAATGAGTGCATCTTATACCACAAATAATTAGTACAAGTATAATAATCCAAATATTTTTATCGTTATATGCAATGTTTAGATATTTCAAAATATATACAAAATTAAGATGATATTTTTTTCATATCGAATTTAAAATCTATACATTTGATCCAAAAAGGTTATTATTTCCCCGTGCTGGCACGGGTCACTATATACTAGTTTATTAAAATCCAGACGGATATCAAAGAAATACAATTGATGAATAGGAAATAAAGGTTGTTTTATTTAAAGTAGTAGATGCATGATAACATGCATGGTTTATTTTTTTTTTAAGGAGGATAACATGCATGGTTGATTTTTAGTTTTTGAGACATATCATTCTTAAGTAGAAATTTCCAAAGCTGTCTTCAAGTAGTCTTTTTCAATAGTGTCCGAAAATATTTTCAGACATATTATAGTTGCATGATTCTTAAGTGGCAATTTCCAAAGCCATCTTCAAGTAGTTTTTTTCATTAGAGTTAGAGGCCATCACCCGTATAGTCAATGCAGGACATTCCAAATATGTACAAACTGACACACTGACACGTTATGGAATTGCCGCATGGATTCGACTCAAATACTGCACAAGGCATACCATATCTTGCACAATGCCTTGCTTCAACGTTCTTCGTCTGTCTGGATGATTACTGCAAATGGCAAAGGAAATTAAAGTTGGAACCAATACACATATCTATGCATATAACGTATATATTTAGGAAAGTTTGGTATTAAATTGAGCATGTAGTATACTAATTTTTCATTAATTAAGAATATTTTACGAGTTCCTAACATATAAATACATCGATGAGAAAGATGAGCACAATGTTAAAAAAAATATACATACAGAATGTGGTGAGCATGAAGACAGCCAAATTAGCAAGCTTAACATAAGTCATTGTTTGATCAAAAGAAAGAATAAGCTAAAATTATTTGTTATGAACTTAGCTTAGTGTTGCATTAGTTCATTGTTATATGCAAGAATTTATAGAGAGGTGCATATACTAACTGACACTATTAAATTGATGGTGATAGTTAACAATTTTGTGGTATCCTCATGAAATTAAAATTGTTTCATTCCCTTTCATCAAAAATAAATATTAACTTCCTCGTACAATAATTGAGCTGCTTGATGGTGTTTGACAATGTTTATATAATCTCTTTTCGGCGTGTTTTCGTCTTAACTATAACTTAAAAGACAAGGCTCGTGTCTTACTACTGAAAAGGCAAGGCTTGTGAATAATGACATTACTTTTACCTTTTAACTAAAAAACAACCTGGTTAAAAAAAACTATAGAAACAACATTCAATCAAATACATCTAACGACACAGATTCAAAATTATTTAAACCGAGCTTAATTATTGGTCAGATTTTACTTATCTCTCGGCCGAACTCATATTATCGGTGTCTCTTTTCCCTGTGGATCGGAGGCTTACACATAAAAAAAGAGAAATAATATTTGAACAACCATTTTTTACAACTTTTGTGACATCTTTCTCTCTCATGCTCACATTATCTTTTTACTTTCTCTCTCTATTGCTTTGGTTTTTGTGCCACTACCTCATTTCCTTTGTAAAATTTTGGTTGTCACAAAAGTTGTCACATATATGGATGTTCAAATAACACAACTCTTAAAAAAAATCATTAAAACCAAAAAAAAAAATGAATTTACAAGCATATTCACAACATCCAAGTTAATAGAATATAACAGCGACAAGTTTACGAATGTGACAGGCTACAAATATGACAATTAAAGTGTTTGGAATATTCACGCATCAGAATCTTTAATTATGATTTTGCTACCTTTTGGATTATAGGTACTGTGGTGTACATAGTATCATGGATAACTAGCAACAGACCCGTACTCCGCACGTTGAAGTATGATTTATGTGTAAAATCGCATTTGTAACTTCGTTTGCATTGAGAAATAACAAAAATAAAATCTATCTATTCTCTAATTATGATATTTTTTTGAAGAAATTGTAATTATGAAAGTTATCAGCTAGTAAAAATACAATTTTGTTCCATCTTAATTTTTTGACACCTCAGCATATATTTACCATTTTGTGTATTTTGTAACAGAAAATCCTATTTAGATGAAAGAATTAGCTTTCAAAAGATTGATATGATTTTATAACAAAAAATCCTTTTTATATGGTTGTATCTAAACAACTTAAATTACTTTTAATAATATGAATTTATTACGATAAACAAACACAAAATATATTCTGATTTATTTATAAAATCTCTTAAAAGAATCTCTAAATTATTGAATGCAAAATCTAGTTTATTCTAATCCGTAACAAACAGGGCCTACAAGGTTTGATATAATTAAAAATAAAAATCACTTTTAAGATTATTGTATCTGTTAGTTATAGTTTTAAAAAAAAATCGGGATCACCAAAAAAATCCAAAAACATCTTCAACTGAAAAAAGAATATAGTAACTTTTCAAAAAAATATTTTTTTTAGAGGGGAGAAAATATGTATCAAAAGATGAAGATAACTTTGTGACAAAATATTCATTTGATATAGTTGCATGCAAACAATTATTTTTTCAAAGAAGTGATTGTTATTACGATAAACAAACAAAAAGTTGATTATTGTGCTTTTTCATAAAATCTCTAGAAAATAATCTCTAAATTTTTCAATCTCTAAATAAGTTTTATGATGTATGTGTGCTTTTATCTCATACTGGGTATATTTGATGCAATAAAACTATCTTCCTATCAGTTATTCTTTTTTAAGTAGTCCAATGAAAAAATAACAATTGTAAAGTGGATAATAGTGTGCAAACCCTAATGCAACCCCTAATTAGTAAAATTATATTTGACGCCATGTTTGACTGGAAGGCAGAGCTCGCGCCTCCATCCCTCAACCATGGAATCAAGACTTCATCCCCCCTAGCCATCGTGGTTGCTCCTCCACATGTCAAGCCTACGGTTGCTGCTCCGATTCAGACCAACACAATGGCTCCTAAACCATTTTTCGCTCAGGCTCTTCGTGGCAATACGGTGATCTCTAACCCTCTCCTGGTGCCTTTTATGCGTGGAGAGACCTTATCTGTTAAAATCATGGATGAGGTCTATGTTCGTGGAATTGATTATTGGAAAAATAAGCTACGCGGCCGGTTGATGCTGAACAAAGGTGATAAGCCCTACTCATCTAAAGACCTTACTGCCAAATTAAAAAAAAAATTATGGAAAGTAACGGGGGGGCCGTGGCATCTGATGTCTCTTAGGCGCATTTTTTTTTAATTCTTCTTCAACTCACAAGAGGATATGCAAAATGCTTGGACAGCCGGTACGGTTAACTTGAAGCCAGGGTTACTGAGATTGTTTGAATGGACAAAGGAGTTCAATATGCACACGCAAAGACAAACACACACTCAGGTTTGGATTCGTTTATGGGAGTTACCGTAGGAGTGCTGGATGGAGAGGACCTTGTATTAAATTGCCGGTGCGATGGGAACTCCGTTACTCATTGATAATGTGACAAGGAACAGAATGTATGGCCATTATGCCTGTATTCTTGTTGACCTGGATCTATCGAAGCATATTTTTTATGAGGTCATGGTAGAATGTGAAGGTTTTGCATTTCCGGTGGCGATAGAGTATGAGGGACTGTCTGATTTCTGCCATCGCTGTAAAACCATTGGCCATAATGTTTCGCAGTGTCGTTGATTGCAGCCACGACAGGAGAAAAACAATGAACAACCACTTTATAAGGGGAAGAAGCCAACTCACTCTCAGAAATCCAAGCCAGGGTGGAAGCCTAAAGACAATCCTGATGGTATTGGTTCTTCCACAACCTTTACTGCTCCGACAATCAATGGTGAAGAGAATGTCCAAGGAGCTGGAGCTATGGTTTAGAAGGATACTGAAAATGATGTAACATGTCAGGGGACCGCAACTCAGCATGATGAAGTGGAGGATACAAATGTTACAAAGTCGCAAGACATCACTAAGGAAACATCCACAACAGAGATACAGTTAGAGGGGGAGCTCGTTGTTTCCCATCAACAACCATCAGGCACTACTTTCCATATGCCGTTACAAAATGTTTCTGATGAAATTACTCGCACACTTAGCCCGGTGCATGAGGAACAGCCACTTCTCACTTTGGCGTCTGAGTTTCCTAATATTAATAATATTGTAGCAGACCAAGATGATCCAGTTGATCCGGTTTTACAAACGGAAATAGATTATGTTCAAGATTTGCTAGTAAATAATACCACGTTAGACATACCTTTGACTGCTTATTTGTCAAAGGCGCAGAAGAAGAAAATAGCAAAGGCGACTTATTCAACCCGCTCTCAGGGTCCTCTACCCACCTCTAAATGAATATTTTATATTGGAATATTCGGCGTGTTGGCAACCATGATTCTCGGGTTGCCCTCAGTGAATTATGCCGTGTTTATTGCCCATCTCTTGTTTTCTTGGCCGAGCCAATGGTATCTCTTAGTTCTGTTCCAAGTTGGTTTTGGAGAGCTACTAAAATTACAAAATATTTTGCGAATAATAGAGGTTCTTTATTGCCGAATCTCTGGCTTTATGGGGAGGTTATGTGAAATTAGTTGTTCGTTTCGAATCCTCTCAGTGTGTGGTGTTGGAACATGTCTGTTACAACACTAAAATTTATATAGCAGGAATTTATGCAAGTACTAATTATATTCATCGTTGAGAGCTTTGGTGTGATCTGACTTTGCTACAGCAACGTTATTTGGCACCGTTGATTTTTTTGGGGGATTTTAATGCGATTTTGGGCGCTCATGAGAAGAGGGGAACAAGGCTGCCTGCTTCTATTGCTTGTAATGAATTTCTACCTTGGACAAATGCTAATGTTCTATTGCATCTTGATACTATTGGTGTGCATTATACCTGGCTCAATGGTCGTCGTCATTTGGACACTGTGGTTGAACGTCTAGATCGTGTTGTTTGCAATCAGGCTTGGAATGACTTTTGGGGAATTACTACTTGCTCGGCCCAGGTTCAGATACATTCTGACCATACTCCTTTGGTGTTAACTATGGAGATTGCAGTTACATTGAAGCGTACCTCCTTTATATTTTTCAAAGCCTGGACTACTCATGATGGTTGTTGTCGTCTGGTTTTGGACACGTGGAACTTGGAAGTGGTTGGGTTTGGTATGTATCGGCTGCAATAGAAGCTTCTTCGCGTTAAAAAGGCTTTTAAAGTTTGGAACAAGACCACTTTTGGTGATGTTCACAAACAAGTTGAGCTTGCTATGGCTGAACTTTTGCATATTCAGCAACTTATTGATGCCCACGGCTTGGATGATGATAGGCAAGCGCAAGAACTTCTTGCTCAGTTAGCTCTTACAAAGGCTCTTAACTGTCAAGACCAATTCTGGCGTGAAGAGGAAAGGCATCAGAGATTTATTCACGGTAGCAGAAACTTCGCGTATTTCCATCGGGTAGCAACAATCAAGTCATCTTCAAAGCCAATCTCTATGTTGCAAAATGGGGATATGCAGCTGACTGCTCCAACTCAAATTGAAGACCATGTACTTGCATATTTTCTAAATATTTTTGGTGTCGAGAATAACTGTATGCATAATGATTTGGTGGAAACCGTGATTCCTTTAATGGTGACAGACAATGACAATTTACTGTTGACTGCGGCCCCGAACAATGATGAAATTAAGCGGGCTGTCTTTGATTTGAATGGTGATGGTGCGCCTGGTCCGGACGGATTTGGAGGTCATTTCTTTCAGTACTTTTGGGACATTGTAATTCATGACGTGGTTTGTTCGGTCCAAGATTTTTTCTATTCGGGGGTAATCATTCCTAACCTTAATGCTAATATTATGGTGCTGCTCCCAAAGGTTCCTGGTGCTTGTTCCATGAGTGATTTTAGGCCGATAGCTTTGGATAATTTTCAGTTTAAATTTGTCACTAAAATTCTTGCGGACAGACTGTCTGTTATCTGCATGCGCATAATTTCCCCCAAAAAAAGAGGTTTTGTTCGTGAACGACATATATCCTGCTGTGTTTTTTAGCCTAAGAAGTTATCAATATGTTGTCCCGATAACATTATGGCGATAATTTGGCATTCAAGGTTGATATTCGAAAAGCTTTTGACACCATTGATTGGAATTTTTTGTTGTTGGTTCTCAAGAGGTTCGGTTTCAGCTCTCTTTTTTGCAACTGGATTTCTACTATTTTACATTCTGCCCGCTTGTCAGTCTTGGTAAATGGTAGTGTCGTGGAATATTTTGCCTGCAAGAGAGGGGTTCGTCAGGGTGACCCCTTATATCCGCTCCTCTTTTGCTTAGCAGAGGAGGTTTTGAGTAGAGCTTTTGAGATTGAGCGTGTTGCCGATTCCTTGCAGCCTACGCCATATTGCCGAGGTATTAACTTTCCGACTCATATTCTGTATGCGGATGATGTGTTTATTTGTTGTGTCGGAACTCGCAAAATTGTATGTTGTGTTCTGTGCGTTTTTAATTCCTATGTGGAGGTATTTGGGCAGCTGGTGAATTTTGATAAAAGAAAATTGTACACAGGCGCGATGACTGCAAATAGATCCCTTTCATTATCTTGGTTGTCCCATCTTTCAAGAAAAGCCTCGTCGTATTCATTTCCAGGCTATTATTCATAAAATTAAGGTCAAGCTTGCTACTTGGAAAGGTGCCTTGTTGTAGGTAACGGGAAGGGTTCAATTGGTGAAGTCCATTGTTCATGGGATGTTGGTGTATTCTTTTCACATTTATCGTTGGCCAAACTCTCTTTTAAAATTACTTGATCGTTGGATTAAAAATTTTAGGGTTAATGGTGCTTTACCCCACTGTAAATTTTTTTTTTGATTTAGCCCCTGTAAAATATATTTTTTTGGAATACCCCCTAATAGGTCATAAAAACAAAAAAAATATATTTTACAGGGGATAAATCAAAAAAAATATTTTACAGGGGGAAAATAAAGAATGACCTATATTACAGGGGGTAATGCACCATTAACCTAAATTTTTATTTGGAGCGGCAACATTACTACTCGAAAAATTTGCACGGTTAAATGGGACACTGTCTGTCGACCTTGGGATGCTGGTGGCTTGGACCTTAAGCCTTCTTCGGTGATTAACCATGCCTTGTTGTTACACTTGGGTTGGAAATTTTTCAGTCAAGACTCTCAATGTGCGGTTCTGATCCGGCATAGATATCTTTGTAATGGAATTCCACGTCGTCACTACTTGAAATCTTCTTTGTGGGCTGGCATTAAAGGTCATATGAGTACGGTAGTGGACAACTCGATTTGGCTGATTGGTAATGGAGATTCTATAAATCTATGGCTGGATAATTGGTTTGGCGCTCCTTTAGCTTGGATTCTGAATTTACCTATGGCTTCCTCCTTCTCAACGAAGCTTTTTTCGGTTATTGTTGATGGTCGTTGGCGACTTCCGTCTATTATTTTATCTCATCCTTTGGTGGCAGCTAGTATATCAAATATAATTCTTCCTCTGACACCGCTGCCCAACGAAAAGGTCTGGCTTCATTCTGCTGATGGGACTCTCACGGCCAAGCAAACACATATACAGTGGCGGAGCCAGAAAAAAAATGTTAGGGTGGGCCACTAAAATTAACCATTGAAAAATTGTTTAAAGTCTCGCAAAAAAGACCTATAATTGAATTATTTAAACTTTTCGAGTGAGCCACTACACCAATTTGCGGGAATTTGGATCAACTGAAACCTAAAACCGACATAAAATTGTATAAAATCTCACAAAATAGACCTATAGTTGAATTATTTCAATTTTTGGGTGGGCCACTACACCACTTTTTTAATTTTTCCGGGTGGGCCGTGGCCCACCTAAGCCCATGAAGGGCTCCGCCACTGCACATATATTTCTCCAACGCCCTTCTCCTACTCTTGACTGGGCTTCGATCATATGGAGGCCGAGTATACCATGTTGGAACAAAATGTGTTTAACATTATCCTTTAAGAGTTTTGATGATAACAAGGAATTAAAAATTGTCAATTGGATATGCTAATATTTGTTCAAGTGTATAGGACCATAGACAAAACTTGATATCATTATTAGGCTCTTGAAGAACAAAAGAGAGCAAAGGAATCAACAAAAAGGAAGCTTAAAGCGTCTGAAGAGAAGTGCTCCTGAAGACAAAAGTGCTCATGAAGTCATGACGTCATCAGAAGCAAGTTCATCAGAAGCTGAAGATCACCAGAAGCTGTAGTTCAGCAGGAGATGCAAGATTTAAAGCTTTAAAGGCTGTTCAATGGATTCAATCTCGTCCAAGCATTGCAAAAGACCAGAGCAGTGAAGCAACGACTATTTTGAAAGGATTTGGAAGAACTGGATGCTTATTCTTTGAAGAGCGTTGACATAGTACAATTGTACGAAGTGTACAACCACTACCTCCACTACTCAGTTTGTGTGTCTGCTACAAGACAAGAATAACAACTCTGCCTGCAAAAATGTTCCTACATGCTGGGAATGGATTTGAAATTGATCCTTCATAGGACAATAACTATATTAGGCAAAAGATCATTGGTGATTGATCAAAGCTTCAAACGACTCTTATTTTGATGTGCTGGGAATTCACAACGTCTCTTTCACACCTCTGTATAAGGGAGTGAAGACTTAGACAATGGCAAGACTCTACATCAATTTGAAAGCACCAAAACTCTGCTTAAATTGTTCTGCATCAAAAGTTCACTTAGAATTTCTTATCAAAGTCCATATCTTAGAAATTCTAGAGTCTTAAGAGTCTGTATCTGATTTGTATTGTGAACACCATTGATTGTATATCAAGTGTTCAACCTCAAACTATTTTCTTTGTAATTCTGTTTCAATTCAGAAGTCTCTTGCAGTTGTACTTAAGCATTAGAAGTCTCTTGATTGTGTTCAGGAGCATAGGAAATCTCTTGCAGTTGTGCTTGAGCATTTGAAGTCTCTTTCTAGTTTTAGCAGTGAGCAGTTGTAAACAGATGTTACATTTTAGTGAACTCTCTTTGGAAGTGCAAGGGGGACAATACTACTTCCGGTTTGTTGAAGGAACCTGTATAATTGCTTTGTGTCATTCTTATCTCTCACTCTCCCTCTCTCTCTCTCTCTATTTTATCCGCTGCTATTTAGTTCTAAACATCACTTCAGAAGTAGAATCTATTTGCTTAGAATTTATTTTTCTCACCTTCAATTGGTATTGAGAGCCTCGGTCTGTTGACAAAACACTTAACAGTGTAACAGAAAAAGATATGAGCAAACCATGCCTGGTGTTGAACTTGGTTCCAGTGAAACTGACAAAGACAATCACACTATTCCTTATGATTATGGAAACAACAAGAAATCTGACTCTAGAAAAGTTCCAAAGTTCAATGGAGATCCTGAAGAATTTTCATGGTGGAAGACCAACTTCTATAGTCATGTCATGGGTTTAGATGAAGTACTATGGGACATACTAGAAGATGGAATTGGTAACTTGGTCGTTGATGAAGATGGAGCTGCTGTTGATAGAAGAAAACATACTCCTGCTCAGAAGAAACTCTACAAGAAGCATCACACAGTTAGAGGAGAACTTGTTAAAGCTATAGCTAAAGCATAATATATGAAGATGGCTGAAAAATCCACTGCTAAGGCAATGTTTTCTTCAGAGAAGCAAAAGCTCTTATGCTTGTTCATCAGTATGAGTTGTTCAAAATGAAAGATGATGAAAGTATTGAGCAAATTTACTCAAGATTTCAAACTCTAAGTACTGGACTTCAAATACTAATGAAAAGCTATGTAGCCTCTGATCAAGTGAGCAAGATACTAAGAAGCTTACCTGCAAGATGGAGACCAAAGGTGACTGTTATTTTGGAAGCTAAAGATTTAAACACTTTAAGTGTTGAAGATCTTGTCAGCTCTCTCAAAGTTCATAAGACAAGTCTTAATGAACTGGAGCCTGCTAAGAAGAGTAAATCCATTGCTCTACCATCTAAAGGGAAGTCATCAAAAGCTCTTAAAGTTGTTGAATCTGAAGAAGAATCACCTGATGGAGATTCTGATGAAGATCATACTGAGAAGATGGCTATGCTTTCCAACAAGCTTGAGTATCTGGCAAAGAAGAATAGAAAGTTTATGAGTAAGAGAAGTGGCTACAAGAACTCCAAGAAAGAAGATCAGAAGGGATGCCTCAACTGTAAAAAGCCTGGACATTTCATTGCTGACTTCCCTGATCTTCAGACGGAGAAATCAAAGGACAAGTCAAAGAAGTCAAACTTCAACACAAGGAAATTCAGGAAGCAGATCAAGAAGAGTTTAATGGCAATTTGGAAAGATTTAGACAGTGAATCAGACTCTGAAAAGGAAGAAGCTGAAGAAGATAAAAAAATAGTTGTTGAGTTAGTGGCTACTGTGACTTCAAAAGCAGATCCTGACTCAAATTCTGAAGATGAAAATGAGGTATATTCTAAAATTCTCAGAA